>NC_134466.1:33277444-33607444 GCF_047948215.1 Lycorma delicatula
TTTCTTTATGGAACAGGAAATAATATCTGACGAAATATTTTCTTTCCATCCATATAACCTGATTATTTTTAAAAGCATATGTAAGACTCTATACCTCGGATAAAATAATTTACCCCGCTTGTTTTACTAATTTAATGCCTTGTAAGATCTCTGTAAAAACCTTTATGGAGAAACAAAATCAAAACAGTTTTATTCAAGAACAATCAGTCAAAAAAGGAATAGGAAATTTAACTACAAAATTTAAAGTAAAATATGAATAAATAAAATTAACTTTACCGGATGAATTTAGAGAAGATAAAAGTAATACTTCCATAAAATATAAGAAATATTTATTCCATAACATCAAAGAAAACGGTGTAATTCGTTTGAACATGCAAATGTTTACAAAAGTTATTAAAAAAAGAGAGAAAAAGTAAATATCGGTTGAATATGTTGTTTTTTTTTTTAATAAAATAAAGTACAAATTGGCTTCATACTGTTAAAATTTATGAGCAAAATTTTAGATCTTAAACTGAAGAAAAATATTTTTACATTTTTAAAATATAGCTGTAAAACATATTTTTTCAAATAAATTTTTATTTAATTATTTTCTTATGTTTATCATGTATTCAAACACTGTTGAAGTATAATATTGAAATTTGTACGATATTATCAGATTTGATAATTTAATTTTTGGAACAGCTGGCTAATGTAGCCTACATAATGTTTTTTTTTTTTTTTGGTAGTAGGTAAGTTATTAAATAACTAACGCTTGCGAAAACATTAAATTGAAACTACTTGTCACTTGGTATTACAAAAATAAAATCTGTTCCCGTAAATTTTGATTAAAAATGATAATCGAAATTTAGAATAATGTGTTATCAAATTATCTGTTAAAACTGGGCAAAATTCAATACACATTCCAACGTATAGAAAGTGGTATTTGGTTTAGATGTTTTAAACCACGTCTAAAAGGGTGAAATTGGATTATTGGTTAATTTATCTCCTCCTCTGCATACCTTATACACAGTACGTAAATGCTATGTGTTAGCTTTAATTTAACAGTAATATCTAAAACAAAATTGTAGGTAAAACGGAATAATAATAAAATTAAAGAATAATCAATTTCTAATGGTTATTTCAAACATCTAAATTAAGAATAAAAAATTCTGCATGATTACTAACTCTTTTGATATTACTTACTGATATGGTAATAACGCATATACATTTTAATATTTTAAAAAGATTACGAGGTTTCTTTCAGTTTAGATTATAGAAAAAAAGAGAATGGCGGAGACTTTTAATACAAAATATAATCAGGTACTAATTTTTACATTTCGTTCTAGATAAAATGTAAAATTGATTTGATTATATATATTCTCCTTTAATGTTTTTGACTTAATGATCTACTTGAGTTTAAAAGGAAAATAAATTTTATAAACAAATGCTGGGTATGTTATTGCTATTATAATTTATTGAATAGATTTTTTGGATTATTTATATATGGATTGTAGATAACAAAACTGCTTCATTAAATTTTTATCTAAAATGTTTCCGAAGAAAATTGCCATTTTTTTCGCGATATCCCTTCAGCACCTTAACTAATTTTGAAAAGAAAATGATATGATCGATGTCCCATATTGAAATATTTGAGCCAAATTTGAAGAAAATCGATTTGATCAATCCTGAGATATAAAGTCAAAAGCAGTAAGCACACATACGTACTCTTTTTTATTCTATTTGCACTGATTGGGTCATTAAACGTTAAGTTTTCAACAAAACAACACGATACAGCATTTTTGACACGATCAACCCCTTTAGTATAGATAGCTATTCTAGCTACCCAGCCAGGAAACTAAAAGTGATACTAACAATATTGAAATTAATCGTTATTAATATTCTATATTTTGTAAGATATTTTTAGAATCTGTATTATTTTTTATTTTTATTTATTTTACTATTATAAATTATATAGGTTGTTTACACGTTTTATTTGTTTGTTTATTCGTTATGTGTTTTTATTAGCGTAATCTATTTTACATTATATTTAATGGAAACGAAAATAGATTTTATTGCTAAAAGGTGAAGTGAGGTGAATTGTTTAGCGAAAGACATAAAATTAAATTATCTAATTTATATATATATACTAAGGCGGTCAAGTCACGCTTTGCTCGCCCGATGGTCTAGCCAGGTGGCTCCGCTCCACTCCGACGCAATCCTTATCCTCATGTTTTTGAGAAACTTTCCCATTTATATGTTCGTTTAACTTCCAGGCGTTGATCTTTCCTCTTTCATTTCTTGTTCTAGTAAAACCCAGCTACGCTTAGCGGCACTTGATGATCGTCCTAGATTCGCTCTCTTCTTAGAGGGTATAATGAAAAAGTTAGAAAAATTATAGGGAAGGAAGACGTAGAAAAATTATTAATGAAAGGGACTTTAAAATGAAATGAAAGGGGGAAGTTTACAGAGTTAAAAATACTTTTAAAAAATTAATTAGAAAATACAGAATAGTAGTACCTATAGGAACTATAGTAGTGTGAATATTAAATATTTTACAAACGATATTTATTAAAGAAAAAACTGATAACACAGTTGTAGGACTTTCCCGTTACGCGGCTATTTATAAATAAAATATTAATTAATATAGTAATGAAATATTGAAAAAATCCCATGTTATAATTACAAGATAATAATAATATTGGCTTGAGGTTAAAACCGCAAATTTCATATCTGGTATTACAAAAAAGAGCTTCTACTTCAATAACTTTATTAAAATCGTTTTCAGCGCCCTTGAAAATGTATAAATTGATACCTCACACGTACATGTTTGTTAGTTTTCGCGCGAATCCCTGAAGGGAAATTAAAAGTTCAATATTAATTTTTTTTTTTTTAAAGCAGTCATGATTACAATAAAGAAGAAGAAAACTGTTAAAAAGTGCATGACTTTTGGTTAGGTCCGGCTGCTTAGTGGGGTTTGGGGCTCCCAGTTTAATAAAAATTAATTTATATGCGTAATTAAACGACAACAGAAGAAACCATCATAGCGATGATGGTTTATTCTGTTTAGATAAGATCATAGCGATCACAACAAAGGTTCAAATTTAAAAGCATTTTTTGGGGTGGGAATGTGATTTGCGAAAACCGTTTTTTTGTAAATATTATTTTTGATTACTTAATAATGTGCCTAAGAAAAATATGACCTTAATTCGGCGAAATCTGGAGATACTGAGGCAAGCTCATCCTCAGTATCTACAGCCTCATTCCGTTTATCTTTTGAAGTTAAAAATTTAATTGCATCTATATATAAAGTAATCTGACCAAGATTAGTCAAAATCGGTCCAAGAGTTCAGGAGTTATAAGAGTTAAATTCCAGTGATTTAAAGGCAAACACCGAAACACGCACACGTACATACGAACTTCCGGAAAATTTCCATCCGGTTTTTTGGGTTCCTTAGGTGTCAAAACGTCAAGATCCGGTGAAAACCGCATATGCCCAAATTGGACCGATTACAATACTTTCCTTCTAGAGCTATAGCTGTGCTATAGTGCCATCTAAACGGTTAAGTAAAACGAATTAGTCGTTTTACTTTATTACATTTTTGTTGCCATTGATGACAGAAATATAATGGAGTGAAAGTGTTAATTTTTGTTTCTTTGATGAATACGTTTAATTTACAACTTCAACCCCAATTGGTTAGGGTCTCGATCTATAGCTTAAAATCTTCCCTGAAATAAAACCAATGTATCCTGAAAATTTAAAAGCGATCAGTTAGTTGGTTCTCGCGTGATGATGTTGCAATCAGACAAACTTTCGCTTTTTTATATTAATTATTTATATTAGAGTAATTACTGCCTAGATTCCTGAAATAAGATACTATTTAGAAAATAAGGTTTATTTTTTGAACAACAAGCTGCCTGAAGGGGAATTAAATCCGAAAATATAGAGACGCTAAATGAAGGTGCAAAGTGGTAATCATACTATGAAATATAAAACAAATTAATTTTTAAATTATTATAATTTTTTGTAATATTATTCATCAGTATTTTTTTTAAATCGTATTAATTTAAATATATTTATGCTTTTGTAATGATAGATTTATATTATATACTACATATTAAATTTAATTTAATTCAGGTTGAATTAAAATTATGAAAAATCGTTGATGTCATAAATATTATTATTAAAATAACTACCTACTAAAACGTGATCTGAATTATAATTACAATCTAAATGAACGTAAAACGTGTATAATCTATTGTTAACTTAATTTCATTCAATTACTTGATAGGAAAACATTAGAACTTACCATTAAATTGGTTCTACAGTCGATTTATTGTATCACCACTTTAACTTATTAAAGTATCGTAACCTAATATAGAGAATGATTGGAATAAGTCATCAGTATCCTTTGTTTATTTTTATTTCTGAATAGCGTTTTCTTTTTACCAATTTTTCGAAGAAAAATATGGAATTACTTTCAGTTACACGGAGTGAATGGAGGATGATTGAATTTTCTTTACGTTTTAAGGTATGAAGAGTCCAAAAATACCACTCCCTTAAATAGGCCTATGTATAAAATTTATGGCCCAAAAATTTCTAAAACTATTAGATTAATTTTACTTAAATTTATGTGTTGTAATAGTGCATCAGAAGTTGTGCATGTAAAAGTTTTATTAACATTATTTGAGTCATTCCTGAGTTACGCTCAATTTAACTTCGACAGCAGACAATTGAAGTTACCAATTTGAAGTTTTTTCGGTCGCATGGTGAGATTGGGAGATGAAAATAAATTTTTGTTACGTTTTATGAGGATTAAGAAAATACCATTCATATATAATGTTTTGTGGCTAAAAATGTCAAAAATAACATTAATATAAAAAACTTTTGGCTCCAAAATTACTACTAGATCAATTTCATTCAAATTTGTATGTGCTATAATAGTGTATCTAAAGTTGAGGAGGTGAAAATTTTATGAGATTGGTTGGGTTGAATCATTCTTCAGTTAGCTCAAGTTAAGGTCAAAAACAGACTTGTGTATTTTTCATAGGCGCAGTGAGTCACTGTGATGAGTGAGTTTGAAATTTATGCCTGTATGTAGGATCTACTCATTTTAGTTATTTCATCAAATTAGAGTTGTAATAATTTAATTTTCTTAGTTTTCTTATTTAAATTATGTGTGTATATTTCTTTCACGAAACGTTATAAAAAAAATTATTCAGAAAATATTAGACAAAATAAAATTTCGAAAAGTCAGTTTTCTTGCGCAGTAGTGCGCAAGAAACTGAGCCGTGTAATATTTTTACATTTTTTCTTAAAAACTGATGTAATAGGTAGTCTAAAAAGTAGTGAGATAGCATTAGTGTTCCAAATCTCAGTCTGTATGAGTCAGGCCGAATGTCATTTGTTAGCTGGCAGTTGAAGCTAGTAAAAGTGCAAAAGTGTTGAAATTATTCAGATGTAAAGTCTACGCAACACTTATGCGTAAAACTGCGCAAAGTTTTACAATTTTATTTCAATAAAATCGTATATGCTGCGCAGGCCCGTTCAGAAAAATGTGCTGTTTATACGGGCAAGGTACGTGATCAAAAGCAATAAATAGCCAACATTTTTTTCAGTCGCATTCATTCTGGAAATTTCGATGTCCAAGATGCTTCTCGCAGTGGGCGATTAATCACAAAAAAGTGAAACTTATTCTGACATAAGTCGAAAAAGACCGCCATAAAGCAGTAATGACATCGCCAATAAACTAAACATCCATCACCACACAGTGTTAAAACCATTTTGAGAAAGCTGGCTACAAAAGGAAACTCGATATTTGGATGCCACATGATCTGACTCAAAATTAACTCGATCAAATTTCTACCTTTTTTCCTGTAATCAACCCGCCCTTCCAAGTCCTGACACGCTTTTCTAGCTAACAGCCCTGGGGTTGTGTAACTGCCTCTAAACACCCGAGTAGCCATACTGGGACCGCCTACGCCGTTCACTGCAGCACCACCCGGACCCCGGACGGCGAGGACTAGGTCTTCTCTTTGCCTCCTCTCTAATGGGAGACCCCTGAAGGTACCCCAACCGGGTCTATGATCTTTTGCAATTCCCTACCTTGCCCAATTACTCCTCTTCTCCTCCAGACTCTTTTCATCCACCATATTCCTTGTATTGCAGCTCTTAAAAACCTTCTTTCTCTGAATACCCATTAATCATGCCAGTAAAAAGGATCATCTCTAGAACCATGCAGAATAGTTGCTACGATATTGTCAGGCGTAATCTCGCCAATCACCGCAAGGACCTCTCTTTTTTATTCTCGGTTCACCTAGTGCAATGGAAGACTGTGTGTTCCATCGAGTCACTGTTCTCGCAGTAGAAGCATCGATCCGACCTCTACGTGTAAATTTCTACCAGTAAATTTCTATTTAAACGTAAAGAAATCGAGCCATTTCTGAAGGAGGATCACTAGTAATGAAATTTGGATAACCTATGACAACATTCTGCAAAAACGATCGTAGTGGAAGCGATGAGAAGCTTCACGATCTATGGCAAAGGTCATACTAATACCAAGGAAGGTTATGCTTTGCATTTGATGGGATTTGAAGGGGCTTTGTGCATCACAAGGTGCTGTTGCCAGCCAGATTAATAAACTCAGAATAATGAAAAATAATAATAATAATAATTCTAAGAAGAAGAAGAAGTATCAAATAGGATATTACGTAATATTACAGTAAATGGTTTACTTGTATAATATATCGAGTATATTATTTTCTATATTACAATAGCCCACCCGGCTGATCTAGTGGTTAACTCGTTATCACAAATAAATTGTTTAACAGCTGATTTTTGAAATCGAAAGTTCTCGAATCCTAGTAAAGATTAGTTCTTTTATACGGATTTAAATACTAGACTGTGGTACTGGTGAACAGCAGAACCGTTCTAGCAAGGCACTTTTTCCACTTCTTACTGCCGTACATCTACTCCCCTTCGCAAGCGCCTTGCTAAAGCTTTTCCACTCTTTTTTAGTGGATGAGTTTCAATTAACATACGCCTAAAGAATGGTCGGCAATCACTTATATACGGATCTAAATACTAGATCGTGGATACCGCTATTTGTTGGGTTTTAATTAACGACACTTCTCAGGAGTGGTCAACCTGATACTATAAAAGACTACACTTTATTCACATTCATACAAATCATCCTCATTTATCCTGTGAAGTATCCACCTTACGGTGGTTCCGGAAGCTAAACAGAAAAAGAGAGTTGATGAAATTGCAACGTACACATTAGGAAAATAAAATAAAAATTGAAATAAAATTTCATTGTACTTTCATATATTTCTATGCAAAAATTTACAGTTTAATTTAAATATAATTTTTTAAAGAGGAATCTATTTAAAAATGTTATAACCGGAAGATATCCTATATTTTTTTTTAAATCAGTAAGACGCGTTTCAAATAAAACGCTAGGCTAAACTGATTGTTTTTTCTTTTGTCAAAAGCTATCTATTTTGGATATTATACAGATTTTAATGGAAAGAAAAAATTATTTAATACCCCTTAAGTATGAAAAATAGAAAATTTGTAAAAAGAATTTTCGTCTCGTTATCAAAAGTTCTTTCTTTTGATAATTTTACTTTCTTTTTATTTCTAGAAAATTATATATATATTTTTTGTTTTTATACATTATATTATATTTCTCTGAATAGTAAGTAAAAAGAAAACACAATTTGAAAACTACTTTACAAACACAATAGTTGCAACAAAGCATGACGATTGTATGAGTTTTTCCTAACAAAATTTGCAGACTATTTTCCAAGAGTTTTTAAAGATTTAACTCATTTAAACAAATATACATGAATATTACAATTAAATAAGTATAAAAATATATATTTTCTGTAAACTACAAGTTCATATTTTTCATTACAAATACACTGTATTCAAGTTGATTCAGAAATATGTATGTTTTAGAAATAAATAACTTTTTTTATAAAGCTTATGATAAAAGATTTTATCTTGGTTTAAAAAAAGGTACCTTCATCACCTTTTCTTCTACTTTTTTCTACCCCGATTAAAAAGTTCTTCTTTTTTAAATCAATTTATCTTTCTAATTCAGATTCTCAGCTTTTAAGTTATCTAAAATAACTACTAAATTTATAATTTTTTTTTGTTATATCGTAAGATATTTTCATTAAAAAAAAAATTAGAAAAATCGGCTTAAACGTGTCAGTCATTCCCAAAGAATGCAACAAACTTCAGGACATGTTTTACTTGTAATAATAAAAAATAAATTTCGTATACACATAGATACATTTTCGGAACGCTTTGTAAGCTACTGTCAAATGAAGGAAGATTTCGCACTCATTTTTAGGCCTTCGGTAAAATTAAGCCAGACTGTAAATCTTCGGACGCAAATTAAGTTATATATGAAATCGTATCTGAAAACTTAAAAATATATAAGTCCCAAAACTGTATTTTTCGTAGCTTTTGAAAAGCCTATGGTAAAAGAGATAAGATTGGGTTTGAAAAACATATTATATTGTGTTTACCTTCCAATAATTTTGTTAAAATGGGTAATAGTCACATTAAAATTTTGTTCAAAACAAAACATATCAAAATGTGGTAGATATTACTGGTATTAAGCAAAAAAAATTTTTAAATTACAAGTCAAAAGAATTGAATATTTAAAACAATAAATAAATTCTAACACAAGCAATAAAACTAATTAATAAAAAAATTAAATAAACTGCTGAAAATCTCATCCTCCACAGAGGATACAGCTCTGCCCGATGAACAATGTTTTCGGTGGCTTTCGCTATATTAACAGAGTTGTTTTGTATTTGTTGTACCGCCTTGGAAATTCTAATAACTAACTGTTCTATTATTTCCAAGAACTGTAACTCCAGTAGTTTTAAGATATCAAACGTAAAACACAAAATTTCGAGTCGAAAAACAAGATTTTTTTTAGGTTTGTAGTACAACAGCTTTGTTAAATGATTAATAAATGCAGAAGATTTTATAAAAAATCTTGTAGAGAAATTAATTTTGAAAAAATGAATGTAAATATACCCAATAAAATGTAAATAAAAACTTTTAAAAATCGGTTTTTTATTGAAGCGAAATAGATATCGTAAAAAGTACTGGGGGTAAAGTTTTTATACCTGTTTTATCCTATTTCCCAGTTAAATTACATAAGAAATTCCCAACTTTACTCTTTAATTTAAGTTCTAAAAATTACAGTAGGGCTTCATTTTATTAGAAGAGCTGAAATCCGGGTGAAATATTTCGGTGCTCTTACTCGTAAACATAGCGTTTTCAGACCTATGTTTATATGAATTGTTTCATTATTTTCTCCAGTAGAACATCTAAAATTCCTTCTTTTCTTCGTGGGACATGACACTGTATATATATTTCCCTTAAGCCATCGCTGCGACAAACCGTCACTGTCCCAAGCCATTTCCGTCTTCCATTTCTAATTTTTCCAATGCAATTGTCAAAATTCCATTTCCCCAACCACATGTAATAGCTAGTTTTTATTTTTTGTGTGTACTTTTCTCCCATGAATATATATTATTAACGTATAATAAAACAGTGTAGAAAGAATATGTGTATAAGTTTGATACCGATCTTTAATCATTATACTACAACAGTATTTTAAAACTTTCAAACAAACGCAAACAGTTGTTTGCATTGCATTTTCTATGAAGATAAACTTCCCAAACTACTTAACCAGTTTATTTGACATTAAAACCTTGATATTATACACACTAATCCACTCTTATACGTATAAAATGATTTTAATTATTCACTTGATAAAACACAAGATAGTTAATTTGTTTGTTTAACTTAGTGCTTTTAAAATAATTGTCAGTTGAATTTTTTATATATTAATTGAAGACCTCAATAGTAAAATTTATTGTGCACAATATTATTGCCATATAACACAATCACTTCAGCTTTAAATTTTTAGTTTTGAAAATAAAACTTTATTTTTTTTTTAGAATTTAATGCAGTCTAATACTTGTAGAATAACTTATAAAGTGAGCTGGGTGAAAAGACAGGAAGAATAGAAACAATGTTTTGTCTATCTGGTCCAATTCAATCTGGTTACTCTGCGAAAGTTTTTCATTGTTTAATTTGATTTTTCGGTTTCATCAGTGTCCAGCAATACACTGCAGAATAGAATGATTTATAATTTAGAACTTATGTGTGTATTGTATTCACAATTGGCTTCGAAGTGAATATACACATAATGAAGAAAACCTCCTTTTCTTCATTGCTACATAAGTTCTGTCACTTTTCTTTTACACGAATTAAAAGGTTAAATCTTTCATAAATTTTAGGCCGTAAAGGATATTTATCTCGGAAATTTTTTTCAATTTTATTTTAAACAACTTCTTTAAATTTACAATATTATGAACAAATTTTCATGAATCTAGTTTTATTTCTTTCTTGTTTTTTATTAAAAAAATTGAAAATATTTATCAAATTTTTTCTAAATCAATTTTTAATACTGCATTTTATTATTTTAATATTAAAAACCAAAAAACTTCAGGTTTTTAGATAACAAATTGATTTGTTATTTTCAAGTAAATCAATTTAATAAAGTAAATATGTATGCTAAATTATAACTAGTTTAATGACAAACAGAATATGTTACCTGTTTATAATGGCTTTATAGTAAAAGATGATTATACAAAAACAGTATCAAAGCAAAATTACTTTACCATAATTAACGATCTTTTGTAGCTTTCCCTATTCATTATGAAATTATTCAGTAATACTAAACATACAAAGAGATTTAAATAACAACTTATTTTTAAGTAATATTTTACATCTTCAAAATAAATCATATACTCATATACCATAGATTGCACATAACGCTTGACTATTATACACAATATAATTACACAGTGTTTCTTATTAATGTATAACCAGTTTTCTCAAGTTTCTTCTTCTTCCATTGTTTTATTGTCTTCTACCTGCTCTTCTTACTCGTTACGTTTAGTCTCTCAACATTATTCATTGACTACTTTGTTCTTAGTTTTATGTTATCTCTTACCTCGTTTCATTTATCTTCCGCTATTTTCTAATCCACCAACATACATTCTCGCCTCCATTTTACCCACGCTTTGATTTTCTCTTTCTTTTTCATTTTCTTTATTCCTTTCAGCTTTATTTCATCACTATTTGGCTCTCTCTTCCTTCTCTATTTTCTTCATCTGCGTCATTCCCCCTCTCTCTTTGGGGTTTTCCTCTTATTTTGCTCCTCATTTCCCCTTATACTTCTCTTTCTTTTGTCTCAACTATTTTATTTGCATTTCTTCTCAATTTATACTTCTTATCAATCTTATATATTTTCATCTGCCTCATTATGCCTCTTTTTCTGTTTCCACGTTTGTTTTCTGTTTTTTCTCTCTTCATTTTCCTTTTCAATTTTTTGTATTGCTTCTTCAGTTTCTTGTAAACTGGAAGAAACTCTTCCTACTTTATCTCATACTTTTTACCTCTTATCTTAATTCACGTTTTCTTCTGTTACTCTTCCTTTTGTTGTGCATTTCTTCCCACGCTATTTTTCTCTTCTTTTTGTTCATTATCCGTATCATACCTCTCTCTCTCTTTTGTAAATTTTGTCTACTTTTTTCCACTTTATCTTCTTTCCTCTCATCTTTAATGAAAGGAAATTTAATTGGAAAATTAAATTAGATTTAATTGCCGATCTCGGCAGAGGAGTGGTAGCGTCTCAACCTGTCATCCGGAAGTCCTGGCTCGAATCGAATCCTGATCAAGCATGGCATTTTTCATAAGCTACAGATCTTCATATTCCCACATACAACCTTCTTTGTAAGCTTCTGGGTAAATTTAATACATTAGTAAAAAAAAACCTGAAATTTTTTTTTTTTAATTTAGATGTATTATTTTCCTATTAGTTAAAATTAGTTATTGAAATAACATTATGTTTAATTTTACTAGCTAAATTGTTCAAATTATTTGATGTTATATTCTCCAATGTCCCAAACCGGCATACTTAAACATTGTCGCTGAATGGCTTCGACGGCTCGTTTTAACTAATAACCTTGTAGTAGCTCTGAAAAGTTCCGATTTTTGCGTTAGCTCTGAGAAGAGCTGTTGGTCCGGAAGCTGGTCTCCGGCGAAGTCGGGAAGTTGCGGCTTGTCCATTGAAATCAGACCGGGCTTCCCCTTAGCGGTAGTTGGGTCGGCGTCAGTCGTCCTTCCCCGGCGCGGCCGAGGCGGTTCTCCCCGAGCGATCCCACGCTGGACCGGCTCATGCTGCTGAGTTCGTCAGCAAGGGCGATTGAAGCCCGGCGATCTGGAGCGGAAGGTAGCATCCACATCCAGCGGCTTCCTCGGCGAGATGTTGACATCCGCTGGGAGGTCTCACGTTGAGGCAGCCAGGGAACTTCTTCTGTCTTCTTCCAACTTCTTGGTCTTCTCCAGGCGGTGGAGAAGACCAAGAAGAGCGTGCACGCTCTTTTATTGAAGGGTGAGAGTGGTGGGGCCGTAGGCTGCTATGGTGGGAGAACGACGCGTCATCTGCGCGGCGGGAGTGACCAGCGCGTTCGCTTACTGTGCTGCAGCTGATATCTGAGCTGCTACCGTCGTCCGCCGATATTAAATTAGGCATATGTATGTAACAACATAATTACAAATAATATACGACCTAATAAAATTGTTTTAATATCTTTAATAATACTAGTGTATGGTGTAATATACCAGCTAATTTATGATGAAGTTTAGCTGTGAAAGAATGTTTTTTTTTCTTTTTAAAACGATTTAAAAATTAAATTAACAAACAAAAAATACATCTTATTTTATTTAGGTATATTTAATAAATCTTAAAATGATGTACATAAAATATAAACGTGTGTTTCTTTTTATTTTAGTTCACATAAATATCTAATTTCTATTTAATTTTTTTTTTCTTCACGACAATTAATACTTCCGCTAGGGTTATCATAATTGATTTCATTGTTATTATCTTTAACCCACCGGGTTGATCTAGTGGTTAACGCGTCTTCCCACATCAGCTGATTTGGAAGTCGAGAGTTACAGCGTTCAAGTCCTAGTAAAGCCAGTTATTTTTACACGGATTTGAATACTAGATCGTGGGTACCGGTGTACTTTGGTGGTTGGGTTTCAATTAACCACACATCTCAGAAATGGTCGAGCTGAGAATGTACAAGACTACACTTCATTTACACTCATACATATCATCCTCATTCATCCTCTGAAGTATTATCTAAACGGTAGTTACCGGAGGCTAAACAGGAGAAGAGAGAAGAGAGAGAGTAATTCGAGTGATATTGGAATACATTTTCCAGCAATCTGGCTTTAATTTTTGTATTCATTTAAAATAACAATTCAATAACGGCCACTTTGGTCCTAGAAGACCATTGCAAATACAATATTTTAATCATAACAATAATTTATATTATCTTAATGTAACAGTCAACAAAAAATTGCAATCCATATTGATTTTAATAATTTTAATCAAAATATATAGCAGCACTGTTTATTTTACATTACCAGAAACATAAGTAAACAAACTGCAGTTTCAACTTATATTTTAGACGTTTGAAAAATGGGGTCGTTTACCGCAGAACACCTGAAAAATGTTGTCTTGAAAGAATTATAATTTATGAATCATTTGACAGAAAAATTTAATTTTATAACTCATTAAATTGATTTCTCTGCCTTATTCTTCAACTTTGAATTTATTTAAAGAAAATGTATTATTGTTATGAAAAATTACACGTTAAAATTACCAAGTTTGACATCATCATTGGAAGGTTATATTTTCTGATATATTTAAAAATAATTTTATGTGTTTAAATATTTTTAAAAGCTCTCCGAAGGTTGATATTAATATAGCAGTTACATAATTCAAAACTAATAAATATTTAGACTTCTCATATAAATAGAAATTAATATAAATAGTAAATCTTAAGTTTTACCGGTAGGTTCTAACATTTACCAAGTCACTTAGTAAAAGTCCGAAAAAATCTTGAAAATACATTTATTTCGGACTTTTACCAAATATTTTTGGTCATTATTGACATTTACCATAGACTGTTGGTAAAAGTTGACAAATCTGTAATGAAATCACTCAAAAATATGAATTTAAAAATGATTTTTATGAGCATGGTACAAAGGTAGGTAAACTAGAAGCGATGTATACGAGAAACCAGATTACGATGTGCAAAGAAAATTTTTTGAGTATGGAGAAAGTTGGAACTAAGACAGTGAGCACACGAGAAGTTGTGAAAAAACTGTCTTTAGTTGGTGGGTACGGATTTAGAAAATGCAATTGCGTAAAAACGTGTACGACAAATGGATGTTTGTGTAAATCTGCAAAATTACTTTGTAATTATAAATGCCATAATAGTCAACCTTAATGCAATATATAATAACGTGTGATTTTCAAAATTTCGTGCATTTGGAACACCAATTTTAACAAAATTTTTCAATCAAAAAGTAATTAATATGAATAGCAAATGTTACTTGCATACAAGAAATGGACATTATTATTAGTTATAGATTTTTTTGTAATTTGTAGTCTCGAAAGGATCCATATAACAACGAACATATTGCTATTTGCCATTGTAGAAGTTTGCTGAAAATTATTCATTCTGAATATTAGTGTATATGAATTAATTACTTGTAAAGTTTTTGAAATGTCTTAGTATTATACAGCAAAATAAGGTTTTTTGTAATCTTTTGATAAAAACCTGTTTCATTTTACACCCGCAGTGCACTGAAATTCCGAAATTGGGAAGAGCATTTTTAAATTCATACTTCTGAGTGATTTCATTACAGAATTGTCAACTTTTACCAACAGTCTATGGTAAATGTCAATAATGACCAAAACTATTCGGTAAAAGTCCGGAAATAAATGTGTTTCCAAGATTTTTTCGGACATTTACCAGGTGACTTGGTTAGAATTTACCGGTAAAACTTAAGATTTACCGGTATTCGGGGTTTTACCGTAACATAAATGCATAATTTTAATTAAAAATGGGATAAAAATTTGTTGTAAAATAAAGAAAATTATCCGTTAAAATTGGTGGCAACTTCTTTTGGTTGTTAAGTAAGATTGTACAGTTTCCTTACGTAAAAATGTTTAATATAGTGGAAGCATTTTAATAATTTTTAGTGCTCTTACATTGAATGGTGAAGCAACTGTATTTTTTTGTCTATTAAAGAAAGTTATGTTTTACATTATTTGTATCATTTATTAGTATCCCCGTCACCGCTTCGCTCGCAGTATATGCGTATAAAGCATAGAACATAGAAAATTGGAAATATTTTTTTTTAGTAATTTTGTGTAGGCTGCTGCTCTCAGAGTTATCGCTATTCAAAACTAACCGGATAAAATATATTAGTTTGGATAAATAAAAACTGTTTTGTAAAATAAAATTTCATAAAAATGATAAAATGGGATAATTATAAAAACGTCTGGGTAGAATATATTTCTTATACTGTGAACCGTTGGTATCAAGATATTAATTGTTAGGATTTCCAAATTTTATTTTCAATTTTATTTTCATTGTTTACGTTTTAATTAAAAAAATATACAGGTAGAATAATTATTTCATACATCATAAATATATATTACACAATCTCATGCGACGGCGTAGTTAAACTGACAAAACAATGTTGATTTAACTCGCGTGAATGAAGTTGAAGGATTTTTTTTTATTTTTATTTTAATACTTTATTGTTTTACTAAAATGTTTTGTTTATTCATCATAAAAATTCACTAAATAAAATCATTTTAAATGAATAATTAATAGTTATTATTTATTACATTTCATTTATTTTTAGTTCATAAATATTAATAAAAAAACGCATTGCAGTGTATATATATATATATATATAAACATTTATTTATTACATTTTTTTTATTATCTCTATCACGTAAAGAAATGTTTTATATTTTAATTTTTTTTTCACATTTTTAAATCTGTTTTTCGTAATTAAAAATTATAATAAATTTATTTATTTTTATTTTTTAAATCGGTAACCATAACTAAAATGTATTAGTTTATTTTAAGAAAATTCTTTTAACTCTGATTTTTAATGCGTATCATTTTATGGTTTTATTTGTTGGTAAATATTTTGTCCAATACTGTATTGAACAATTTATCCTGTACCAGCTAATTTTAAGTGTAATTCTCTCTGTAATAGAATAACAAACAAATTAAGCAACAGTTTGGTTAGCAAAGGACCGAAACTTTGAGTGATCTGATTTATGTGGGTTTCAGAATAGTAAATCCAATCTTTAAAAAAAAGGATGGCGTTCAGCTGTGAATATGTTCGCACGTGTTTTTCTCGCACTACGGATTTTTAAGTTTTTTTACGGGTTTGTGTTAGTTGTTTTACGTTTCTGTATTTTTTTTTTTTTTACTGTGGTTTGTTACTGTTGTTTTTTTTCTCCGTTCGTTTTTTTTTTACTGGCGTTTACCTACCGTAACCAAGCGGTATCGATTTCATTAAAGACAGTGTAGGTCTTTGTTAAGCTTAGGCTTATGTGGTCAGTTAGTTCGAATTTTAAGAGAATAATTTTATTTAAATTATTTTTTTTTTATAATGTGCATATTTACTTGATATATATTTATATTATAATTAATTGATATGGCAGATCTAGACGGAGTTGAGGGCGACGTTCCGATCGATAAGGAGGGATTTTCTTCTGTTACGGGTCGAAGATTCTGCTGGCGGAGAGGGTCTGAGGTCACCGTAATGGAACTTCTGTCTGACAGCAATGGTGGTGATAGTTCTGAAGTGCTGGTTATAACGGAGATTCAGCGTGCCCGATCGCTTGCTTTCAAGACGGAAGTCGAAGAAGACAGGAGAGGCTCCGGTTCGACGCCAGAAGAGGGTTGTTGGCTCGTCTGGTTCGTCCGCTAGAGACTACGATATAGATTTTCCGTCTCTCCCGACAGGGTCGGGTTCCGACCAGCATGATGGACAGGAGTCAGTTAACCATGGAGGGAAGCGTAGACTACGTGGTTCTGCTCCGGCCTCTGAGGTCCACCGACTACTATAGTTGTGGTACAGGGGGAGAGGTGGACCTTTGCAGATCTTCTCCGCTCGATGAAAGGAGTAGTTTTACCAGGAAAAACCAAAATCCTCTACGTCTGGTAGGGCCAAAGAAAGGACCTCCAGCTACAGGTTCGGGCGGAGAGTGCCAAGACAGATGAACTCAGCAAGGATCCTGCCGAAAAGGTGGAGGGTGCTACTACGACCCTGGCTGGTAGGGGGCGGCAGAAGAACTCACGTCCTGGTTAAGCACTTGGATGCACTCACGTCACAGGACGAGTTTCTTCGAGTGCTTTGCAAGACGATAGGTGAGTCGGTCACTACTGACGTCCTGTCAATGCGGCCGGCTTACGGCTCCACTCAGGTGGTTACACTGGCGGTGCCGCCAATCCTGGCGGACAAACTACTGTCTGATGGGTGAGTTCGAATTGGGTGAGTGGCCTGTTGGGTGGTGTGGCGTACATCCGACGACCTTTGCCTCACATGTTGAAATCCAGGTCACAGGACCATGTTCTGTTCTGATGCAGACAGAAACGGCCTCCCTTTCACTTGTGATAAGGCTGGCCATTTACGCAAGGACTGCCAGCAGGACCCTAGTTGCATAAGCTGAAAGTCACATGGTCATTCGTCTAAGGGTCAGGAATGTAAGCTGGCTCCACCGGCATCTGCAACTGCTTCTTTGTAGGAACATCATGGTGTCTCTAAGGGACAGCCCCATTCGGAAGGGGATGGGAGGCCTCAGTCTCCCGCTTACTATGATCGGGTGGGAACTCCCTTGCAATACCGTCCCAGTGGAGGAATCCATTGGGTTCTCCTCAGTAGAGGCGTGGCGCCTAGAAGACCAAGTTCCGACTACCTGGCGCGAACGTTTTTCCCGATGAGCACGAGGTAGAGGCTACCTCGTGCTTCCAAGGCACCTCTTGGAGCCGAGCTTGTTTATTGCGGATCCGGCTCCGGGGGCCAGGAAAAAGAAAAAAAAATATCCAATCATAAAAATAGTACTTTTTTACTCATTTTTTATTTTATGTTTATTAGTTAAATAACCAGAGGAAGATCCAAACTGAAAATATTATTTTTAATTTTATTTTTTCTACCTGTTATTTATTTCTGGTGCTATGTTATATATTGAACGTTATTTTGACCAATTATATAAGTGATGCTTCTATATTTATGAGATGTTGAACCTTTGCGTGTTTTAATTTTGGGTTATTTCTCTTCTAGTGATTATCGTTAATCAAATTTACTTATGGTCCCTTATGATATAACCATTCTAAATGCTAATGGATTGAGAAAAACAAAAGCTTTTTAAATATCAAATCAAATTAAGCTGCTAACTGTTAAAAGACATAATCTCGGCAGAATTAATGATGAGGACGATAATAATACAAACTTTTGAAACAGAAAAAAAAATCATTATAAATGTTATTATTTAAATTTTAAATAAATGTTTATTAAAGCGTAAAATATATTATGCAATAATTCGTGTACGTAAGTTAATATGACTTGACGTGACAGCATGTTCATTTTACGTTATATTGTCTCTTGTATATTATAAGCAATAATTTATTATATCTTTGAAATATCAAGGTTTTTCCGTCACTTTTTTATAAAAAAAAAACTGTTTTTTTTTCCTTTTTTGCTTTAATTAATACGTCAAAACTAAACACTAATACATATCCATTCTATAAAGCAAATATTAAGCACCGATGGACGTACTAATATTGATATCTTTAGCCAACCGTAAAACAAAAATTATTACTTTTTGTATGATTACTAAGAAAAATTATATTCAGCAATTGAATTTAATAATTAAAAATTTTTATGTGAATTTTTACTTTTTCTTATTAACATTTATAATTGAGCGGGATTGCTTGACATATTTATTTTTATAAAAAAACGGGAATTTTTATGAAAACAAAGCTCTATTTTTATATTAAAAATAAAACAGATAAAATCTTGCATGACTTTTTCTGGCTATTATACACATTTGAAGAGTTAGAGACAAAAAACAAAAAAAAAAACAAACATTTTTTTGCGGTGGAGAATAAATTAAAAAAATATTTTTCTAAAATTTCATATATAGGTAAAGCTTAACAAATATGTTTTAAGTAAACTTTTCTTTAAATCAAACATCCTCTTCAATAAGGTCTTATAATAAGAAAAACAAAATTTTCAAAAAACCTATGTGCATTTTAGGACCGGAGTCTGTAATTTAAAAAAAATGTATTCACTTCTTGGTACCTCTGTATGAAATATAAACAATCAATGATTTTTTTAAAATATTGAAACCAAAGAAGATAGTATAAAAGAACATAAAAAAAAAAAATATTTCAATTTTAAAAGGCGTGATCCTTTTTTTGAGAAAAAAAAAGTTTAATTATTTATATATGCATTGTAAAAAAAAAATTGCTTTAACAAAGTTTTCCCTAAAATGGCTCCGAAGAAAATAAAAATTGGTTCTTTTTTACTTTTTCTATATTACTAAGAATTTAGAAAAAAAATTGATATGATAATTTCCCTATATAAAAATATTTGAGCCAAATTTGGAGAAAATCGGTTTGATCAACTCTGAGATATAAGGCCATAAGCCATGAGACACATATACATTAGTGTATGTTTTTTAGGTCTATAAGTACTAAATGAACTCTAAAACGTAATGATTCGCTAAAAGACATCTCCCACTTTCGACATGATCACCATATTTTTCTCATTAATATATCTATTCTAGCTTTATTCGCCGGGAAAGTGATTTTACAGTGTTCCTACTAAATTTTATAGGCGTATTAAAGTAATGAAAAAAAAATTAAAATAAAATTCGGTATAAAATTATTATATTTTTCTGCCAAATATTGATCTGTATTGTTTTAAATTAAAGGTATATTCATCCATTTTTAGTCTTAGTCAGTTAATGCTAAATCTAAAAGAGAATGTTTACGATTCCAATATATTTCGGGTTTAAAATCATTTTCACGGAAAATAGAAGTACAGTTCTGGGATTCGTTTTTTAGATCAAATTTATATAAAACTATAAATTTTCTGTATTATTTATATTGCAATAAATATAGTACAGTCTTATTTTATTGTTGGAGCAGAAATCAAGGCGAATTTCTTCATTACCCGTAAATTGAAAAAAAGAGTTTCTAGATCATATTTGTATGAATTTATTTAATTATTTTTATCACGGGGTGTATGGGTTGCATGAAGGGCTAGCACCATTCCCATGCATGATGACCACATCTCAAGATGGTCATGCAAGACTGGTTCCCACATGCAGCCAACTCTCACTTTTGGCTTCAAGAAGCCTAAAGGATTGTAACCGGCCACACCCCATGTGAAAAACTAGATCTGCGACTAAGGAAAAACTTGTGTGGAGGGTGGCCCTTTATGGGGCAAAGACATGGATTAGGAAAGGAGACGAGAAAAGATTGAAGGCCTTTGTAATGTGGGTTTGGAGGAAAATGGAAAAGATCATCTGGACGGAAAGAGTTCGGAATGAGAAGGTGCTTAGTAGAGTATGAGAAGAGAGGGCGATTATTGAAATAATAAAAAGAAGAAAATGCAGTTGGTTGGGACACTGGCTGAGACGTGACTTCCTGTTGGCGACGGCATTGGAAGGATTTGTAACGGAGAGGAAAGCAAGAGGTCGGAGACGAATGAAAAGATAGACAATATAAAAAGGGAAGAGTTAATATAAAATGAAACGGATAGCACGTGGAGGGTGGACATTTGAAAACCTGCCTTTGGGCAGAACACTTCTTATTACTATTATTATTTTTATCACAAGATGTGACTGTAAAATTTAGACGAATTTTCTAAAACTTGTATACATGATATGTACAGGTAGAAGAAGACAGTTCTATTAATACAAAATGATTAGAATAGTATTACTGAACTGTACCAAATTTGTTTAAATCCTTTGCTTTCCCGGGTGACAAAATTGATAAATATTATTTCTATAAACAATTAGTTTTACAAAACAATAGTGTAATACTGCAATACGAATACAATATTTATTCTTATATCGTGCTTCTACTTATAGTTAGGTCATTTCGTTTCCGTGCTTAGAGTAGTTTTCTCATGGAGGTTGGAGTTACTGTAAGGAATCGACCTACGTGCCGCGAGTGGTAGCGTCTCGGCCTTTCATCCAACCGTCCCGGTTCAAATCCCGATCAGGCATGGCATTTTCACACGCTAAAAAATTGCTATTTCATTTCATTCTCTGAAGCTATTCCTAACTATGGTCACAGAGGCTAAAAAGCAGAAGGACGGGGAGGCTATAAAAAAAAGAAGTTTTTATTATTTTTCTTAACTTAACTTTTTCTTATTTTAACTTAATATATCTCTTTAAACGAAAACTATTAAAAAAGGTTTTCTAATCAAATGTTTAAACCAATTATAAGATTAGGAAGAATTAAATTGTAAATAAGTCTTATAAAACGTGGTTTAACTCATCACATACCTTAATCATACTTTTTTTACAAATTTGCATCTCACACTGGATCAATTCACATTTCATTCTTTTGTCTTGGATAGAAAAAAATTGCATTTGGACTTCTTGTTTTCTTTGGGATATTCAGAAGAAAGAAACTTATGATCGATTCATTAAGCTATCCTCGGAATTTTATTCGCAAATGAGATTGTAATAAATTTTACGGATTGATGAATAGTTTTTATTTTTTGTTTACTGATGAAATATTTCACCAGAAGCGTGTTCGTAAGGAATATGAAAACGGATATATGTAGTGTATGAAAAATGCTCTGCCTGACCAGGGGATTCGAATCCGGGACATTCGGATGAATCTCCACCACGAAATCGGCTAGCTTTTTTTCCTTTTTTTTTTTCAATTCAAGATTTTCTTCTTTTAATAGAACATAAACTTTATGTTGACAGTTATTTAGTCAAAATTTAAAAAATAAAAAATAAAAAAATTTTCCGTAAAATGTTTGAGGATTGATTCTTTAAAAATTCATTGCTAAGTCATTATATATAGAATGGAAAATTTTAAGGAAATAAAGTTCTCTGGTGTTTCAAGGACCACAATACGAGTAAATATATTTTAAATGACAAGTATTTTTGGATTATATGTTAAAAATCTTTTACTGGTCAAAGTTTACCATGAATTATGAGTCATTAATTTTAAAAAAGTTACAGATTAAAAACAAATTGTTATATTATTTGTTGTTAGGAAAGCCTATCCTGTTAATCGCTATAACACATAACAAGATTAAAAAAATATATATATATATATATTTATTTATTTATGATCTGGTTTAGGTAAAAAATAAAAAAATTCCCAAGTTAGAAATTTGGAAAAACTAATTATATTTTATAAATCTTTAAAACTAATATTTTTTTTGGAAAAAAATGCAACTTTTAAAAACATGCATTTTAATTTAATTAAATTAAATATTACACAACAATTTTTCATGTAAGGATCCCGAAAAAATATTCTCTCAAATATTACTGACATATCTCACTTGATGGTAGATGGGATTTGTAAAATTTGTAATTTTATGCTTTTTTTCTTATCTTTAAGTTTTTTGTTACCTATAAGTAAAAATAAAGAATCAGTGTTTTTTTTTTCTAATAAGACATTCAAATATTTAAAAAAATTAGTCCACTTTAAAATAATATTACTTTTATGAACACAAGGACATATTCATTGTAAGACTTTTTTTAATTAAACACATTTAAATGTAGCCAAAACAGTTTTTTTTTTTGTCGGTCTAGTGTTCAGATGTCATAATGAGGTTCATTTTTATTATCCCTAACAATTATTTATTTTATCTTTGCCAAATGAGGAAAGGGTATAATATAACCCTTTCAGCAGTTAAAAAAAAATAAATAAAAAAAAAATAGCTAAATTTCTTTTAATACGAAGGCGTAATCAAATTGTACGCACGCGCGCACGTGTGTGTGTATGTGTGAGGCGTATTATATATATATATATATATATATATATAAAAAAAATACACATACTAGCATCCACGTCGCGGCTTCTGCCACCTAAACGCCTTCGTCTGTGTTCATTAAACTCATGCTTGTGAGAATAATAATAATAAATAAAAATGAAAGCCTGTTTAATTTATAAAACTATCAGTATATTCTAATGACTTCATAGCAGCAGTTTGGTCAGTACAGAACCCATTAATTGGTTTTCAGTTCTCTGGTTGCGGTTTCGCTCGTGAAATACATGACCAGAATTACAGATATAAATTGTCACTACAGTGTTACAAAATTTAATAAAGATTGATTTAATGGTTGTAGCATGAAACGGCAAAAATATAAAAGCAATGCATGTTTTTTTACCATTTATAATAATAAAATATAAAATGCCCGAAACGGATTTTAAATAATTATCTGAAGACTTTCAATTCCCAATCAATTGAATATATCATTTACTACAGTCAGAAATGGGGAAAATTAGCAATCATGTTTTACATGTTTTACCTTTCTTAATTTTCTTCAAGGTCGAATTTCAAAAATCTACAAGTTGGTTTTAACGTGAAAATTGCATATACCAGAAACAAAGTTGAGATCTTCATGTATTACATAGAAATTCAAAAAATAATAAAATTTAATGTTATCTAATTTTAATCCTTTAATGTAGGAGTTTCAAAAATTCCTGTCTTATTATTCATTTATCGTAAGAACAATGTGATTACAAATTTTCAACAATTCATCCTCAGTAATTTTTTCTGGTCGTTGATTATGAATTATCACTCTCGTCGCTTATTTCATATATTTAGGTAGTAGCAGACCCGGAAATACTTAGCTATTGCTAGATTTGAGTATATATAGATTAAATGAGCGTAATTGAAAGTTTGACAAAACATTAAAAACTGAACATTACGGAACATCACAAAATTTAACCTTTCACTTTATAAAAGTCAGATTGTAAATAAATCAATTAGCAAAACAACAGCTCTATCTTTCTTTTTTTTAACTTCCGGGACCACCGTTAGGTATGGCTTCAGAGGATGAGATGAATGATTTGTAGCATGTGTGAAAATGCTTTGTCTAGCCGGGATCTCTGGATCCCAAGTTCACAGAATTAATTCAAAACACTCTCTAAACACAGTAGTCGGTAGAAAATAACTTTTTAAAGGAATATTACAGAACTTCACAAAATGTTTAACCTTTCACATTATAAAAGTTAGAATGTAAATAAATAAATGCAATTGTCAAAACAGCACTACCTATCGGATTTAATTCAGTCTACTGTCTAAAGACAGTAGTCGATTCAAAATACCCTTAACTTTCTTTCTACGGTTCAGATCAAGGATTTCAGTAGCTTTAAACCTTCTACGGACAACGCGAAACATTTTGCAAAAACCCGCATGTAAATCAGTCCAGTAGTTTTTTAGCTGATAGCGGATATATATATATATATATACGAACATTGCCTTTTATATATGTAGAAGAAGAAAGTATTTGTTTGTTTATTTGGTAAATATCTCGACACCGGAGCTTTCTAGCGCGTCCATCTTTCGCAAAAATATCTATTTTCACTTAACTAGTATAAATTTTGAATATGAGCCAAATCGGGCAACAAATGCGATTTTTCCAAATATCTCAACCCTAGCGCCATCTAATAGGTCGAAACTAAGCATTCGGATGAATGGTGTAGGAACGCGACAAACAAGCATTCATATTCATTTTTATATATACATACTTGTATGTATGTATAGGTTACACATACATACATGTATATCTAGGTTTACTTAAATACGAAATAAGCGCTGAGTTGATTATATTTGTATTATATTTTTCTTCCACTTCAATATAGGTTGTTTGTTGTAGCTTGAGTTTATTGCTCTGAGGATTACATGATACTTATATATATTTTTTTTAAACTATTCAACGAACAGTTTCTTCCATTTCCTGAACCAAAATCTCACAAACAAGACTACTAATTAGCTTGGTTAGATTATTAATAATCAAAATTTAATTTAGCAGTTAATAGTTTACGTAATTTTTCATTTTCTTGGGCGCACAACGAAGGTTCATTATTAGCGCTGGAAGGAATGCTTCTACAATAAATAAATTCTATAACAACAAAGGTTAAATACCACGGATATTTAAACAAAACAACAGCAATATAAAAAATCTAATTAACAAACAAAACGTACTGTAACACAGGAAACATAGTAAAAAACTAGAGCATAATATAATTACTAACAGTATTACAATAATTATTAAATATTCGAATACAGGTGCACGGCCTTAAGAAATACGAGATATTCAACATCGTCACATCGTTTCCAAAAATAACTCGGATTTTAGCCCTTTAAATTTTCGACGAAATGGCGCATAATACACACAGTCCACAAGGATGTGGTGTATCGTTAGTTGGCAGTTGCAATGAACACAAACAAGGGCATCGGTCTGATTCCTTAGGTGTCCATGAGTAAGTTTAGCGTGCCCTATTCGCAAACCGCAAATAATAACCTCCTCTTGACTGTTATTCATGCATGAAGAGCTCCATGGTGACAGAGAATCCTTAACTGCACGAAGTTTATTGTTGATGGTAGCATATTCATTCACTCTGCTACTCATTACGAATCACCCTCTTCAGAAAACAAAAAAAATCGTCCGAAACTGTGCGATTAATAAATGGAAGATTTAAGAAAGCTTCTTTTGCCGCACGATCAGCGCACTCATTGCCTCAAATTCCAATATGGCTAGGGATTTAGTAGAACGTCACAGTTATGTGTTATATTGAGTCATTTCAGAGGTAAAAAAACTGTGTATATCACAGACAACATGGTGACTGGAATACATCACTAATCGCCCACAAGACCTCATTGTAATCTTGCAGCATTTATTACGTTGTATGAAGCCTATTTGTAGTTTCTATTTGTCTAATGCTAAATAAAAATTGATAATACTAATAGAAAATTATTTTTTTTCGGTCTGTGATGTTGGATATGAGCTGTATTGATTCTACATATTGTTGGTGTAAAAATAAAATAACGTCACGCTGAAGTATTTGAAGTATGTAATATTGTTTGCTATGCGGTAGAAGTGACAACACTGTTACAGAAAGTGAGTCCGCGAATGAATAAAGAACCGTACATTTTTATTTTGAATAGGACATGTAATTTATGAGGCGAGAGGCTTGCAGTTTCTCTTACAATCTCCTTCCGTCTTATAGCACGTTAGGCCTACCATAGCTCGGGTAGGCAATATGTCATGTTCCAAGTTGCTGTAGATTTTTCTGAATTCATTTTCTTTCATACAAAAATAAACAAGTTGTTTATTATTTCTATTTCTGTGTGTGACAACGAAAAGGATCAGAAGTAATTTTACTAGAACTTAAAAAATGAACTTTTTTTCAACCTTCGGGACCACCGTTAGGTATTACTTCAGAGGATAGATGAATAACAATTTTGTAGCGTATGAAAATGTTATGCCTGATCGGGATTTGAATCCGGGACCTCCGGATAAAAGGCCGAGACACTACCACTCGCGCCACGGATGCCGGCCACATGAACCGGCTAAATGAACCCTAACTGAAATCAAGCCTACATAACATTTGAAAAAGAACGTAGCAGAATTTTTTTAATAGCTATTAGTGTTTAGGATTGGTTACGATAGTATTCTAATACTTAACACATTTAATATTTTTTTATATACAAAAGCTTCCTTCCTTGTGGTTGAAAAAAATGTCGTTTATTCATTCCTGAAGAATTTTTGTAAAAGCTCTCAATGTAAAACAGCGAAGTAAATTATACCGTAATTAATTCATAGGAAACACGTTTCTTTGTAATAATGTAATTTAGGAATTCCCAAATAGTAATGTATAAAAACTGATACCTGAAGGAGTTTGTGACATTTCAGTTGTCCGTGGATAAAATATAAACGAAACTTATTATGTATTTTTTTTATAATTTTTTTATTTTTTATTTTAAACCAAATGAAGGAATTAGGATATCTTGAAACTAAACGCCCCAAAATGTATGATTCAGTTCTATTTTTGGCTCTAAGATCAGAAAATTGAACAAAAAATAAAACATTGTTTTAATATAAGAAGATTATATTTACGAGGCGATGAAACTAAAGAGATCTTAACCAAAGCAGTTGGAACTTTATAGACATTATTTTTTTATTATTCCTGAGACATAAATACGTTTTGAAAAAAGTCTTTAAATATTTCAAATCGCAATATTACTGGTAGTAACTTGTCGTAGCAAACGTTGTTTAACATCTGATTTTCAAAGTCGAAGGTTCTGAAGTTCAAATCCAAGTAAAAGTTAGATTCTTTTATATGGATTTGAATACTAGACATTTGATACCGGTGTAATTTGGCGGTTGGGGTCCAGTTAACCACACGTTTCTGGAGTGGTCGGCTTGAGTCTCTACAAGACTAGATCTTATTTGCATGTAATTTTTTTCTTTTTGTTTTGAGGCGAAAAACGCCTGTGCATTATCATCGCCCGGATTTTTATTAATAAAATGGTAAAATAACTCTAAAATAATAAAACTTATAAGGTTTAAAATTAATATAAATCATATAATAAAAATTTATTAAAACAAAAGTCAAAAAAGTGAAATAAAACTCAAAACTAATATCACAGAAGGAGTCTTTAAAATATAAAAGTTAAAATAATAGAATAAAGAAACTAAAATTACCGTTTTTGAACCCCAAAAATCGAAACTCATAATCTGATGTAATAAATAATTTTCTTAAAAAATGTAATAATTATTTTTTGTCAAATTGTCATAAGGGAAAATTATCAAAGGAAAAATTAAGGAGTAGGAAGGGGTAAAATAAATTTTATATAACTCCTGCCACTAGGGGAAAATTTTGCTTTTACATTATTTCACAGTTATTTTTAAAATCAGCTCGGTAATTCCTAAAATAACTAACTGTGACTATATTGCAACAGAAAAATCGGGTTTATATAATAGATATGATATATAGATATGTATTTTTTTCTATATATTATGTTTCAAGTAACCCTAAAAATAATAATTTAAAGACAGATTTGGAGACCTGATTGACCATTTTATCATACTTCTACAACTTATTGGATGATCGGAAAAGGTTTCATTTGAAATAATACAGTGTTAATAATAATGCAGTGTCTTTAGGTAATACTGACGTAGTACTCCACCATGCTGAAACAAAAGTTATCTAACTGTTATAAAGTATTTTCAAGGATTTTTGACAAAATTCGAACGGGTAACAATTTCCAATAAACTTCTCTTGTAAGATTTCCTTCTAAAATAAAACGCCCATTGATACGATTATCGACGATTTCTGCACAAATGGTTACTTTCTCAGAGTATTGTGTATGATCTTCTAACATCCAACGCGTATTGATAACTTTTTAGAACAAAAATAAAGAAAACGAGGGAGAATGTTTAAGTATTATTCATAGTTAGATAAGAATGAATCCCTGCTAAACCTTTTTGGAATTTCATTTTAATATTCAGAAATTGTATTAAAGGTATCGGGTGTATATATATGTGTAACAAATCTCTGATATTATGTAAAGAGAATTTATTTTATATCTTGTATAAATGCTTGACTGGTTTATTTCTGAATATGTGAACAGGATAAGAAATAAAATATGACAAAGAAGTAAATGTACCATTCAAAAGCTGAATATTTCAGATTATACTTTATAAAATTTTTTTCTTTATATCTTCTCTTATTTACATGAACAGAATAATATCAATAATTTATAACAGAATAATAATGCATGAACAAAAATACATAACTCATGTATAATAAAAGCGTAATAGAAATTTTAAATTTACGTATTAAAATTAAAATTAACGTATTAAAGGTTACGTTTATAGAAATATGTGAAATTGAAATAATATTTTATACTTACCAACAGCACAACTAAAAATAAAAATTCCGCTATGAGATTCATGTTTAAGAGAAAAAGTAATTTTAATGTTATTAAACTTGATGAAATGTGTATTATTCTTTCACATAAATTTGATTATTAATATGAAAAAAATATATAAATAAAAATACAAATTAAAAAAAAAAAAAAAAACAGAAAATTATGTAAGTATTATTTAATATTTAATTTAGACGATAATAATAAAAATATTCTTTAATGTAAAATATCTAATAGTGCGTCTCATGAAGAAACTGAATACATTTTAGGAACTATTCTAAAAGTGAAAATAAAGAAAAAAGTTAATATAAACATGGATTTATTTGTAATATATCTTATATATAATATAATAATATAATATATATTAATATATTATTTATAATATATCTTAATTTGTTTTTCATGTTCAATATTTGATATGTTTACGTACCAATTAAACAGAGTTACGTGGTCAAACCTAAAGAAAAAAATATTCTTTTGCGACGTCAGTTTTTCTGTTTTGTAATCATTTTCTCAAAAGTTACTAAAAAAAAAGACTTCATTTATTCAAATTTTTAGGTTAAAAATATTAAACCATAAAATTTTACCCCAAAATTAAGTTCCAACGATTTCAGTATGGGATTTTTTACCTTTAGATTAAAAATCAGTGGTGACATTTTTTGAGTTATAATAAAATTGAAATGTTTCTGAATCATGTTTATATGAACATTTTTATCTGTATTTTCACTTGTAGAATATGCTTTGAAATTATTTGCGATTTTTCGAGAGTAATAGATTGATTCACCAAGAATGCAATAAATTTTCAGAATATATTCTATTGGTAAAAATAAAGAAGAAAGTTTACATAAACATGGGGTCGAAAACTCTTTGTTAGCAAGTGTCGACTAGCGATAGATTACGTCGTAATTTCTGAGCCTTCGGTAAAATTAACCTATACCGTAATTCTTGCGACCCAAATTAATTGGATAAATTAATAAATGGTTTTATATGAAATCTGACTCGGAAGATTGAAACAAATAGGTCCCATAATAGTATTTTTACTAGCTTTAAACTAGATAAGTTTAATTTTTTAAAACTAAACTTATCAAAATGTGTCAGATTTTTAACTAGGTATTAAAAAAATAAAAAAATTTCTGTATTACAATACAGAATAATTAAATATTTAAAAAAAACAATAAATACAAACGAAAATAATAAAACCAACTTACAAAGAATTAAATAAACTACGGAAAATGTCTTCCATCACAATGGATACGACACTCTGTCCCTTAATTTTCATTCCAAGAATTAAAGTCTGATTTATGTTTACCGGAAAAGCAGAATTCATTGTCAAATCTTTCGCCAGCCGACACTCGCTAATGAAGCGATTCGGAACCTATGTTTATGCAAACATTCTTCTTTATTTACACCAGTAGTACGTTCCTGAAATTTTGTTACATTCTTCGTGAATCACTCTATATTATGCATATATTATGAATAATTAAACTACTTGAAAGTTCACACTTTTTTCTCATTTTACTAGCAACAGTTATTTTTTTTTCAAAACGTATTAAAAAAAAGAAAATATAAAAATTTTGGTTTGTGGGTCATTGATTTCGAGTCCGAGTCCTGTTTGCAATATTCTATTTTAAAAATATTATAATGAATTTTTATTCTTAAGAATATATATATAACTAAAATATTTCATTTAGGTTGAGTAAGCTCTTAGTGTAGATTTATTATATATAATTGCCATAAAAATTTGATAACAGAGTTATTGTAATGAGAGAGTAATTAAGAACAAAAACTAATAATAAATAATTATCTAAAAAAATTTAATCATTGCGCTAATTCATGCTGAGGTGCCACAAGGTATTGTATTAGTTCTGTCCTTGTTTTCCATAAATATATTTGATTTGCTAATTACATTTAACAATAAATTTTCATTAAAGGGGAAAAACTGGAAATCATCACAAAAATGGAGTATAGGGAATTTTTTGCATGTCTATATGTTTTAGGATCCAACTAGTTCATTTTGACCAAGAAGATATTTGTATGTACGTATGTTGTCAAATTGCTTTTGGTCTCATATCTCAGGATTGACTAAACTGAATTTCTTCGAATTTGGCTTATATATTTATATATAAAGGGCAATGATCAAATTAATTTTTTTTTAATTCATTACGAGAGTATCGCGAAAAACCGAATTTGATTTTCTTTAGAGGCATTTTAAACAAAAATTAATTAAAGTAAATTTTTTAAATAATATTTGTTTAGTAAATTTGGTTAAAATATTTTTTAAGAATCTTTTGAGAGTATACTTCAAATACAAAATTATCAAGAAATGTGTCCATTTTTTTTTAAATTATAGATTCTGGACCTAAAATTCAGAAACTTTTTTCAAAAGTTTTCTTTTTCTTTTATTTTAGCTTCTACTGAAGGAATTGATATATTAAAAGATTACTAAAGAAAATTTTTAAAGCTTAACCTATCTATATGAATATTCTTAGAAAAGTTCTCCTAAAATTTATTCCCTTCCTCTAAAAAATAAATATTTGTTTTTGGGCTATTAAACTCTTTTAGTTTTTATTGTTAAATCTTTTTTTGTATTTTTATTCGTTACTGAAAGGGCTATTAAAATTAAAATAGCTTTGGCAACTATATTATATTTCAGACTCAAAAATAAATTTTTTGGGTCAGAAATTTAAAATTTCTGAGATGAGAAGTACTGATTAGATATTAATGAGAAGCAATCTTTCATAAAGTTTATACTTTATTTTTACAGTATTTTTAAGTAGTTCTCATTTAAATTATTTTCTTTTTAGGGATCACTTTTTTATAAATAAATGTTTCCTATTATTTTCCTCGTAGAGTAAATAAGCTCCTAAAATCCTATTTTTTTTCGAGGTTTGGGAAGTTTAACACTTAAATCTTATTTTGGTAATCATGACTTGACAGGCGTAGTCGGGAAAGTCATGGTATAACATTTACTCTCCGGTCACTGATCGGCTAGTAAATGTTATGAGACCTTATTTATAATTTATTAGTATTTTTGCAATATGATTTTTTGTTTAATCTGTACGATAATAAATTATGAAGCTTTAAATTTTTGATAACGATCACCACATGAAATCGTACTATCTCCATTTTGTATAGGATAGTTATTTTATTTTTGTTTTTTCCTTTTAAAGTTATAGAATATAATCAATGAGGTTAATGAATGTTATCTCCTAAATGAGTAATGTCATGTATGAAAAATAATAAATATATTACAATAATTTTTTTTTTTTTGCTTAAAAGTTTTATTTACAATCAATTGCATATGCAAAAACTATAAGTAAATTGAATAAGAAAGTAATGATATGAAAGATAAGGTTTCCATTGAAACCCCTCAAAAGAATAGATATAAGCAATTGTATACGTTACTTGTATGAAAAATAATATACAATGAAAAAAATTAAAAATAAAATTATCACAACATAACAAGAAACTCATAAAAACAAATCGAGCAATGTGAAATAACAAAACATAATCAACAAACTTTAAAATAAAATGATGAGGCGGACAATAATACCTGAGGGAAGAATTTCCACATTGGTCATCTCACGTTACTTCCCAGATCCAAGAAATGGAATCGTTTATAACGTCTAATGTCTTCGCTATTATCCAGTAAGTTTACAACAAGATAGTTTTCATAGTTGTTAAGCCGTATTTCTAACTGAATCGCTGAATCTCCTTATGAACGTATGACAAGCCCCGATACTCATAGACTTCACTGTTCCTTACAAACCATAGCACTTCTGTTATGCTCCTAATTTATTCTTCAACCAATGGATAATTTTAAAGTTACCGTTGCATGTTTTTTTCTCAAAGCTGGATACCATATAGGCTTGAAATGCACTTTTTAAAATAATAATTGTTAGGCAGTGTGACAACTGAAACCTCCTGCTTAGCAACCAGTAAATTTATTTAAACTTATCGTTCAGCTGCTTCCTTTTTCTCTCACATGATGTTTCCAAGTAAGACTTCGTTCGGTTAAGGGTAGATACCGTACGTGTTTAGCATGCGGGATAAAAATGTCATCCAGGTGATATCGTGGGCAGTTATCTCTCCTCACTGCAAACATCATATGACATGATTTCACCGAATTAACTTTTATTTTCCGCTAATTAACGTTTTAGATCCACTAGTTGGATCTAATCCGTTGATTAGATCAACTCTAATCGTCGTCTGTCCAAAGCTAGCGTTGGGTTAACGTCGACCACCAAGATTGCCATATCATCAGGAAACGAAGCAATAGTGACATTTATTGGAGGTTGGGAGGTTCTTCAATGAAGATAGAGGAGTAACAAAATCGATCCCAACACTGAGCATTGAGGAACACTTAATTGATTTTGATGAAGAACTCAGACAACTACTGATTATATTTAACCCGAAAAAATAACCATCTAGGTAACTACGGAAGATCAAGTAAGATAGGTGAACCAGGTTGATTTCAACTAATAAAAAGTAGACCAGGCAAGCAGACCCTGTCGCATGCCTACTGGAAATTAAAAAAACTGCTGAACAATATTTCTTCCTTCTCAACACCTATTGATGACATTAACAATCCTTTGGATTTGTTCAGAAGTGGAATGACCCCTTCCGAAGCCAAACTTATTATCAGGAATAACACGTTCTCTCACTAAATAGATCACAATCTTCGAAGATAAAATCTCTCTTAAAAATTAGAGAAAATAAGCGACAAACTTGTAGGGATGTACGAAGATACCTACCGCACTGGCTTAGCTGATTTCAGTATTATTATTATCTGCGACACTTTCCACTCCGATGGAAAATACGTCTTATGAAGAATGTTATTAAATAGGTACGTTATGTACAAGGTATCCTTAAACGGTAACATAAGTAGGATTTTGAGGGTTACAAAATCATGAAATAATGAGGAAGTATTTTTATAATAAACTTTAACTTTAACATCACTTATCAAATACTACACGGTCCCGGCTAGCTTCGTTCACCCTTCCCGTCTAGCTAAGATCTTACTGGTGGGGAATCATGGTGCTATATGCTAAGGTACAGAATTACTGTAAATTATTAAAACTGAATCTGTTAATAAAAGTCGATGCCACCATCTTGAGGCGGAGAAATATTTCGTAACAGCCATACTCCTATAATCTTTCCAGGAATATAAATTCTTGCCAACAACTTTCTATTTTTTTCAAGTATGTTCATGCAAAATTTCAGCTCAATCGGTCGAGTAGTTTTTGCGTGAAAGGGTAGTAGACTCACAGACACCACTAGATTTTTATAAATATAATAAATAATGGATGATTAAAATAATAATGATATACTTTTACTAATCAATGAATTAACATAATAAAAAATAATTAATAAATAAATTTAGAAATACATTTTTCATATTTACTTTTGGTTTTAATTTATTAATTTAATATAAATAAATAGATAAGGAATTAAAATTGTTAACTTAAATAAACTATCAAATAATCCAGTGTATTAATACACTATACAGTGCAGATTGAACAGCAAGAAATATTGATTAGACAAACGTATAGTCACGAACAGCGCAGATGTACGCCCACAAAACTCACATATGTAAAGTCATATTTAAAATTACATTAGTATTTTCTCATAAAGATGCTCCGTAAAATAGCACAATTAGCAAAATTTTATGAATAACTTCACCTCGGGTGTAAAATTTACATACCTCAGTTATAACAATTATATGGGCTATTTACGAAACAACGACTGGATATTTTCAACTTGATAAGAACTTTATTTTTCTATTTTATAACTAAATTTAACAAAAAAAAGAAAATTCACTCACTGTTTATTGCTTTTTCGTAATCGACTAAAACAAAGGTTACATAGAAAAACGTATATAAATCATTTTATTATTATTATTTTACATATATAAATTTTTTTCGAATAGACTAAAAAAATGATACTCGAATATCATTTTTTTAGTCTTTTTTTTTCTTCTCAGAATTGCATCGTTTTTTTATTTGATCTTTTAACCTCTTTACGCCATTTCCTATAACTGAAACTTTTCTGTTTCATACGTATTTTCAAATTGTACAAGAACTTTTTAAAATCATCTCCGAGAAAATTTCCAGAGTTAGACTGAAATTTTATATTTCTGTTTTCATTTTTTTATTTTAATCTTGATTGTTTTTATACTTCAAAATTTTATTAAAGATTTATTTCTTCTACTAAAATTATTCATACTCACCTGATGGCCAAAAAATTTCTTTTTCAACAGTTTATTTCTAATGTTTGATATTCTCTGATAAATGTTTTCATTTGATCTTAGTTTATAAATATTTTGGTTCTTTTCAAGTGCGTTATTTTTTTGAGAACTCTTCCATTTCTTTGCTAAATTATAACTGTTTCAATACCATAAACAATTACAAATTTAATTGCTGCATTGACAAGCAATGCAAAACTTAATTTTGGCAAGAATGATTTTTTTTTTTTGTTATATCAACAAGTTAAAAATGATAATTCTTCGAGGATATTTACAAAAATAAATTTATTTGCTCTATTAATAGTGATTATATCTCCAAAATATTCAAACGTTTTACTGTTTTTACATCTACAAATTTGGTATGAGATATTTTCTTGTTGAATATTTTTTTCCTAATTTATATTTGAGAATTACATAAATTTTATTATTTTGTGATATATTTTCTTAATAATTATTCGTTTCTTTATGATACGAAATATAAATAATAAGACCATTAAAAAGTTATTGTAAGGCTGTATTTTTAATCATGTTAATGAATTAACCAATCAGACGATATCTTTAATACATGTCACTATATTTGAAAGGAGGTGGTAGTACTTGCACAACTTTAAACAAACATTTATTGTGTTTCTTATTCATGATGATTTTATACAGGAAATTTAATTAATGAGTACATTTCAAGAAATCTATTGTGTATATAGATATAAAATTGGTATTAATGGTTTAAAGTAGTTTTGAACACACACACACACATATATATATATATATATATATATATATATATAGTTCAGTTTACCAAATTACATTGACTTAAATCAATCAGTTGTTTATATATTGATTAAATTAAAACTAGCTGAATAGCAATTGTTTTTCGCTCGGGTAAATACTGAATTTTTAACACAAAAGTACTTTTAAAATTATCCTGGGTTAAAAAATAATTCATAAAAGTTTCTCAAGATAGACCACCTAGCTAAATTTTTTATTTAATAAATAAGGTTTCAAATGTTTGTTTGTGTTTTTTTATAAACCTCAATAAAAAAATTTGGTAAAATATTAAATGACTTTTCCAGGTTTTAATAAGAAAAGTTAAAGTTAGAACCAAAAAAAAAAAAATATATATATTTTTTAGAGATGGGGAATACATTTTAAGATTTTTTCCAAAAATATTCAAGTATAGGATAAGTTAAACAAATTTTCTGAAGTAAAGTTTTCTATAAATCTAACATCCACTGTAATAAAGGATAAGATACGAACAAGAAAATTTTTACAAAATATTTCTGCATTTTAGATCCGGGGTCTGTAATTTAAAAATAATTATAGCAATTTCTCGATAAAGCTATACATGAAGTATAAACTTCTAAAAAATGTTTTTAAAATATTTGAAACGAAGAGAGAATGAGAAAAAGAACAAAAGACATAGTTTCAATTTTCAGAGGTGGGGGTTGATTTTTTAAACTATTCTTATTTATAAATGAAAAATTTGCTTTAATAAAGTTTTCAACCCACAGGGCTGGTCTAGAGGTTAGTTAGGTCGTCGTCGTAAATCAGATTTTTAACAGCTGATTTTCGAAGTTGAAGATTCTGAGATTCCAATTCTAGTAAAAGTTAGTTTTTATAGAGCGACCAAACTGCTCTTTTTTCGGCTATGTCCTGCCGATTCTAACATATGCTTTCCCGGCATGGAGAGTTTTATTGAACTCCACGCTTCAAAAGAAATTTGAACTCGTCCAAAACATAGCGTTGCGGATGATATTTGGCGGATGAGATTTGGTTTGTCAAAAACGCCACTCTTCGCCACGATGCGGGACTACACACCGTATTCGGGGTGGGGATGGCACAGGCACGCAAACTGTTAGGAAGTGCGGTCGTGTCCGAATATGGCCACCTCCGAGAGGACGGTACTCCACAGGGTATAAGAAAACGGCCTCACACCGTATTAAACGAACCACCCTGAAGAGACGGTACGAGTATCAAAAATGACAAACCCATGAAACCCGTCCGTTATAGAAAGATACAGCAGCAAGGGACATTGTCCAGGCTCTGCGATCTGTAGGGAGAAATAATGAAACTCCCGCCATTCTTGCGTTCCATTCCAAAGAATTTTACTTGGATTATTCCTTGGAAGATTAGCAACATATATATGTCCTTCTCCCGACGCGATTCCCTTCAGTCTACCCACTGAAGGCCTTTCGGTGCTAGTGACTCTTGGTCTAGTAGAAATTCCCCTGATGAGGCCCTACTTTTTGGAGGGTCCAATGCACTCCCTTCGTAGAGGAAGTCGCATATGATATCTGTAAGTAGTTGCCTGATTAATAATTGTGAGGAAAGATAGGGAATCTTGCTTTTAGAAATTCTTCTTCATGTGCTACAATAATTACAAAAAACCATCCTTAAAAATATCAGAATAAAAAGTTCCAAATTACTTTAAAAATTTACATAATGAGCATTTTTAATCCATGAATTTAAAAGCTATAATTTTGTGTATTTTATTATCAAATGATAGATTACTCATGACGATATGTATTACCTGATATAATATTTTATGACTGTTGATGAATCCATGAATTCTTAAGTTAATTTTAACCTGCTTCTTTTGTTGTTTTTATGGATAGCTTTTTTTTATTGATTGTTATGTTTATTTTATTCACTTTATTATAAATTAAAACAATTGAATAATTAAAATACCAAAATCATTATTGATAACCGAATATTCCTTAAAAAACTATTTTCTTTTTAGTTCAAGTTCATTTCTTTCCTTTTAAAAGTTTTTTTTTATAAAAAAAAATTTTTTTTAGAATAATAATTAAAATTAAAATGTCACTACGTAAAACAAAATAATGATTTCATATATATGTGTATGTGTGCGCGCGCGCACGCGTGTATATATATATATATATATATATATATATATATATATATATATATATGTGTGTGTGTGTGTGTGTGTGTGTGTGTGTGTGTATGTGTGTGTGTGTGTGTGTGTGTGTGTGATAGGTGGAGAGTGAAGCTTCTCCAGTAATGAAAGTAATAAAATAAGAATAAGTTAATGCTTGTTTTGTGTGTGTTTTTGCGTGTGTGCGGGCTTGTTGAAACAAAGTAGTAAGAAGAGAAGATTAATCTGTTTTGTATTATTTTATAAAAGAGGTTATCTTGTATGATAAATAGCGTGGAAAAGAGAGTTTTCTGTTTATAAAATTGAATAACATTTATTAGTATTTTGATTATGTTAATTTTATTATAAATGATTAATTGTTTGATATAAATTAATGGATTTTATGGTTTTGATTTATTACAGTGGTGAACACCCCAAATATAATTGAACATTTTGCAAAAACAAAAAAAAAATATTTGTTCATAATGTCATGGGATATTGAAAAAGTATATACTTTTGATTGATTGACTAATTAATTAAATCGTTTTTTGATTAAATCGGGACGGAAACGTTTATTATTATATCAGATGGGTTGATAACAGTAATGTTATTTTTTTAATACATAATATACATTATTAGTTATGATTTTGACTATGAAGGGTGGTGGGGATAATTTACAGTATGGCCTATATATGAAAGGATATTTGTAATACGTATGTGTTTTTTAGCGTAGCTGATCAAGGAATTGTTATTTTTTTCGTAGTTATTATTATTATGATAAGTTGAGTGGGGGTGTATTGTTGAGTAGAAAGGAGTGAGTCGATAAAAAGATCGGCGTGGGGTCGGTCGTGTGCGGTCAGTGCAGCTGCACAAAGCAGCAATCGGCGAATAAAAACGACAACACGAGTCTGGAAGAAGAAAATAATCGGAACGAAGACGTGGTCAGACCTGGTAGCGTGACGGATTTCCATTCGGTTAGAGGTCGACCTTCGTCAGTTCCTGGAAACGGTGGTGAACATATCCCACCCGAAGGACTATCACCGAGAGAAGTCCTTCTTCATCCGCTTCACGATATAGTTGAGGAAGACGATCCTGAAAACCACGATCAAGATTCTGTTTCATCATCGCTTTCGTTAACATTAAGACAAAAACTCTGCAGTTCTCCGTCACCGAACGCAATTCCTGGGCGTGAACGTAAAAAAAAAGCAAGAACAAGATCTGTTACTTCGACAACTAGTTCGGAATCTGGCAGCCACAAGATGCAAGCGGAACAAGGTTCTATCGGAGACCTTCATAAATATCACAGCAAATACCTGAGGAATCGGAGGCATACCCTCGCCAATGTTCGGTAAGTAATAAAAATACATACTTTTAATCTGTATTATATGGATTTCTTTTTTAATTATATTAATTAATATTATACTTAGAATTATCAATGTTACCTAAACTGTTGGATAGCTGGAATTTAACTGAATCTCTGAATAAGGAAAATGGCGTAAATGTTTAACTGTATCGATATTCATAAACGTTTATGACTATTTGAAAGGTAGTTCCCAATCAAACCACTTCCATTCTATTTAAAAAAAAAAAAAATCATACTTTTCTTAAAATATATATATAAAGGTTTTGAAACCTTTATCGAGAATTATCAGAACCTTAACAAGGCTATTTATTTTGGATTTTCTTTGAAAAATTACTTTCTGTAAAAAATTATTTTTATTAAGATTGACCATACTAATCAGAATTTTTTGAAAATATACTGAAACCAATCTAGTCAAATTACGAGTTGTACATAAATAACATCTTAAAAAAGAATGGGGTAAACCATTCTATAAATAAATATACATAGATTTTAAATTCTGTTTATGTAACTAAGTTTTATAAATTCATTGGTAAACATTGTTTGCTTCATTATCACAATAAAACTATCACTAATAATTCACCATTCATATTTTGTGTACACATAACATAATCCCAACCCAATTATATTATTACTTAAATTAATAAATATTATATTTTTATTGGTACGCAGGTTATATAATGAATGAGTAGTGTACTACACTACTCCAAGGGTACAAAAAGGAACTCCACTAGCATTCACCTGGAAAAATCAAGATTAATTCAGGTGAAACTGTGTAAAATCTTAATCATAGCAGTATTATAAAATGCAAAATTAACTGTAAAATAAAAAAAAAAATAGAATGCCGATCTCTGTGGCGGAGTGATAACATCTCGACATTTCATTCTGAGATACCGGGCTCGATTTTTTAAAATATTAATAATAATAAGAATAAAGTAAAGTAAATAATGAAGATACTAAATAAATAATATTATTACGAAATAAATAAATTAAGAAGGGGTTGATGAAAATTATTGGAGTAATTATTGCTTAATTTAAACGATGATGAAGAAAATTCAGGGTTTATAATTACGTAGAGAAGATTTCATCACTTATGAGATGTAATCCCGGCCCAACAGTAACTCGGACTCTCCCAAGTCCAGTGCGTTTAGGTCACCGAACATAAATAATCTCCAGAACAGTAAATAATTTTCAAAAAAAAATTCTTTATTCCAGTCCTCTCAAATGTAAAAAAAAAATTTTGTCAGATGTAAGTTTGTGTACATATACGTATGTATGTTGCCCTGAATTTGGTCTTATAACTCTGGACCCCGTTGACCGATTTTCTTCAAAGTTGGTAAAGTACTAGCTGCTTCTTAGGAATGAATTAAATTTTTGCGAAAATTGTAAAAAGGGATATGGGTGTTTTGGTCGAAGTAAAATTTCAAATCTTTTCCGGAGCACTTTATTGCAGCAAAAATGTTTTCATACAAAAATAGAAGATAATTTTTTAATAAGATTACATATTACAAGTTTTTATTTAATCTTTACCCCGTTTTCAAAAACGGCTTTATATATTTTTCTTTTTTTAGCTACATATTGCTTCAGAAAAGGAGTTAATGAGAATTTTTGCATTTATACTTTCTACATCAATATGCCTTCAAGTCGTTACAAAAATATTTTTCCATCCCACTTGTATGGTAAGAAAAAATATTTTTTTTTTAGTTTTTAAATCTAAATCCATATCGAAAGTCATCCACTGCATTTAAAATGTAAAAATCTTATTTGTCCGATAGCCTTTACTCATTATTATTTCTTTAAAAAAAAATAGCCAAAAAGAGTTCTCCCATCCTAGAAAATTACAACTTTGTTTATTTAGAATTATGGCTGTTTATTTGTATTTAAACAATTTTGAGGTCCTTTTTTTAAATTTATTGTTTATTGTAAATATATTTACAATTTGTAATAAATTTATTGTAAAATAATAATTATTATTTTTTTAATTAATTTTATTCGAGTGCTTCCCCTTAAGTATGACAGCCTCCAAAATAAAATAAAAAATTTTTCACAATTTCAGATTTTTTATGATCAAAAAGTATTTTTTTAAACAAAAACCTCACTAAAATAACTTAATACCCTTCTCCTGATGGTGAAGCTCCCAAATTTAAAAAAAATAATAGAAAAAAATATTAAGATTATATTTTATTTAAAATCAATTTTAGTAAATATTTTTATCATTAAAAAAGTCCCCTGATGCATGAGCCCAGAAATTTTCGTAAAGGCAAAAATATATTTTTCGAAATTGTGATGCTGATATATTAATAATAAAAATACTGAACATTGGTTTATTTTATTTAACATATTGGTTCAACGTAAACTCCTGGCATAGCCGAAAAAGTTAGACAATACATTGCTAGCTGTTTTAATATTATTATTATTATTATTATTATTATTACTATTTCGAAAAATTCCTTGACAATATATTCTTCATTTATGTAATTTTAAACCCTGGACAGGATTTTTAATAAATCTGCGGGAAGTTCTTTTAAATGGTTCAGTAATTTATTATGAATGATGAGGGAAGCAATATCGTTTCTCTTAATTTGAAATATTGTGCTGAGTTATACGAAATTAATTCTGTTATCTGATTTGATAGAGGTGGATTAATTTCATAAAAGTTATATTTTTATTTTATGAAAATTACACTTGACCGACGTCGCTGGGAAAATCACGCATACATTGCCAGCTTTTATAATACTATTATTAAATTTAAAAAAAAATAATTATACGAGTATTGATGGTATTCGATGTATAAATTTAATTTAACATCAAATTCAATGAATTTAATAGTTAATCGGCTTTAACGAGAATCTACTTAAATGTTAACATTTATAGAGGAAACCTATTTTAATATCATCATAGATACATAATTAACCAACCAACTTTACGTGGTTAGAGATTAATAGTTACCTACTTCATACAATCGTGTTTAATCTTCTCTATACAGATTTATTCCAGACCAGTGATCTATAAAATCAAAGTAAATAACACATAAAATGTGTCCTGAGTAAAATTAACATATAAGCAAACTAATTATTGTTAAGTAATTCTATAAACTACTGTTACCATGTTTATATGCAATTTCATACTCAGTATTAGTTATTTCCAAGCAGTAGGATAACAGACGAATCAAAATTACGCTTCAACAATCCTATTGATGTAAAACCGACCAGTACTGTTACTCGTATTACTTATTTATTACATGACGTTAAATAAAAATGCAGAAATTAACATTCAGTTAAATACTAATCTTAATTTACATTTGAGTTATTCAGTTTATATAATTTTCTGCCTATAATTTTGTTATAAATATTATATTTTAATTTTATTAGTTTTCTTCATTATGAAATTATTTATATATATATATATATATATTTATAATGGTGAAATTAAGTATGGGAATTGTTTCATATTTCAAAACAGAGAAATACAAGGAGGTACACATAAGGGTAGATTTCCTTAGGTAAAAAATTACCATTTATCGTATAGTAGCCGGTCAGAGCTCATTTCGTTGTCCTACCCATCTAGCCAAGGCATAACACAGCAGGGTTCAAAAGAGCAAAGCCCCTTGGTCCCCCGGTTGTGTCCGTTATCCTCATGGTTGTGAGAATAATACTAATAAATAGCAATTAATGCCTAAAAACTCTCTTTCCTTTAACGCTTCCCTCGATCTATAGAAGCTCTGATACGCTCCTGATGTAAACGAACTTATTATTCCTTTTGGTTTCCCCTTCCATTACACTAGAATACGCTATATCTCAGGCAGAGGTCAAGAGAAATGAAAATGGGATATGTTATAAAACGCAGGCCAAGTATATTATTTTTACGTCGAAAAACGAAATCGAAAACGGTATTAGGGTGTCAACCAAGAGGAAACATTCACAACGCCATCCAGAAGGTGGAACTCGATCAATGGCGTAAAACATCTCAGGATAACACGAATATATCCTGAAAATTTGAAAGCAATCGATCGGTTGGTTCTCGCGTGATGTTGTTGCAAACGGACAGGACACAAACTTTCGCATTTATATAATATATTTAATTAGATTTAAAAAATTTTTCCGCCATCTTGAATCCGGTATACTAAATAGGCCAATTTTTTTTTCTAAATACAAATATAGAAATGTGTGATACATGATTTTAATATAACTTTTACAAAAAAAAAAAAAATTGGCGAAAACCATTTGTCGATAAATGGTTTTATAATTTCGATTTATAAAGAATCAAAAATTTCAAAAAGGAACAATCACGGTAGTAATAAAACGAGGTAAATTGTCATATAATAACTTTTTTATTTCATCTTACCTTCGAAATTGCATCCAATAACAAAATATACAGTTAATATTGAAACGAATGACTTACATTAATAGATAACTGATAAACCTTCTCATTAACTGGTCGATGATAAACCTTCATATAAACTAATAACTGTTAAACTTTCACTTTAATAGATAACTGAAATAATTAAAATAAACTATAACTATTAACTTGCAACACTACTACAAATTAAATGGCTAGCTCAACTGATATTATTTACTCGTACATTAATTATCAGAATATTTAATTTTAAAATTTAGTTAAATTTTCCGAATTAATTTGTTCCCGAATTCGATTTGACAACGGTTTGGCTATAGTAAATTTGAATACCGGCAAGGAACCTAACCCGATTTTTTACCGCCAGCCTTTAAAACGGCCTCCATATTGAAATTGTAAACATTTTTTAACGGCATTAGTCTTATGTTCTTTCCAGTTTCCAAACATAAAATTATTCTTCGACCTTGATTTTTTTGTCTTTTGTCCCTTTCTTTTTTTTTCCTGTTTAGCCTCCGGTAACTACCGTTTAGATAATTCTTCAGAGGATGAATGAGGATGATATGTATGAGTGTAAATGAAGTTTAGTCTTGTACATTCTCAGTTCGACCATTCCTGAGATGTGTGGTTAATTGAAAACCCAACCACCAAAGAACACCGTTATCCACGATCTAGTGTTCAAATCCGTGTAAAAATAACTGGCTTTACTAGGACTTGAACGCTGTAACTCTCGACTTCCAAATCAGCTGATTTGGTAAAACGCGTTAACCACTAGACCAACCCGGTGGGTTTTGTCTTTTGTCCCAGATCTCTCAAAAACTACTTAAAATACATTTCTTATTATATGTTTCTACTTTTCAGATCAGATTTCGTATACAACCACTAAATTTACCCCTAAATTTTGATCCCAAGAATTATAGTCTACGGTAATTTTACCGACGGGCAGAAACAAGGAAGAAATCTTTTACCAGCCGACACTAGCTAACACTAACGTTTTCGAATTTATGTTTATATGAACTTTCATTTCATTTTCAGCTACAGAGCATGTCCTGAAAATTTGTTTCGTTCTTCGAGAATTATTCTGTATTATAAAATGCCGATGTTGGCAATCATTATTCCCATTTGCCATAGCCAGAGCTTACGATTTAAAAAAATTCAATCTATATAAAAATGTAAATGTCCGTTTGTTCAAAATCTTAAATCATCGAAAGTTCTTCACCGACTGCTTTTAAGTTTTGACACAATGTTGCATTCAAATACGCACGTGTTTTGATATACCTAAGATTTCACACCTGTGACAGGTAAAAACATAATTTAAAAAAAAAAAAACAGCGCTCTATGTTGGGTAAATATTTTACGACTCCATTTCAATGTTTCCGGTATGTGTGTCCGCTATAGACTAAAAAACGACTGGACCGATTTACGGCCGGGGAAAAAGGGTGAAAGCGAAAAATCTAAAAAGGTAAAAGCCATGAGGTTATAAAGGGTAGAAGAGGAAAATGGAAAAATTAAAAAAAACGGGAAAAAGGAAAAACGGGTAATGGAAATGGAAAGGGGAAAGGAGAAAAAATAAAAGAGGAAAGAGGAAGGGGAAAGTGAAATAAGAGAAGGAGAAATGAGGGAAGGAAAAGGAAATGGGGGAAATGTAGAAGGGGAACGGAGAAAGCGGATATGGTAAAAATAAAAATCGGGAAAAAGGAAACTAGGGAAAGGGAAAAGGGGGAAAGGGGAAGGGGAAAGGGAAAATGGGAAAGATTAAATTTTGAAAAGTTCCGTAATGTTCATTTTGTTAATGTTTTATCAAACTTTCAATTGTGTTCATTTAATTTATATTACTCAAATCTAGCAATAGCGAAGTATTGCCGGGTCTGCTAGTAAAAAATATATTTGCCATAAATAAAAAGTTACAAGAAACGAGAGATCGTTTACTATGTCAGTTATTAATTCTATAAATATTGTATTCGTAAAGTAAATGGTACAATTCAGTAGAAATTAATAATTCCATTAAATTCAAGGTTGGGGACAAAAACTTTATTTTTAATACTTATTTCTCATCTATTAAATTGCTCAGTTATCTAATTTTATTCATATTTGTAATTATTTAAATATTTATATAACATAAATATAACAACAACAAAAAATGCAGTCATGCAAAATATGAGTTCATGTAAATTAACAACACTGACTTGATGAGATAAAATTAAATTTCTTTTACTTTTCATAAGTTACCAACTAGAAATATTCGGAGGTAAAACCAGCAATTCTTCTTGGTGTTTTAACAATTTAAACGTTCTGTTTAGGATGATTGCACCTCGTATAAAAAAAAAAAGTTAGATATAATAAAAGAATGATTGATTCCTTTAAGATCGATCGTTAGAAAATTGAATTCAGCTAAATCAATTTCGTGCTTGAGATATTTTCGTAAACTATATTATTTCATTACATTATATTAATAAAATATCGAAACCTACCATGATATAAAAAAAAATATTTTCAGAATCCACTGATTTAGTACTGGAAGTTGTTCATATTCTTTATTTATATTTATTTACGTTTTCTAGATATTTTATTAAATCAGGAAACCTGTCAAAAGCAAACCTGGTTTTGCAAATAAAAAAATAAGACTTTTTTAACACTAATGTGATGCAGATGGTTTCAGTTTTTCCCTGTTTGATTTGTAATATTATATTATTGTATAACCGAGATTTCCTTCAATTTTATTTCTCTTTTCTCTGCTTTCGTTTTTTGTATTTTGAATATCTTTTTTTAGTTTTCTCTTTCCTTCTAGCTTTTTTTCTTCTCTTCCTTCCTTCTTTATCCCTTTTTCGCACCCTTTTCTTCTTTATATTTTTCTGGATCCCCGCCTTTTCTTTGTTCTTTCAGTCTTGTCCTTTATAACTTCCTTTATTTTATTTTTTCTTATTTTTGCCTATTTCCTTTCCTTTTTTTTCTTCTTCTTTACCTTAATTCTCATCTCCTTTTCTGCTTAATCTTCAGCCTATTCTCGGTTTTATTATTCTCCTCTTATTTTTATATTTTTTTTATTTTTTCCTTATCTTATTTTTCTCTTCTCAGTTTTGTAATTCTCTTTTTTTTCCTTTCTTTTTCTTCGAATTATTTTACTAAATCTTCTTTTTTCTCTCGTTCCCTCCTTTTTTACTAAGTTTTCTTTTCTACCATCTTATTGCTTCATTTTTTCTGTATGGTATACTTCTTTAATCCTAATCCTTTTCTTTGTAATTCCGCTATTCTTCCTTTTTAGTTTTTATTTCTATTGTATATCTTTATCTTAATTATTAATTATAGATTTGTTTTTTATTTATTTTTTATAATATTGGAATAAAATGTATCAATTTTATAATGAGTTCTACGTAACTTACGAGTCTATACAATATACTTTTTTTTAAATAATGGTGGACTTTCAAACAGTCATTGTTTTAGAAAAAAGCGTAACAAAAACATGAAGTATACATCAAAATGAAGAAAAAAATTTTAGATTTTAATTACTAGAAAACAAATTCTTGTACTCCCTCATGAGTGTTGAATTTCAGTTTAATAGATGCTTGAAGCGGTGAGACACCATGATTACGGTAAAAAAAAATTCAACATTTCTTGTGGCTTCGTATATTAGTCATTTACAGCTGTTAAAAAATTAATTCGTATTTTAAATGAAAATAACTTTTTCTGATGGGACAAATAACTCAAAAAAGGGAGGCAGATTACTAAAAAATTCAAATCCAGGACGAATGTCACTGTCTGACTGACCATTGAACCTGTGCGAATAAGTTATATGCGTAGCCTGAAAAAAATCAGTCCGTAAGACTTTTAAAATAACGGCTAAGTGCCGGTTATAAAACTCAGATATTGTATAAATTTGTTTATATTATAAATCTAAACTACTTAAATTCGCCGTAGACATTCTAAGTAGGTTGGATAATGATGGCGGATTTTTAAACATTTTTCGGAAGGAGCACATCGTTATAATGTTTGAATATGTGTTTATGCATTTCCACGTGTCATAATGTGGTAGATTAACGTGTTAGTCCAAAAGATAATGCGTGAGAAGATAGTTGATTGAGACAGTTGTTGGTTCCCTTTCTTTTGCTGATAATATGAAGCAATGTCTAGTATCCGTTAGAAAAGTACACCGTACTAAAAAAATAAAAGAGGATTCCACTCTCTATTTGAACGGAGCTCCTCCACATTTTGCCGCGTTTATTCCGATATAACTGAAACAACCTTTCTCATTAATCGGTTAAACGAGAAGCGCGGATAAATTTGCTTTATTTTGGTTTAAAATTCATATATCTTTCATGTGTTCCTACAAAAGATTATATATCTAATCTGTTATATATATTTGAAATCTAGTGGTTTCTATGAATTTGTTATTCTTTCACGCAAAACTCATCTACTGACTGAGCTGAAATTTTGAACGAACATCATTTTATACCTGAAAATAACATATGACTATTAGCGTTACGAAATATTTCAATGTTTCTAAATGGTGGCCGTTTTAATGATTTGCGGCAACAACCAGTATATGTTCCTTGCCGATATTCATTCAACTTCATCGCCAAACCGTTACTCAAACAAAATTTTGAGACGACTTGCAGTATTTTAAATTAAATTTTCTGCAAAAATCTCTATTTTCTGTCTTTTGCAATTTTCTTTCGGTTTTAGGGAAAAATAGCCTATTAGGGAAATATACCTATTCAAACGTCCGTCAGAATAGGCGTGCGATGAAATAGGTGGATCAACCAACACAGCAACTGCTATTGTTATGGTGTGATCGGTAGTGTTTGTCGGGTGACGCTAAGAACCACAAAAAATACTTTTTTTTTTACCAGTAAAAAGAATAGGTAACCAGCTATAACTACTATTTTTTAAGACTGAATCCAAAATTCTGAAACCTACACATTTCAGATCATTAAAAGTTTCGAGTCCTGTGCTGAGAAAACTGTTGTTCTGATGAAATTACATTATAGTGGTAGTTTTTATAAATTTAACTGGTTTTAATTGTTATTTATCTGTATTATATTCACAAACATGAGTATAATGAACACAATGGGGATTCAGATGGCGGAGCCCCCTGCGAGTGACGTGAGCCCTTGACCGTCTAGTATTAAATATGAATCACATTATTTTTATAAATTATATAGTTTTTAATTTTTTTTTAAAGTGATATGTATATATAAATGACAAATTGTTTAAAACATAAATAATAATATGGCTGATTTCTATGTTTTATAAAAAAATATATATAGAAGATTTTCCAATAAAATTATAAATAAATAATTTTGGTTTTATAAATCTAAGTATGAAAGAATATATTCTTAAAAACGATATCGTTTATTCGTTGTTCGTATTATATATTTTAGTTCCACTTAACTTTTAAAGCGGCTATTATGGTTAGTTGAGAATTCAGAGTGTACAGCCATTTAAAGAACAATTTAATTTAAATACAGCACTTTATGTTCCATTATAATTATTATTATACAACGTTATATTACAACCGAGCAACCGCTTTAAAAGAATATGACTGACATATTTAATATCCGTTTCCAGGAAATCTTTTCACTATTTATTTATGTTATTAAATTTAAAAGAATGATTAATATATTTTTTTTTTTATCTTTTGCATTTATTAACTACGTAGGAACCTGGATATAATTATACACTCGTAGATTTCATATATTCTGGAAAACTCCTTATTGTTCAATATTATAACTAAGTGAATATTATAGCCATTTAATGTAATTTTTATTTTATTATCCTTTTGTCAGAAATGAATTGAATTCTATTGAAAGCAGTAAGTTGGTAATTTCCATTAAGGAAAAATTTAACGTAACTGAGTATCACTTATTAAAAAAAAAAAAAATCAAGAAAATTATGATATGGATGATAGATTCACATCGTACTTCTTGTCACGGTGAATCTAAGCCTTATTTAAACGGGCAGATGATGATCAAGTAGTGAGTGGTAGATTGAAAAATTGATAAAGAATTATACTAGCCCGTCATATAATGCAATACTATATGGAATAAAATATAGGAAATTTTGAAAAGAAAAGAACCATATAATGGAAACAAACATTTTTTTTCAAAAGAACTCTATATGTTATATTTTTAATTTATTTTTGATTAACCGGTCAGGCTTTGCTTCCCTCGTTCTAGTCAAAGAGCAAAGCCCCTTGGATCTCTTCACTCTTCACTCTTCATTATTTTCATGCTGTGAGAATAATAATGATCAATAAAAATTAAAGCTTGTAGAATTTATCAAAACTATCAATGTATTGTAATTTCTTCAGAACAACAGTTTGTTACCCAGTTTCCGAAAACGAGAAAATCGCGGGAGTAACAAAACAAGATAAAACGCCCCATAATAACATTTTTATTTCGTATTACCTTCAGAATTACATTCATTATCAAACTTTAAACAGTTAATGTTGGAATTAATGGCTCAAACATTAATAATAACAGCCTTCACGATCATAAGTAACACTTTTTTTTTTGTCTTCAGTCATTTGACTGGTTTGATGCAGCTCTCCAAGATTCCCTATCTAGTGCTAGTCGCTTCATTTCAGTATACCCTCTACATCCTACATCCCTAACAATTTGTTTTACATATTCCAAACGTGGCCTGCCTACACAATTTTTCACTTCTACCAGTCCCTCCAATATTAAAGCGATTAGTCCAGGATGCCATAATATGTGGCCTATAAGTCTGTCTCTTCTTTTAACTATATTTTTCCAAATGCTTCTTTCTTCATCTATTTGCCGCAATACCTCTTCATTTGTCACTTTGTCCACCCATCTGATTTTTAACATTCTCCTATAGCACCACATTTCAAAAGCTTCTAATCTTTTCTTCTAGGATATTCCGATCGTCCAAGTTTCACTTCCATATTAAGCGACACTCCAAACATACACTTTCAAAAATCTTTTCCTGACATTGAAATTAATTTTTGATGTAAACAAATTATATTTCTTACTGAAGGCTCGTTTAGCTTGTGCTATTCGTCATTTTATATCGCTCCTGCTTCGTCCATCTTTAGTAATTCTACTTCCCAAAAAACAAAATTCTTCTACCTCCATTATCTTTTCTCCTCCTATTTTCACATTCAGTGGTCCATCTTTGTTATTTCTACTACATTTATTTCATTACTTTTGTTTTGTTCTTGTTCATTTTCATGCGATAGTTCTTGCGTAGGACTTCATCTATGCCGTTCATTGTTTCTTCTAAATCCTTTTTACTCTCGGCTATAATTACTATATCATCAGCAAATCGTAGCATCTTTATCTTTTCACCTTGTACTGTTACTCCGAATCTAAATTGTTCTTTAACATCATTAACTGCTAGTTCCATGTAAAGATTAAAAAGTAACGGAGATAGGGAACATCCTTGTCGGACTCCCTTTCTTATTTAAGTAACAGTAATAATAATAATAATAATTTATTTATTTAATACAGTAAAACTGCAGTAGCTTTTATCACAGTATTTAATTTTAAAATGTATGAAATGTTTTCGATACTAAATTATTAATAGAACAAATTTTTTTAAAATTTAAACAATTTAAAAATATTTCAATTTCAAAAAAATTTATTACAAATTTAGGATAGTAAATCAGCCGTTATTTAAAGCAATATAAACATAAACGATGCTTATCAGGGAAACTTCCTCTACAAAAAAAATCAAACTCGGTCATATTATACTGAATGTATCTCTTTTAATTAATATTCTATCATTGATGGATGGACTTGTGAATTAAAGGTTTCTATTTGTTTTTATAATGTAATATTTATTTATATATCGCAACATATGACATATAACCCAAACTATTGCATTAATAATATTTTACTTAACTTTTAATTACATATCCAATTTCATGCGTATGTTCTTGTCACAGTGTTCCATATTTAGAAAGGAATAAAAGTTTATTTTTGAACACACTTCATTTAAAATTGATTACAACTCATTTAAAACAGTTGAAGAATTATTAATTTAAAAATTTTTGGCACTGAATTATAAGAAAAGAAAGAAGGCTTTTTATTTTTTTTATTTTTTTAACTAATCATAAATATTATATGTTATTTATAACAAGTAATAATTTAAAACTACTTTCTTAATCACATCTCATTCGTTTTATTTCCATAATGACATCCCTGTCTGTCTTCTGTCGCAACTCTTATCCTGTATAAGTAATACATAAAAAAAATCATTTGTTAAATATACCGATTGCGGAACGAAAATATGACGATATTTTCAAACCACAATGATAAATTATCGGATAAAATTAGAAAAAAAATTATAAAATCCCACAGTAAATGTACACATAAAATAACATTAGCCGCAATTACATTTTTTACCTTCTGAGAGCTAAAATTGCAATTATTTTTGGCATACTGGTACTGTAAATAACGGATGGAAATTTATACTAAATATATTTAAGTAATTTTTGTTACACACACACAGTGATACACTATTACCGGAACGCCTTCCGGTACTGTTTTTTTGGGAGAAATAAGAAATTGTCTTCACATAAGTGTTATAATAATATTTCATAAAGAAAGTTACATCATATCCTTAAGTGGTAAGTGATGAATTAGTGTAATGGTGTTTGTGTTAAATGTTTTTATAGATATTAAAATTATTTGGTTTGATTCCTAATCCTCATTTCTCTTCTTTCTTTTTTATTTACATGTTATAAACAAATTACTAACTGATAAAAAATATGACCGCACAAAAATGATTCTTGCTGTTGGATATACGTCTGCATACGTCATCAAAATAGGTCGCTAAAAATCTAATTCAGGAAAAGATGGGTTAGAACTTTTGCAGTTCCTTTTTATTGTTTCAAAGCCCATTTAGAATTGTTTAAATTACATAAACCTTTAGTTAATTGGTTCACATCCCAAATCTCATGATAAGGAGTAAAGGAGTACACAGCGGAACTCCTCAAAATTAAATACTAGTTTAAAAGAATTTATGTCAAGCACATACAATTAGCAATTATAAATGTCAGTAAAGACCACTAGAACTACAGGAAGTCAAATAACATATAATAAGTAGAACTAAAAACTAAGTGATGAACCATTCAAAGTGAACATGCAGTCGGTTCAACATTCTAATTCAACCCCATTGTCGAGTATGTTGATTGCAAAGTGACATGTGATACCGTTGTTCGTACTTTTAACTGAAATTTTGTATCTGTTCCGCACGGACCGTAATACTACATAATTCTGGATCTCAGTGTTCCTTGTAAATCAAGGAGCCTCTTTTATACACCTCGCTATCTTATTCTGTAATCGCACTAGGATTTCGACATTATTTCTGCTTGTGGTACTCCACACTTAGATCCCATAGGTCCAGGTAGATTCCATAATTGTTCACTATACCAGCAGCTTATAAGACAAAGACAAACGGAAACGTCTGCCCAACAACTAGAACATTTCCTTGAACTTTATCTCAGTTGTCTTCTCTTCTTTTTCATGTGAACTTTCCACGTTAGTCGACGCTCTAGGTGTAGACTTCTTTTCTTTTTTTTTTAAGAGGGGAGGAATGCTTGCTAACAGTTCCTCAAGATGTTATTGAGTGCGTATATGTGCCTGAGCCCTACCGACTAAACCTCTCCCTCTGTTTTGTCCTCCGCCTTTCTGGGACCACTATAAAGCACTACTTCGAAAGAGTGAACTTACCTTCCAGCACCGGGCATCAGTGTGACCGCGGGTTGACCACATCCAGGCGATCCCTACAAGATCGGGAGGTCTCCTAGACACTTATCTGCGGCCCTGTACTCCGCATCATAGCCCTTAGGTGTCTGCTTTCTTGCTTCTTCCGCCGTTCGTAGCCTCTCCATAACTGCTTTGGAATACCTTGTAACAGCAAGCTAGTGCTCTTCTTTGACAAGCATGAAATCTATACGTCTTCAGGCGGGAAAATAATGTCGTACCCAACGACGAGGAAGCATTTCGCCTCGCACTGTCTAAGGTGTCTGCTTTCTTGCTTCTTCCGCCGTTCGTAGCCTCTCCATAACTGCTCTGGAATACCTAGTAACAGCAAGCTAGTGCTCTTCTTTGATAAGCATGAAATCTATACGTTCTTAAGGCGGGAAAATAATGTCGTACCTAACGACGAGGAAGCATTTCGCCTCGCACTGTAGCGAAGCGAGGACACTAAAGGAAACATGCGACCGTTTCTTCCGTTCCGCAATCAGGGCAGGTTTCTGCGTAGTCTAGTCCAAATCAATATAAATACGCCCTGAAGCCCCCATGGACCGTTAGAATCAGGGTGAGGTAAAACTCCAACGAGCCATGGGGTCTCGCAATCCATCTACTAATATCACGAGTTATCCTGTGGGTCCATCTGGCATTCGTCCCTTGGTCCCACCTCTCCTGCCATGTACTCAAAGTATCCTCCTCAGCAGCTGTCTTTTCCGCCTTCCTATCTGCAGGGGTTAAGTCACCAGACTCACGCATCCTAACCAGTAATGTAACCACAAGATCCACCGGCCGAATACCCGTGATAACCTCGAACGCCTCTCTAGATGTAGTTCTAAAAGCTCGGGTATAGACTTAGGTACCTCACACTCTCATTTTGCGGTATTACAATGCCATCGAGGTGAACCCGCGGGTAGTTACCTCTCCCCATCGAAAATGTCACATGGTTCGATTTTGTCTGGTTAACGCGTATTTTCTATGTACCATATGTTTAACTTAAATCCAACTCAAATTGTATGCCATTGGATGCTATTTTTGGGCTGGAATCACCAGCGAGAATAGCTGTGACATTCGTAAAGAAGTGACAGTAGCCTCGTCTAGTGTCAGAAGCTCTGCAGTAAATATGGAGTATAATATGGGTCTCAAGACAGAGCCTTGAGGAACTTCCGACATGATTTCGAAAACGTGGACAATTCCTGATTATATATCACCTGAGAGAAACTTCGTTCTAGATAACCGGGTAGAATAACTAATAAGGTTGAGGAAGTCTCAACTTCAATTTGTACAAAAGGCCAGGGTGCCAGACCTTGTCAAAAGCCTGTTGGATGTCTAAGAAGACTGCCGACCAGTACTTTTTCTCTTTAATGCTTCTGCTTATTTCATTTACGAACTTGTTTGTTTATTCGATAGTGGAATGCTTAAAACGAAAATAGAACCGGTGGTCAAAAATTACACGTTCATGCTCCAAAACAGGCCATATCCTCTGAAGCAACAATCTTTCGAACACTTTCGATAAAATAGGTAACAAACTTATTGCCCAGTATTATGCTACATTGTGTAAACGGTTTGCCTCGTTTCGGGATCGCGGCTATTTAAAAAGCTATGCACTTTGTTGGGAAGTATGATATTTGAAGTGAAATAAACTAGGTGTTTTATGTACGCGATAGATTTGGAAGGTTACATCAAGACCATTTTCGTTTAGGGCTCTTCTGTGAGCTTTTTCCCTTCTCGATCATTTGAATAATTTCAGATGTAGAGAAAAGCTTGATAGATGTAGAGAAAGGCGTACAAAAGGCTTATTTTTTTTAGATGTTGGGAAATCCATACGGATAGGTCTATCTAAGAAAACAACGATACTTCCTCACGATCACTTCGTATTTCAAGCGGTTGAAAGACGTCGCTCAAGCAATTACCAAATATTTCTGCCTTCTCCTTATCGCTCTTAGCCCAACCATCTGTCGTTTTCAAAAGAGGATGTGAGGATGGAGGTCGACGGAAACTCCTCATAGCTCTCCATAAGAAGTAATTGTCTTTACGTAAAGGCGATTGGATTTCAGGGTAACAGTTAAACGTCTCACTCTTATAGCTTCAAAATAGCCGTTTCAATTTACGAGCGTTCCTGTTTAGAGATGTCCTATCCTCGGCTCTGCCATCTTCTTCTGAGCCTTCCTTTTAGCAGTAAGGTCTAACACCTCCCTCAGGTGGCCCATATTCGTTCGAGCCTCACATTTGACCTGCGGTGTCGAATGCCAAGCAACCTCCTGTAGGATTGAAATCAAATATTGCGTCGCGTTATTGATGGTATTGGAGGATCTCAACCGAACAGGTAATACCTTAATGCAGCTATGGTATGAATTTCAGTCTGTCCTATTATTGTGAAGTACTGGTACACCGCCTTCTTAATTCCTGACATGCTGACAGTAAAGAGAGCAGCTGAGTGGTCAGATGTTGAATTGAAGTTATCAATATTTTACATGAAAAATATAAGTTTTGCTTCTTATCAATGGAATTATTAAAATGAACGTACATTTTTCATTACACTATCATGTATCCAGTCGTCTATGGCTGTGGATCATATTCTTGCAATCTGCTATAATACAAAATCAAAAGTTCCGGTACTGGAAGATTTATAGGTGCATCCCCAGATATATATATGTAATCTATTAACAATAGAATTTATTGCACTAAGGGAAAAGAATAAAAAAGATGTTATTCCTGCGCGTTATAACACATAATTTATATTAGTTTTGTCTAACTACATGAAACGTTGTAATTGCAAAATAACAAAGTTTAGTTTGATGTAAAACTTATTATTTCCATCAAGTCGCTTATAACTTTTCATCGACAAACTTTTAATTTTATAACTAATACAATAGATTACCTGTAGTATCCCATATCCAAGAAGGCAACGTTCTCTTACTGTTACACTGGTTTAAGTTTCATATATAAAATTAACAATTTTACGGATTTGAGTAAATTCAAAGTAATTTTGAATTTATTAATTTTTTAATTAGAGACACAGTACTTTTTATTTTACTATATTTTAATTTTACCGATTGCTAAATCAACAGTGTAACAGAATTTTTTTATTTTTAAATTCAACATTCTTTTATTAAAAATAACTTTTCTTTGACTTTGCAACGCCCTAACTGTTTCACAATCAGAAACGTACTGATTTTCAGAGTAAAACGAACTACTTACGTTCGATTAACCAGTAGACACTACATACAAGCGCCTCAAATTGAGTTTATGTTGTTTGTTATCGACCTTAAATTTTTTTGGAGATTTTTGACAACAAAAGTTTATACTTGGTTGTTACTTTTAGATTTTCGAACCACAAAATTTTATACATGAATGGTATTTTTATAATTTTCATACCTCAAGACGTAATGGAAATTCATTTTCTCCCCCCAATCCCATCATGCGACCGAAAAAATACTACAAAATTGAAGTAATTTGTCTGTTGTCGACCTTCAATTGAGTGTAAATCAAAAACTACTCGACTAATCTTTATAAAGGTTTCACATGCACTGCTTCAGATACACTTCTACAACGTATACAAATTTCAATGAAATTGGTCTAGTAGTTTAGGAGATTTTTGAGCCACAGATTTTACACATAGGGCTGTTTTATTTATTTTTTCTTTACTAACAACAGATAATCTTTATTATCGTCTAACCGTACATATATAAAAATATTTTTTCCCATATGGTTCATCTATCAATATATCAGCATCAACAAACATCAGGGAATAAAAATGATATAAATCACGTTTCGTTAATCCAACGCACAAAACACACATGAGATTACATATTTATTTATTTTATTTATTTATGTAATACCAGGATACATGACGAGTAACAGCACAGTTACATGATGTAAACAATACTCTATAGAGGTGCCAAGGAGATGATTCGAATAGATGATTCGCAGTCTGGCGTTTAAGTGTAAGAGTATCGGTAAATGTGTAATCTTGAACAGACTCAGGTCGACCATTCCTGAGACTTATGGTTATTCGGAACTGAACCACCAAAGAACCCCGTCAACCACGATCTAATATTTAAATCCGAAAAAGCAACCACCTTTACTAGGATTTTAATCTAATCCTAGGATTTAACCTTCAAAATAGAGGGCTCCTAGGTTCAAATCAGTGATTTGCGAAGACGAGTTTTACCACCCTGCGGGTGGTATTTTAATTATACATTATTTTAATTTGATTTTTTTAATAATAATTATATATTTTTTTTGTTTTCGGGCTAGACATCACCTGACCGTATCTTTATTTTTAATTTTACAATTTTACACAGCACGTAAATTTATTTAAAGCATTCAGAAAATAGCTTTGTATGCAATAATTTCATTTTATTTAAATCTTTAAAGAGGAAAATTTTATACTGAGTGATCCGCGAAGAATGTAAAAAAATTTCTGTACATGTTCTACAGGTAATAATAAAGAAGATAGTTCAGAAGAATATAGGTTCGGAAACGCTCCGTTAGAGAGTGTCAGCTGGCGAAAGATATCGCACTGATTTCTGTGCCTTCGGTAAAATTAAGCAGTACTCTAATTTTTAGAACCCAAATTCAGGAGATAAATTTAGTGGTTTTATATGAAATTTAACCTGAAAATTAAAAAAAAAAAATAGGTTCCAGAACTGTATTTTTAGTAGTTTTAGAAATCCGGGATAAAAGACAAAAAATTGTGACCGACAAAGCCACTATTATATGTTTATCATAAAATAACATTGTTAATTGGGTAATAACAGAATAAAGTTTAAATAAAACTTTTTTTTTAGAAAATTTAATTTTGGGTAGAATGGTATGAATAAACTCTAAAAATACTAAATACAAAAGAAAGAGTTTTGAGTTTGTTAAAAATAAAACATTTTAACTAGAACTGTCAAATTTTAATATGTTTTGTTACCGAAGACGCAGAACTCAGGGGTAAATCTTTCTACATGCTACAGTCGCTAACGAAGCTTTTCCAAACAAATGCTAGTATAAATTTTCTTTTTTATTATTTCCAGTAGAATATGTCCTTAAAGAGTGTTACATTCTTCGTGAATCACTCTGTATAGTTTAAGAAACCTATTTTAGTTTATTTTGACAAAATCATTATTTACGCTTCTCGGAAACTTTTTCAATGTATATGATGGAACAAGAGACAGATTATAATTGCATTTTCCACAATTTTTTACGCTACTTTGTGAAAGTATAATATTTTATAACGGTGTAAATGTAAGTGGAGAAATGTATAGGATTGTGGTTAGCAGCACTTTTATTAATTCAGGAAAGTGGAAAATATAATAAACTCACTGATAATGTAATAAAAGATGAGAAATCTTTATAATTCAATTTTTATATCTATGTATATTTCAGCGATAAAATCATAATTTAGTAAAAAAAAGCTACAAAAAAGTGTGCTGACCTTAATTGTAATTTGCTTAGAGCCTAAAATTTAAATCTTCTTTAAATCATAAAAAAATTAAATTATATACACGACCTGTTGTGATTTATTTCGAATTTTCCTCTTAAAATAAAATTATAAAAGAGAAAGTATTTAATATTGGACCATGATAAACATTTTACAGTTTTTCCCAAATCATGATTGAATACAATTTTTTTCTTTCCTCTCTCAAGATATTCTATTTTAAGCTAAAATGTAGTTCATTATAATCTGGTAATCTGTCTGGCGGCAGGTCCCTTACGACACTGCTGTCTCCACCCATTTGTGTGCTAAGACTTCCCCTTCGACTCCATGAGGTTTTCTAATCTTCACCTCATCTATTAACTTCATCCTTTTTCTTCCTCGCTTCATTTTTCTTCTACTGACCATTCCAAGTATAATTAAAAAAAGAAAGCTTAAGAAAAGTTAAGAACGCGTAAAATAAAATTATAAAAAAAAATTAAATAATATTCTGTAATAAAATAACAAAAAATGTAACTCGGCTCCTAAATAACCAGAAACAGACTTGGTTCATTTTAACATAAAATCCAATCATATTCCTTATCAGTATTGTTCTGGTGGTATTGATATTTTAAACGATGTTCAACCACTGTAAATTCAATTATCCCATTTAAAAAAATACAGCCCGTAGAAAATATAACAATTAAGGTATAAGAAAATTGAAGAAAAAAGATTAGATTTGACCAAATACTTAACGATCTAATCTAAATAAATAGTTTACGTCTAAAGACCAAACTAAAACTACGCAACTATCCCTTATTTCGAGCGTTTTCTTCTTCCGTATGTTTCTCACTTCGGCATGTCTTAGGTTTTCCTCACCTGTCTATTTTCTTTCTGTCTTTTTTTTTGCTGCCACAAGTACTTTTATATTTACAAATTATTCTTTGAAAGTTATCTTTATCGAAACATCTTTCAAGCTTATTCTTTGGAGTTACTCTTCCATCTGTTTTAGGTAATTTTAGTTGCTTTTCATGTTCCACAGCTTATCAAGGATTTCTTTACCTAATCTGTGTGCCTCCATCTTGATTATATGTCCCAAGAAATTTAACCTTATTTTCCTTATCGCTGTTTTTAAATCTTGATTTTCGTAAATCTCCTTGGTAGATTTCAGTCTGTATCCTTCCTTCTTTACCTTTGAAAAATGGAATTTCCTTTATAACCTTCTTTTGATTTTGAGCAATTTTCGAAGTTCGGTAGGTGTAATTTGTCAGTGTCATATAAGACTACCAGTCTTATTACCGTTATATAACATCTTAATTTTATGATCCAGGAAAGATTCTACTTATTGTAGGTGATTTAAGAGATAAATCTATGCTTCTCCAATTTTAATATTTAAATTTGAATTGACGCTTTATCTAATCCTGTCCTGCTTTATCTCTTCTACTTGAAGCGATTGTTGTCATTTATCATTCCGTATTTAGTCCCAGTTGTATTTTGTGTGAATGATTTGATATTCGTCATAACTTCCGTCTTCATAAAGTATAACTGTTGGCAGGCCGTTTGGGTTATTTTTGTTAACACTTCTATTTATGCTATCGTGCCTTCGATTCAGCTAAAATAGCCAGATTGTCAGCATCTTATTTTGACGTTTCGGATTTTCGATCCAATCTTCACAGGCGTATCATTCATAAAATTTTTTAATCTATTACCTTTTTAAATGTAATTATTTTTTTCATTTCATTATACAACTCTGATTTTTTACCTTTATGGTTACAAGTCTATGGAATTTTAAAATTTATCTTTAACGTTGTAAATTTATGGTTAATCATTTTGTGCATTACGGGCAAATTGTTTTTTTTATATTATTAATGTAAATTCGAATCAATATTTGTAGATAAATTCATAACTTTTAGAAAACCTTTTTTTTAATAAAAAAATAAATAAATGTATATATATATATATTTATTTACTTATATTTACATATATTTATTTACTTATATATACAAAAAATATACATCTAATTAAGTGGGAGTTATAAAGAAGTATAATTTTCATCATGTTTGCTTTTATTTTACGTAAAATACATATGTTACATGAATTTACGATTATTTATTATTATTATTATTTAAGTCTGTATGTGTATTCAAGGTTATCGTATACACTAATAGTGAAAATAGTGACGTCGAAGGTATAAGCTATTTTAAGATACACTTTTTAATAGCAGCTGGACAAATATCTATATATATTTAATTATACCAGCTGGTTATATTATCAAATCTTTTTTTCTTTAAACATTATTGGTGACTCAGTATTTATTAAAAAGATGAGACAACACTGAATCTATTTAAACAAGCTGCCAGTTTAAAACTATCCAAACTAATTATTAATGGGAAGGAAATGTGGATGTATAACGATTTTCACATTAAAAATTGCTTTACTCATTAATCAGTTTTGTATTGTTTTTATTTTCACAAATGTTTGTGTTGCACAGTAATTCCTCAGTTAACATAAAACCTACGTAAGCTAATTTACATTAAAATAATTAAAATAAGTTAACTTTTATATCAACAAGCAGAAGTGAATTTTATAAGAAAACGTCTTCAAAGTTTAGTGCTGCTGTTCTCACCCTGGCATCTGTTGATTTACGTTTAGCAGTTTAATTGGGCAGATTGTATTTATTTAGTGTAATTAAGGATCAGATGAAATTTCGTATTTTCATTCAATAAATATATATAAATTGTGTGGGTGTGTGTATATATATATATATATATATATGTATATAGAGTTTCATTTCAGTCGCCCCAGGCGAATTTCTCGTTAACTAAGCACTATACAAAAAAACTACCTAACAGAAGTTACTCAAATTGGAGGGAGACGACCCCTCACAGTTACCTTGATCTCATTTCATGGTCAACACGATTTTTCAAATAGAATAATTTATTTTTGACCCCATAAATGAAAAGAGTAGAAAATGTTCCAAGATCATATGTGTGACACAACATATGATCTTGAAACATTTTCGAAGGTCATAACTAGACGTACATGATATGAATACAACAATGAAAAATGGCTGAAAACAAAATTGATTCCACATCTTCCATTTCGTTCAGTTTTAGTTTTCGACAGTGCATCTTACCGTAATAAAAAATTACACCAGATTCCGAACTGAAATTGTAAAAAGTAAACGCTAATAGAATGGTTGCAAACTAGAATTATTCCACGCTCATCGAAGATATTAAAAGTCCAACTTTATCAATCGGCGAAGTTAAATAAAGTGCACTACAAACAATTCTATTTTGACAAAATATTGGAGTATTACAATCATAGTGTTCTAAGACTGCCACCATACCATCCTGAACTTAATCCGATCCAGCTGATTTGGGCAAGAGTAAAGAATGAGATAGATAAAAAGAATGTTTTACCTCAGCAAAAGATTGGTGAAGTTAAGCAAATGGCGGAACGAAAAGTTTCAGAATTAATGGCTGAAACTGGAATCATGTTGCGATCATGCTTTAAAATTTGAAAAAGCGTATTCAGAGGCAGATGCAGTTGTAGATATGCAAAATTTTATATTGTAACTAATGGTATCGATAGTAGTGCCGATGAGTCTGAAATATCTAATAGCGAAAATACGTATAATATAATTGACGATGGTATGGGTGGCATTGATCCACTTTCACTAAAATAAAACATGCTTTATTAAAAAAAAAAATACAATATCAAAATTTATAATCTAACCAGCCACTACTATCCTAGATTTCCTTTCAGAAAATAAAATTGAGAATTTAAAAAAAAACGTTTTAAAAATGAAAGAAAAAATAAAATATGAGAAAAAGAGAGTTTCGTGAAATGTTACATTCGTATGTAACACCACAGACCCAATCTTAGGCTCACCTGTCTAGTACTCCATGACCATTTTGCGCTAAGACAACTTTGTTATACAAGCATTCCTGTTGAACACACCATGACAATGGCAGTGGCTGTGATAGTTGAGCTACTGCATCGTACTCTGTCGCAATTTAGAAGCTACTTTTCTCGTAAACCATTTTTGTAGAAAATTTAATTTTAAATACTGCAAGTAGTCTTCGAATTTGATTTTTTCATAGTAACGGTTTGGCCATAGTAAAGTTGAATATCTATAAGGTACATATGCCGGTTGTTACTTCCATTAAAACGGCCACTATCTTGAAACGGTGAAACATTTTGTAACGGCAATGATAAGTTGTTTTCAATTACACTCATACATACCATCCTCAGAAGTAATACCTGACGGTGATTCCCGGAGGCTAAACAGGAAAAATTGAATCGTTTTTGTTTTTTTTTTTCTTAAAAATAACTAACAATTTGTAATAACATCGGTTTTAATGTCACTAAAACCATTCCTATTCTATTTGCTTTACAACAAAATAATCTCAGATTTTGTCTGAATACAAACTCAGCGCTCAACTTATAATCTGTATGCGTGGCTTAACATTATTCTGAAAAAAAAATATATTCCATTAACAAAGAATTCTGTTAGTAGGCTAAATGAGTTAAGGATTGTTCTGGTAAAGTGGACATCATCCCCGTGTAGGCTTACGATAACTAAAAGTTAATTTAGGTTACGTTAAGAACGGTTGGGTTTGTCTAGGTTAGGTTAGGATTTTTAGTATTATTCTTAGTATATTAGAATGTGGTAAAGTGCGAAATTTCACCCGAACTGTCTGGTAGTAATACCATCTCATAATGGTGAATTTCCAATTTTTTTTCCTCAGATAATCAAGTCAAGTACATATGTCTATTGAAAAGTGTGTTAATTAAAAATATATTGTTTATCTAAAGTTGCAGATTTTGATAGAACTTTTGAAGGATATTACAGAGTCAGTCAAGAAGAATATATAACAAGCCTTCACATCTCCTACTGGTGAAAATGAAGAAAAAGGTTCATATACATAAATATAGGTTCAGAAACGCTTCGTTAGCGAATATCGGCTGACAAAAAATTTCGTCCTGACCTTTAGTAAAATTACGCCAGATGGTAATTCTTGGGACCCAAATTAAGGGGTAAATTTAATGTTATAACTAATCTGAGCTTTTTTGACCCCAATTTTTTTATTTTATCCTAAATTTCTCAACATAACTAAAAATACAGTTATGGAACCAGCGTATTTATACTTTTTTTTATTTTCCTTGTCAGATTTCTTTTAAGATCAATAAGTTTACACTTTATTTTAGGTCCAAAGGATTACAGTCTGGCTTAATTTTACTGAAGGCGTAGAAATCAGAGGAAAATCTTTCGCCTAAAAATTTTTAATAATAAATTTCCGAACCATGGTTTATATGAACTTTCTTTATTTTTATCAATAGAACTTGTTCTGAATGCTTGTTACATTCTTCGTCAATCATCTGCATACAAATTAAAATCTTATATATTTGATAGTTTGATTTGATATTTAATTGAGAATATAATTTACTGTAAACTATCCAAAGTGAATAGGTTGGGTAATTTTGTAAAATAACCAAGTATATCAATTTCTGTTGAAGGAATTCAATGAGCAGTTACTTAATCTTCTTGAAAGTACAAAAACCTGATTGTTAAAGCTTTTGTGGGGCACCTAAGATTAGACAGAGGTGTTTTCTCAAAGAATAATATTGTCCATAATTCATTAAATTCCAATGGTAAATAGAGTAAAGGAATTACTAGCAGGACTAAAATGTACATATACACAGGATTTCGGCGGGTTTATGATTTACTTTTGAAATAGTTCAATAAAAAATATAATAATCGAAACTTTACTTTCCGTAATAAGGCAACAATGTGATTTTCCTTTTCTTGTATTTTTTTTAAAGTTAAAAAAGTGTTAATAGAGTAAAAAAAGATCATATGAAAAACCACTAAAATGCATTTATTTTGCTTTTAACTAAACTTAGAATTAACTGATATATTCCCTCTAAAAAAAAGAAAATTAAAAAACGATTGAATTTTTTTATTTTATTTTAATTAGCCAATTTTGAAATTCTAAACAAAGAAAAAGATGAAAATTGTTAGAATTTTTGTAGAAAATTAGTTATAATGTTAAACGCAAAAAACAAACATATGAAAAAAAAACTCTGAACTGTTGTAGGGGGCTTAGTAAAAATGTAATATCATTCTCCGTTTTTTAATCGTCTAAGTTAAATTATTAGGCTTTTAAACTGTAGTTATGAGATATTTTTCCCCAGTTTTTAATAATCCTTATATTTGTCTATAAAAACTAAAAGTAAAATACTATAAGCTCTACAGTATCTATTTTTATTGGAGCTGTGTGTCATTTTTGGGAGTAAGTAATGTAAAAATTAGGTCAACAGATACCGTAAACATATATAAACATAAGTTATGAAAATAATGTAATTGTATGTCATATGTATGTAAAATATTGTTCTGACCTTGTTTTTTCATTTTTTATGGAATTAATTAAAACTCAAAATTAACTTTCGAAATAAGGGTTTAGAGAATTAATGAATAGTATTGTTTTTTTTTTTCTTTTTTAATTATGGGTAATATAGTTTATTTCATAAAACAAGAAGCTTATTAAGTACCTAGGTAATAGTTGTAGTAACGTAAGTCAGGCTGTACAATAATTTCGCTCGAAAAATTTGAACATTGAAAATGAAATAAGCTGACTTTCACTGCTCTCAACCGCTAATTATTCTGAGGTGAAGTCATTTGGTTTCACCTCAGACTTACATTCTGACGATTATTCGCTTCGCCTAAACGCATGTAGCTCCACTAAGCAAACGTAATCAGTTTTACTAACTAGAAGAGATTGTTTCTCTTCCTTCATAATAGGTGAAAATAGTAGTTTGAGGGATAAAATACCCCCATTTTAAAAGGAAATGTTACATATCGTACACACACACACACACACACACACACACACACACACATACACACACACATATACAAACACAAATATATTCTCTAAAAACATAACATTTAGTTACTTGTATTTGAATTTACACATACATTCTTACGAGTGTAAACAATGTAATTATACGCTTTAAATATCAAGGTAATTTGTTGCTAAAATAAATTTAAGTGTACTCTGCATTATACGTAGTATTGATTTATAAAACAAATACTTTATTTCACAGGAATTTTCTCCTCTAAATTAATCTTGATTTCAACAAGTGGTAGCTTCACAGCTTTTATTTATTTCTATTTAAGTCCTTCCTTTATTTATTATAGATGTTCTGTTTGCATGTTTCTTTCATTTTAATTTAATTTTATACGCATTCTTTTGTAAAAGAAATGGGATATATTGATTTCCTCTCTTTTGTTTTCTGTATTTCTAAATAAAAACTATTTCTTTTTATTCTTCTTCTTTTTATTAAATATTTGCTTATCGTTAACATTTCTGTCACTTTATAATAGTATTTTCTATGAATGAAAGGTTGTTTTTTAGCTGACATTCTCACATCATGATGTTCACCAATTCAATTGTAAATTTCAGGTACAACTTTATTCGTCTCTCAGAAGCGATAGTGTATTTATTACATACTACAATAAGTAAAATTTATGATTGTCGTGGTGAGAACCCAGAGCTTCCAACTTTTTTGGACTCAAAATCTAATCTTTGTCTGTACTGAGACAGTACCCTTATTCAACGTCTGTTTCCATCCTCTACACTTCCCAAATAAAATTTTAAGATCCTGGTAATTTCCTTTTCCTTTTAAATTATATTTCCTTTAAAATCTTTTATAACATTTGCTCTTTTTTTTACATCTTCTACCGATCCTTCTAGCACCTTTTTGTAATTATTCCTTCTCTTATGTCACAGTCATTCAGTTTTCCTAATCTGTAATATTCTGAATAAACTATTTATTATTCTCGTAACCGATACTTACTCGTTTTTCATTGTTCGTTTAATCTTCCTCTACTTCCTCGATTATCACATTTCAAATACCTATATCCTTTCTTTTTGCTTTTTTGGTCCTGGTGTCATACCTCTCTAAAACACAATTCACTAGGTATATTTCAACTCTAATTCAGTCTGAAATAATTGTTTATTTCTGTTCTAGTTGTTTTTAATTAATCCTTAATAAAATAATGCAAAATAGAACAGCCAATTTTTTTTTTAATACAAAATTAAATTACATTAAACCCAGGTGTGTTGATTTATTTATCAGACTACATATAACACAGTGTAGTTATTTTCAAAATAATTATTTTGACGTAATAAAAAAAAAATTAGTTTTTAAAAATATTTTATTTTAAAATTATAATTAATTAATTATAATTAATAAATTTAAGATTTATAATTAATTTTTATTTAAGATACTCGTATACCGCAGACCCCAAAAAAAATATATATATTTTTTTAATGTCTTGTTGAGATTATGCTATCATAAATATTTGGCACTAATTTACAATCTGTTTTCTAACATATAGACTACACATCAGCAGTTAATAATTTAAAACAAATTTAAAATATTATTATGACTGATTTTAACAAAATTAATATTAATGTTAATCGACCATAATTTCTTTATTATTTTTATGTTGGTTATTTAATGTATTTATTTTTCTTTTTAATCTAAGCCAATAAAATATCTTTAATTTATATAACTGTTAAAACTAAAAATAGCATAAAATTTCATTCCTAGTAATAAGAAATTTTAGTTTATTATATTTACAAGATATAGATTTATTTTTGACTTTATTTTGACTTATTTTTTACAGAAATATTTGTTTAATCATATATAATATATATATATTTATATATATATATTTCAGATTTTTACCTAGAATATGTTTTCAAAAGAATCATTAATATTTAAAAAAGTCTATTATAATTTAATAATTATTGTTTCAGTGGGCATACTAACACACTTTTCTATTTACGTTTATATGACCCCCAAACCTATCTTTATATAAAATTTCTTCTTTATTTTCACCAATGGTAATCAAAAATCAAATTTGCTTATGGATTCCTATGAGGTATTGATTGTAAATGCTAACGGATAGACAAAACTTTCATCAGTAGAACATGCCTGAACCTTTATTATATTCATGGTGAATATCTTTGTATAAACACTTGGTCCACCTGTATTTATGCACAATATTGATTTAATATAGACTTTTTTTGTTATAAATCGGCTAATCAAAATTTATTATAAAGATAAAAGTGATGTGTCTTTATAAAGGCAGAAATAAAATAAGAGGGGAAGAACGTGATAATGATCGTAATATAAGTACGCATTCTGATATTGGTAATTAAAGTCATTCTCTCAATAAAGCTACTTGAGCTAACTGTTCAAAAAGAGAACATCAAGAGGGAAATTTGTATACGTGCCCTGTACCTGTAGGCTACGATGTTAAACACTATTGACATACACCACCACAAGGGGATGCCATTATTTTGTTACATAACTGTCTATCTGCAGCTGTTAAGTTTCCTCTTATCCAATCTGCTGTTTTCCTTTTGTCCAATATTGTATATATAATATATCTACTGCGTTAAACCCTTGTCGGATGTATGACTTTGAGAAGGGAAGTCTGTAAGGGACAATACTCTTAATACAAACAATGCAATACCTACACTGATATCGAGGAAACTACTACACATTGTAAATAACTTTCTTGTATTCTTCATCATGCTCAAAAGCTAGTAAAAGCACAACCCTGGTAAATAATTTTGTTCAATTTTTCAGGTTAGATTTAATATAATATAATATGTTATAATATGTTTTATATAATATGTTATTTACTTCTTAATTTGGTTCAAATAATTACCAACGACTTAGTTTTGCGTAATTTTACCAACGACGCAGAATTGTAGGAGAAATATTTCGCCAGCCGACTTCTGTTAAAGAAGCGTTTTCTAACGTATATGTATATGAATTTTCTTCTTTATTTTCATTAGTAGAACATGACCTGAAAGGTTGTTTCATTCTTCATAAATCATTCTGTATAAACAGATGAAAAAGTTATAGAAAATATTTCAAAAACGAATTTATGCTAATAATTATTTTAAATACAATTCAACATCAGAAATGTTTCATGAGAAATTAAAAATTGATTTTATAAGGATAAAATTCTAGATTGTTTTCGTAGATGAAAAGTCTCTTAATAAAAAAAATGTGTTATCTGATGCTGGTTAAGAGTAATGAATGAAGAAAACTAGTTGAAATTGCTGATAGGGTTCCTCAATATTCCTTATAGATTGTTAAAGTTGGAAGCCATATTATGATGAGACTTAAAGATGTTGTTTTATTGGATAAAAAAAGTGAGCCACCCTTGATTATTAAAATTCGTTTTTAATTTATATGTCCATTCTTAAAAAAATTCATTGGAATAAGTTTATAAGTACATTAAAAGAGTTCAACATTGAAGGCCATTTTAAATTCGACTCCTTAGTTTTTATAATTCCAAATTTCATTTTTTATTAATGAACCTATTTTTTATGAATTTTTTAGTTAATTGGTTTTATAGAAATTTTTTTTATATTTGTACTTTATCATTTTTACATAACTTGGTGTTATTAACGTGATGAAAAACTTCAGCAAAAAAAAAAAAATGGAAATTTTGTCAAATCTACTTGTATTAACAGTTGAGAGTTCTAAGGTTCAAATCCTAATAAAGGTAGTTGGTTTTATTCGGATTGAATACTAGATTGCTGAATCTTCTGAGTTCGTTCAATACTACACATTTACCGGTACAGTTATATAACATTAAGTTGCTAATACTTTAATTATTGCGACTATAAAAAAAAAAAAAAAAAAAAAAAAAAATATTAAGTATAATAATAATTTAAGTAATTAGAAAAAAAATTACTTTTATTTAATGTTAAACTTGACTCGTTGGCGAAGTTTTAGTTACTCGGCCTTCCATCCCGAAGTTCCGGGTTTGAATCCCGGTCAGGCATGATATTTTTCATACGCTACAAACTTCTATTTCACAATCCCATGCACAAAGCTTGTGCATGGAATTGTGCATTATAAGCTGGAAGCTCCAGCTTATAAGGTGAATTAATCACCCCCTCCCCACAAAAAAAACTAAAATAAAATTTTATTGTTTCTTTCGTTTTAATTATGTTAAATTAGAAAAAAAAATATAACGGCATTCATAATAGAATTAAATAAATGATTTTGCTAAATTATTTCTTCAAACTACAAAATTTTTGTAAGAAAATTACATTTGATATACTTTTTAAATGTCATCATTGACAAAAAAGTAAACTAAGATTTAATCTGTTATTACTTATATGGTTTAATCTTCAATTTAATTAATGTTTTAAAGTAAGACTGCTTAACAAAATTCTCTTGTGATTAATATAAGAAGATGTGTGACACGGAAAATAAAGGAATGGTAGAATGGTTTTAATCTCTTAGGTAATTCTAAGTTGATGAAAAATTTTAAAAATAAAGAAAAAAGTAATACGAACAGCTATTAAAGCAGAGCAAAGAATTTTAACAATGATTTAATACTAAAAAAAGTGTATTTGAGTTAAAAAACAAATCTTACAAAGTTGTCTTCCGTAGCTTTGGTAATTTATTCTTAAATAATGGAAAAATAATTATACATGAAAAAGAATATCTAAGATTTCTTTTTTGTGATGGGATAATTTATGATGAAGTTTTATTAAAATATTCATTATAAGTTTAAATAAACCGAAAAATTTTTTAGAATTCAAATAATCGGTGTTCAAATTTCTTTTCTGCTTCCCCACCTCCAAAATAATCTTCTAAGAATTTTTTTTTTGTCTAAAGTTAACTATGTAAAATAGAAGAAACAAAAAATCCACTAAAATATATATATAATAAATAAAAAGTTATCTGATATTTATTTGGGGGATAGTGGACGAATTATACAAAAACTTTAGTGTAATATAATTTAAAATTGTGATGTAATAAAAATTTTTCTATTAATTCAATAGAGAGAAATTGTATAATTTTTTTTTAAATCAATCTTTCTCGGAGGTAGGATTATGGGACTATTTTTAAATCCCTTATAATATTTCAGACTTGTTTATATTTTACTTGTAATATTACTAATTATTTTAAAATAGCACTATAATAGTCGTTTAATACATTTACTGATCCGTTTATTATAAAATCACCCCTTTCTTTTATAAAATAAATTTTAAGGAATTGATCGGTTCTTGTTTTTAACGTTAAATACGGGTAATAGATTTGCTGTTACATTAATTTCTTTAGAATTCCTTGCATTAAAATGTTACCTGACTTAATTTCATGATAAAAAAAAAACTTGACCGCACGAAATTATATTTAAATACTTAGACGTATGATAAAATGATTGTTAGAGCACGATTTCCGTTTAACTAATTTACGGTAAATTACCTGTTAACGTACGTATTTTTGGCAAAGAGTTTTGTTTTGGTATGGTTGGGCTATAATTATTTCTGATTAGTATCACGGTATTTGCCAGGTATTCTATTTTGAGTTATTAATCTAATGTCGTTATTTAATTTTACACATATGTACACGTGCGTGCGCGGATTTTAAAATTTAACATAATAAATACTGTTTATTCAATTTATTTTTCTCTGGCTCTGAATTAGTTACATCATTTTTGATTAGTTTCAAGTTTAATAGATTGATTTACTTTAATGATAATTATAATAATATTAAATTCAATACTTACTTTTCGGATTTCATTCTCCATTAGTTTTTAGCTGTGCTATTTCTATTTTATAACTGAAATTCAAAAGTCTATACCCAGTTTTTATTGTTATTCCATGTATATAAAAACGCGCATCTATGTATCTAAATGTATATATAAATATATGCATGCGAGTGCGCGCACACACACACAAAAAAAAGGATATTAATATAAAGAAACGGCTTCATATTTAAGAACTGAGGACTACTAGGAAGTAGAAACGTAGAAAAAATATAGTTGTAAAATTACTACTTTATGTGTGTTTGAAATTTTTTTCCACTATCTTGGATCCGTCTCATTGAATCAAACGTTTTTTTTAGATAGGAAGGTGGACATCTGATACTCGACTTTAATTGAACATTTTACGGAAAAACCGAAGGCGAAACCCATTTCTCGATAAATTCTTTCGTTTTCGAGTTATAAAAAACAATTAACTAAATTTCGAAGTTAACTATTGAGATAATTAAATAAAATAATATCAGTTGACCTAGCCATTTAATTTTTTACAAAGTATTAGTTACTGCGTATTATTATTGCTGTTGTTACTTATTATTGTGGATGTTATTATTAGTGTTTGTGCCAATAATTCCATCATTAACCGTTTAAAATTTGTTACTGGATGTAATTGTAAACATTTTACTTTCCAAAAAAGATTACTATGGAGCCTCATACCTCGCTATACTACTACGGCAACTTTCTATTTTTGCAAATTTGATAGCTTATAAGCCGAAAACGAAGTCATTGTCGAGAAACGGTTTTCGCATTCATTTTTCTTGTAAAATTTTACATTAAAATCATGTGTCTGGTCCATTTAGAAAAAAATAGTTTGATTCAATGTAGTGGATCCAAGACGGCGGAAGAAAATTTTAAATCATCATAAAGCAGTAACTTTGTAGCTATGCAGATCCACACTTGTTGCTATTTCCAAGTATCCCTCAGTTTTGAAACATGAAACCGTTTCCATATTTTAATATAACTGTATGAATGTACATCTCCTTCTAGCTCCCTCTGTTTTTGTGAGTGTATGTTATATGGAGGAGTAACTGTGTTAAATTTCATAATCACAAATTTACCCACTCCTATACATAGAGAAAGTGTTGTCTTTTTCCGTAGAAGGGACTTAGGAAATAATAAAACATCCAGAAATGAACAAAAAAAAAATAGTAAGCTTAAAAATTATATATTTTGTAACTACTTTAAAAATTCAGTAAATAAATAGAAACATAATATTTTAAATTAAATTTAAGGGAGAAATAAGGGAACCTTTTCTAATCACAGCAGGGTTAAGACAAGGAGATATCTATCACCGATTGTACTAAACTTAATTTTGGACAAAATAATAATAAAGGTAAAACAAAATATATGTTTTTTAATAGGAACTTTAAACAAAATGAATTAAATATTTTAAAACTTTAAGATAAAAAACAGTTTCAATCTACATATTAAAAAAAAATTGATAAATTAAATAAATGTAGTTTTTATCCAATTACTCAATTAGTAATTTATAGACTTTGTTGAGGGCTTTAAAACAATCATTACATCAGACCACAGGTAACCAGCTTACACCGACTACGCTCACTAAATAATGAGAGAGGAGATTTAAGGGAACGTAGCTTTTTGTGAAACTCAATGCCTTGCCTCAGTGGGATTCAAATCGAGATACCTCAGCAAATAATTAAAATGGAGAATTCTTATGGGTTTTAAAATACTCACCACTTCAAGCTCCATCAAATGAGCTCACACCGACTTCGACGACTCAATTCCTAAAAAAACGATTAGAGAAAACGTTAATTAAATTAAATTAACAAATACGAAACCACGTATATATGCTTTCTGATTGGTTTAACGGATTGAGAGGTGTTCTGATTATTAAACCAGAACTGGTATAACGGTCTGAAGCGTTCTTCTCATCATGCGCAAAATTTGTTAGAAAATTAAAAGTGGAGATAAAACCTGAGGGTCGACGCGCAACTAATGTTATCTGGAAGGGGAAGTCTTATGAACCACAAAATAGATTATGTATTTTAACTTAAGTTAATCTATTTACTGATGCTACGGAGCAGCACGAGTCCCCTGGTTATATTTACAAAAAAAAAATTAATCACTGGATGGAAATAAAATTTATAAACAGTAAATCTGACAATGAAATAGTATTAAGTTTTTTATTACCATTTTATATCGAATTGTGTATATTTTTCATTTTTTACTAAAAACACAAATATAATAATTGTAATTATCGTCTTGTTCAGGCTAGATTTAGACCGGATAACACAGCAATTTGCTTGCGTGTTTGTTGTAGTTGCGCGTTAACTTTATTTTTTAAACTAATTTTTAATTTTTTGAGAAACAAGAAGTTCTAAATTCAATATGTATCTGTATTTTTATGAATTTTTTTTTAAGGTTCCTTTACTATAAAATTTATTCAGAAACTAAACTGGAAGATTTTTTATAAGACTAAATATTCATAGATGTTTTGGAAAAAATTGTGTATATTTTTCATTTTTAACTAAAAACACAAATATAATAATTGTAATTATCGTCTTGTTCAGGCTAGATTTAGACCGGATAACACAGCAATTTGCTTGCGTGTTTGTTGTAGTTGCGCGTTAACTTTATTTTTTAAACTAATTTTTAATTTTTTGAGAAACAAGAAGTTCTAAATTCAATATGTATCTGTATTTTTATGAATTTTTTTTTAAGGTTCCTTTACTATAAAATTTATTCAGAAACTAAACTGGAAGATTTTTTATAAGACTAAATATTCATAGATGTTTTGGAAAAAATTGTGTATATTTTTCATTTTTAACTAAAAACACAAATATAATAATTTTAATTATCGTGTTGTTCAGGCTAGACTTAGACCGGATAACACAGCAATTTGCTTGCGTGTTTGTTGTAAATATATATACTTTAATGTGAAATATTGTGGTGTGATGATATGTGTTTTTTGTTTGTAAGATTACGAAACGTAATAATGGATATTTTCATTCCCTGAAGATACATTGAAGCGGCAACACATGTAGGATATTCCTATTAAGGATGTATGATACGATAATTCAAATGACATATGTGTTTTTAGTAAAAAATAAAATAATATATAAAAATCATTAAAAAAGCGAATTTTTTAATTTTATTCAGCTTTTTAAAGTTTGTTTTATTAATTTTTTTTTAACAGTTTAATTTTTTATTTAAAATTTTATAATTTGATTATTATTTAAATTATGAATTTTTATAAGAAGAAAATAAATAAAATCATTAGCAAGAACCTTATTTTAAAAATATAAGAAAATGAATTCAGACACCTAATTTATATGAATACATTCTAATTAATTATGAATTTGCTAAAAAAAAGGAAAAGAAATAACTTTTAGAAATCCTACATAAATAGGGTAATTTTTTTATTAAAAATATATTTTATTTAGATGTACAGACAAAATTAATGTACCAGAAAAGTAAGAAATTTATTTCACCTGATTATAATTTTTATTGCTGTTAAGTTTACGCTATTACGAAATGATTATTGCTGTCACGTAATTTTATGTTAAAGTTTTATGTGAAAAACCCTTTCACTATCATAATAAAACCATAAAATACATTACTGTATTAAAATAGTGCAATACTATTATTTTTATAATAATAACCTTTTAATTTCTAATCATTTCAATAATGACGACGGTAAAATCAAAAAATAAACACAATTTTTTCCAAAACGTCTATGAAGATTTAGTCTTATAAAAAATCTTCCAGTTTAGTTTCTGAATAAATTTTATAGTAAAGGAACCTTAAAAAAAATTCATAAAAATACAGATATATATTGAATTTAGAACTTCTTGTTTCTCAATAATTAAAAATTAGTTTAAAAAATAAAGTAAACGCGCAACTACAACACTAACGTGCATATTTTTATTTAATCAATATACGGTATTTACGTATATCAACAGATCAGTTTTTTTATTTAAAATAAGTATAAAACCATTTATTCAATATTCCTTTAAATTTGATGATTAAAATAATTAAGCGGGCAATAATTAGGGCCAACGAAGTATGTATAAATTATTTGTAATCTTTGTTTTCTTTTCGTACCGAAAAGGCCAACAAAAAACCATGTAAATATAATTTCTTTCTAGCTTCTTTTTTCTTCTTCTTTCTTCTTTTTCATTTTTACGATATGGCTTCGTTTTTTGCTAATCTGTCAATTTTCTTCCTCCTTCTTTTTATACTAAAAAAAAATTTTATATCGTAAATTATTTTTTGGAAGTTAAATCTAAATTCTTTCATGTCTATACTTCGGAGGTCCTCTTCCATCTGTTTCATGTAATTTGATTTACTTTTCATGTTCCACAGCTTGTCAAAGATTTATTCAATTTGTTCGGTTTCATCCTGATCATACGTTTAAAGAAATTTAACCTTTTGTTCCTTATCGCTGTTTCTTGATCTTTTTGATCCCGATAGATCTTAGATTTTAGTTCTTCCTCTGTTGTCTTTGGACCATGGATTTTCCTTTTCTTTCGATCTTAAAAAATTTGAAATGATAGGTTAGGTGTAATGCTACAGTGCCACGTAAAGTTACTGGTCTTACTGCAGCAGTACATAATTTATTTAAATTATTTTATTAAATTTTTTATATCGGAAAATTAAAAAAAAATGATTTTTATAAATGAAAAATAATTTTTTTTTTTTTTAATTTTTTACTGATCATTTCATTTTTTTTACTACATTTTTTACCAGTTGGTATTTTATATTTTTTATTTTTTCAATGGATAAAAATGTGAGAGTGATATTGGGAATATGAAAAAAATCAGAGTGTAGAAGAGGGCAATAGAGAGAGTTCTCTCATTCTCCTGACTTAGAAGTTTTGTGTTTAAGTTTATACTTACTTAAAAGATAAATTATGAAAATTTATAATTTCTCTTGAAAATAAAACAGAAAAAACTTTTTTTTAACCTATTTTTTTATCATTCATTTATTATTTTTAAAAGTCATAGTTTAATTTTATCAAAGGACACAGTTTGTTAACGCGTGCGCGCCAATACCGTGAAGTAGTGTGTGTTTACCAATATTAACTCCTCTAGCACTCTAAACCCACATGAAACGATAAACTATCACATATGCGTAACAATTCACCTTTCAAGCCGAGTTAAATTAACTGTCAACTTGTCATAATTTTCAACTAATAGAAAATTGACTTTTTTATTGTTTTATATTATTATTACATCACCACTGTAAACTGCTTATTTCAGGTGATATCATCAGATATTTTATTTCGCAGCTTGTTTTCAAGGTTATTTTAACTTCGTTCCGTAAATTCTTATATAAAATTGGATTTTCAGTTCTTATATAACTTGTCAAGCACTTTGTGGTCAATTGTTCCTACAGTTTTTTTTTATGAAATTAAGAATGTATAGTTTGCAGACTAAAGTCTTAACTCTACAGTTGTACCACTTTTATTATAGAACAATTAAAAATGAGAAATTAGTATTTCGTGTGCTAATTTGAGATACTAATATAAGCAAAATGAACCCGTAAACATGTCAGGAAACGCTTTATTTTTTCATTTATGGATAACAAAACTTTCGCCTTGCTTTTTGGTTCTGATGATAAAATTAAGCAATACCGAGATTACTGGGACTTAAATTAAGGGTAAAAATTTTGTGTTTTTATATGTGGAATTATTATCTTAACAATTAAATAAAGGAGACCCCTGAATCGTACCTCTTGTAATTTTCGAGAAAAAATGCAAAAAGTTTTGCATCGAAAAAAATCTTTTTTGCTAAATGTAATTTGAATAAAATTGTTTATAACAGTTTGTAAAGAATTTAATTCTGAGAAAATTGATGGAAATAAAGCCAATAGAAAGCAATGATAAGTTTCAGAAACTTTAATATAATTTACACCAAACAGGTTTACAATTTTTGTATACCAAAAGTCTTCATATTGTTAAGATAATCGAAAAAATATAACAATTGATTTAAAAGTACACAAAACAAAGAAAAACCTTAAAAATAAATGTTTAAATTACAAAAATTATTTTTATCACAAAATGAATTAGTACCAAAATATTTATTTATACTTAAAGCTATGTACACTCAAAGAAGTATTTTTAAGTGGTTGCAATATTGTAAAATGCACCGTTAAACTTGACAAATCCATACTTCTGAAACACGTCGTACAGCCAAAACTACTTTTGACAGGTTATACAACTTCTACAATACGATATTGTAGTTGTTAAATGCCAAATAGAGTAGAATAAACAAACTAATTTATCGGTATGCAAAGGAAATTGTCTGATGACGTAAGATGGTTAGATCATTCTGGTCATTTTACTAGTGGTTTTTTTCGATCGATCAGTTGGTTACCGTATGTATTATATAAATAATCTCGTTACATGTAGAGAAAAATGATCTGGTGCATCATCTCTTGTTGATGATGCACCAACAGGAGTAAAACATCAACATGTTTTTCTCCTGTTTGCTCAGGAGAAAAAACATATCCTGAGCAAAAACGGACATGTTTTTTTGTAAAGAAACGAATGAATTTTCCCTGTGTCATTTCACTTACACACGAAAAATTACATTTCCTTTTTTATCTGCAATTAAATTATGTTGCAAGAATTTTATAAGATGCTTTTGCAAGACGTCTGATTGCTTTTCCCTGAAAATCTTGGTGATAAGAAAAAATAACTGGTGGATAGTCAAAAAATTTATATTTCACACTAAATGTATAAAAAGCGGGCAAAGTATTACAGGACTTTCCTTGCTGCGCTGGTCAGAAAGTTATTTTGAAATCGAAAAAAATTGTAAATACAAAACATGAAATGTTCTTGGACGATTTTCCGTATTAAAAAAATTCTCGTTATAGTGGTAATGTTAATCGAAGTCACTTTTATAAACGTTGAGATCAAAAAACTAAAAATGATTTTTACGATGTTTTTTTTTTTTAAATTTGGGAGCCAGTGTATCAAGGAAGCTTCTCTATTGATTATGCCAGTTATCAAAATAAGATTGAAGATCAACATTCCCAAATTTCGTATAATATTTATTTTTTTATTTTTGGAGCTTCCTTACGCTGAAGAAGAAGAAAATTTTGGATACCTTTATTTATAAAGAATTGATTACTAACAGAAATAGATTCATTTAAAAGAATTATTTTAAAATATTGAAAAAATAAGATATAACTTTTATAAAAATAATTAAAAAAACTGATTCTTATTTGTGGTTCAGAGTACAATTGATGCAAAGACAATTTTAATTTAAATAGCTCTTTAAATGACGAAGAAAAATGCAAAAAAAAAAAATGATAAAGATTAAAAGAGTTAGATCCAAAAAAACCCAGAAAAGAGAATATTTATTTTTTAGAGGTGGGGAATAAATTTTAAGAAAGATTTTTCTAAAAATATTAATATGCTGGTTAAAATACCCCCCTACAATAAAGGACAAAATAAGAAAAAAAAAATTCAAAAAACTTTTCTGCATTTCAGGTCCGGATTGTATAACTTTTAAAAAATGTACACATTTCTTGATAGCTCTATTATAAACTTTAAAAAAAAATTGTTTAAATATTAAAACTGAAGAGGGAGAGCAAAATAACAAAAAATATATATTTAAATTTTAAGAATTGAGGGATTGATTTTTTGAAAAAAATTTTTTTGGGATTTTTTATATATGCGTTGTTGTTACCAAACTTACTTTAATAAATTTGTCTCTAAATTGCCTCGGAAGAAACTCGAAATCGGTTTTTTAGTACCGGTATCGGTATTTTCCCACCTCCTGAACAAATTTTGAAAAGAAATTAAAATGATCAATATTTATATAGAAATATTTGAGCCAAATTTGAAGAAAATCTGTTTGGTCAAACCTGCGATATAAAGACAAAAAAAGTGCGGCACACATATGTCTTCCTACCCCACATACATACATATATATATATATATATATATATATATATATATATATATATATATATATATATATATGATTTTTGGTCTAGATGAATTAGTTGGTTCCTAAAACGTGTAAAGTTTTCCAAAAGGCTCGACACTCCATTTTTGACATCACGATACTTTCCCTTTTAATATGCCTATTCTAGCTGTATTTGTCGGGAAAGTAAAATAGATAGGAAATATGTTGTGACATTTTGTGTAGGTGTTTACCTTTACCCAAGTTTAAGTGTTTCGAAATTGGTGATTCCATTTCTTGTGAAGCATGATTCATCAGAAATTAGCACCGAATAAGGAAATTGGATTCCTGTGCTTATTCCCTAATTAACTACTGGCAAAATTTTTACAGTTTTTAATGGTCTGTCGGTAATATGCCTTTTACACCTTGTTATGGATGATAAATTCAATTATATTCCAGTAATAATTACTACAGGCTCAATTATAAAACACTGAGTAACACGTTTCTGGTGTTCTGGTGTTGTAGGAAATAAAAATATAGCATTAAATCATTTTTCTCCCGTTTTTGAATTTCTCACAAAAGCCATTATCAAACAGAAACTACTATAGTATGATTCGCTAAAATGGCTCTTCACAACTTCAAACGTTTTATGATTTAGTATTCCTCAGTAAGGATATTTTTCATGAAATTTGTAGATCAGAAAAAAGTCGAGTTCCCTTCACGCGGTTTTTTTCTGATGCACGGCTTACACACACGTACACACACAACTTAATTTAAAATATTTATAATTTTATCTACAAAATCTAGACAAATTCCTAATAAATCCTACAACTGTGTTAGCTTTTCTTTTTTCAAAAAAATTCTTATGTATGGAAATAATATATTGTCAGTTTTAATTATATTAATAGAAAAAATGGTTAATGCCTGACATTAAATATATAGGTGAAAACCATTTTTTTATCTTATCGTCCGAACAGATTGATTTTTTTTTTACGTCTGTAGAAATACCGGATCTAAACGAAGACGGATATAAGTGAATATTTAAATATTCCGGAGTGGGTAAATTTACAGGATGTAAAAGAATGAGAAGGGATGTAAAAGTCAAACGAGAGTAAAACAGGCATGGAGTATGGGTGAAAGTAAAAAAAAGGAGGGAAAAAAGCGACCAGCTGAGCGCTATGTCATAGCTTATAGAATGTAAAATGACACAGGGCTGGAAAAGAAGGATAGTAAATGATCGAATATGAGAGAAAAAGAGATGGTGAATGAGTCGAGAGTGAAAATGCGCATTACACTTGCGCCGTAAACATTTTTCACATTGATTTCTATTTCCAGATCAAAGTTTTCTTTTATTTCATTCACTTTACTTGGATGATAGAGAATTTTTTTTTTAATAAAATAAAGTATCACTCGCTGGAAATATCGGAATGAAATCTCCGTAGTTTGTTAAATTTCAATGGTATTTTACCAGAACCAGTTATTTTATTTTTACATTATATGTTTTTATTTTTCTTCCTCTTTGAGAAACTGTAAACAAGAAATTAGAACGATTTCCGTAAAAAGTTAAAATAAATTAAATATTTTTTTTATTTTTGAGGTTAATATTTTTTTAATAAAAAAAAAAATTAAAATAAAAATCATGCTTTATTCCAACGATGTTCTTGGGACATCATTTTTAAACGTAATATAAAATTTTACTACTTTATGTTTATTTTGATGAAGTATAAGATAAAATCAAAATATCTGAATATAATTTTGAATCCATGATTAACAATGCCACCAAATTAAAAATAAATAAATGTGGCGCTAAATCATTGCCGATGTGTATGAAAATTAATAATTCGCTTAATAATAATTTAAAAAAAATTGTTTCCATGTTTTTTCCACGACTGCCCAAAAAGGAGTGTAATGTATTTAGGGTGTACGTATATATATTTTACCGTAACAGCATAACTGCTGAACCGATTTAGGTTATGACTCAACGTTGGAATTCTTACGTTACCGGAAGTGTCATAAGCCGTAATTTTTATATATTTTAGGCTTATTATATTATAAATGTTTTTTGTATATTATAAATTTTAGGCTCTGTAATTTTTATATATATAATTTTTTATTGTTGTTTAATATTATAATATAAAATATTATCCTATATGAAAAAATATTCATATATAGGTTAAGCTTAACAAATTTGTTTAGGTAATGTTTTCTCTAAATCTGACAGCCCTTCCAATAAACATTAAAATAAGAAAAAGAACATTTTCAAAAAAATTTCTGCATTTCACATCCGGGTTTTACACATGAATATCTTATACGCATATATAAATGTCAAACTTTGTTTGTCCGACTGTCCGTCCCACTGTCTGTCTGCCTGCCAATTGTTTTCATATATTCAGGATGAAATCTTGTTATCCCAGGGAAAGATTTGAGTCACAGATCGAAGCATTTGCATTAAGATATTAATTATTTAAATAATTTTAGTATATAGTTACATATGGTGTTTGATTAGTTACATTAATATTACATAGCATTGTACATTAATATAGTATTTAACATTTTATCTTTATTGCATAACTGAGTTTGCTGTTTAAGGTATGTATACATATGCATACATATGTATGTATTTATAGTTGATGAGATGTTTCAATTGAGACCTCTCTTTGCGTGAAATTTGTTTATTGTATCAAATTTACTTATAGATCTGATTAATTAGGACTTATTGTAAATAAAAGTAACTTTACTGGCAAAAAAATTCAGTTAAGGGTTTATATTTTAAAAATTTATAGACATTTGTTGTTAGCTGTATGTAAGAAGTATGAACTTTCAAAAAAATGTTGAAAATATTTAAACTGAAGAGAGGCAGTGAGAAAGAATGCAAAACATATACTTCAGTTTAGAAGAGGTGGGAGTTCATTTAAAAAAAGAAGGCTTTTTGGACATTTTGTATATGCATTGTAAGTAAAAGATTTATTCTAATAATTTTTCCTTAAAATGCCTCTAAAGAAAGTGTAAATCGGTTTTTTTATATCCCGTTTCCCGTTAACCAATTTTTACAATTTTTAATAATCTATGCCCAATATGTAGAAATAATTGAGCCAGATTCGAAGAAAATCGGCCTGGTCCATTGTAAGGTATAAAGCCCAAACCAATACGTTATACTCGTACATACATATGTTTTTTTTTGGTCTAGATGAACTTTGCAATTAAAAAATAGATTTTCAAAAAACCGGATATCCAATTTTTGACATGATCACCATACTTTACCCTTTAGAAAATATAATATTCTAACAATATTTCGGTTAAAATAAAGATGACTTTTTGGTTAAAAGAAAGTAAAAGGTGTCTTTGCGGAGACCATTATTTATAGCCTAACCTAGCGTTTCTCTACCGGGGATCGCGAAATTAGCCAAAACTTTTACGCGTAACAATAATGAAATCATTTTATGAGAAAAAATATCATTTGTTATAAAAATTTTACTTACATTTATAAGTACACATGTACAGAAAATAAATTAATTATATGGTTGAAATTTTCATATTAACTTCGACGAGCAAGCCAAAACATATCTAAATCTTCAAATATGAATTGTATCTGTAATGATTCACCGCCAGACATTTCGATGAGCTGGTCGTGAATTTCAACTGGTAACATAGCAGCTGTAATAACATTTTCACTGAATGGATTTAGTACCCATCTTTTCGAGAAATCGGTTTAACTACCGGGGATGCTTCTTCATGCTAGCCAAACTGTGGTGAATAATACTGTTTTCTTCATCCAAAATTTTTCTCAATATAATCGGAGTGAAAACATATAATAATTTTGGCTTTAAAGGCAAATAATTCAGATATCAAGGTTCTTAATAAAAGCATGAACTTTGTATATCATTAATAAAATGTTTTTATCACGTCCTTGTAAATTCACATTCAAGTCATTTAAACGCAAAAATACAGTACCTAAAAGTAAGCCAACAGTAACATATATAGTCAGTATTCTGTAAAAACTTGAGAATAGAGGTTGTTTATCCTGGCAAGGACAAAGAAAAAAGTAAAGTGAACCATTATAATTAAAAAAAAGCTGATTTGGACACCACATAACTTCCTTGTACACCTATTAAATTAGAAATACACATTTTATGCTGCACTTCATTTAAACTTATTTCATTTGAAAGTGAGATACGATAATCCAATTCTTTAATAAAGTTGACAGTTACACAATTGCTGAAATATTAGTTTTCATTAATATCAAATATTTATACAATTATTAATTCAACAATCTTACATGGAATATTAGGATAGAGTAAATGTCCCTTCATTACTCGTATTACTAAATTAGTATTATCCGTATCTTCGTGAGTTGCTGATTATCAAAATTTTTAGATTTCTCGTAAGTCGTATAAATAAAATTTAATAATATTAAACTATTCCGTTTAGTGAACTCCTGTATACTAGTTAAAAATGTAAATTTGACCTAACGGTGTAAAATATTCAGTTTTTATTATTGGATTATTTGGTGAATAATCAAAAATTGAAAAGAAACAATCATACAGGAAAAATAAAGATAACATGAAGAAATATATCTCAAAAAAACAAGAAGAAGATGAATATGAAGAGGAAGAAAATGTTAATACCAAGGAAAGAATAAAAAAACTTAAAAGAGGATGATGAATATAAAAAGAGAGAAAATTTAAAAACTAGATAACATATACACAATTTAAGATCAGAGGAATTAATCAGAAGAGTGATTAAATGATTGACAACAAAAAGCAAATAAACGAAATGATGATCAACTCTGATTAGGAGAAAAATTGTCCGACAATATTAGAGGAGTAATGAACTAATAGATAAAGATATTTTGCAATTTATTAAAGATCGGGCATGTATGACTCAGTGTTTATGTTGTTCTTGTGAGGGTCTATTTTTTAGTCATTCTGTAGGTAACTTTAATGTAAATAAAATTAAACCATAAAAAAAATTATAAATTATTACAGAATAATTAAATAAAATTAAACAGAAATTAAACTAGAAAATCCAAAAATAATGCGATTCCAAATTATAATTTTCAATTAATATTAAATAATCAGATATTTCACCAGTTCTATTGCATATACACATATGTAATAATAATAATACATATTAAACTACATTTACACATTTTTAAAAGTTCATCAAATTTTATTCACTATCAAAAATTTTAATTCACATTCAATAATTTCTGATTTTTTTCATATTTAAAAAAACAATTTATTGTTATTATTGAATAATTATTTATTGTAAAAATTTGTTTACAGTCACAGGTTTAATAATTATTAATAAATCAATATATTTAATTAAAAAAAAAAAAAAAAACTTTTTTAAGAAGGCGTCAGTTCGTCGCTTCCCGTCATGACACAGTTCGAGTCCTAGCCGACCATTTTTTTTTTTCACTCAAATATTATTATTTTTTTTTTCAAACCGTCCGCTACACAACAGCTGTTCAACAGCGCTGTCAACCTTTGAAATATTACTTCAATAATTTAAATATATAACCAGGTTGGCAACACTGACACAAAATAAATCAAGTGGCAACACTGACGTGCTACTATCGTCACTGACGTCACAATCCAAGATGGCGGTGTCTCTGTTAATTTCCAAGTTGCGAATTAATTTTGATGGCTTCATACATTCATCGTAGAGAACTTGAAATCAAACAATGCACTGTGACTTTCCATCAGATGAGGTAAAACCATAATTTATACAACTTTCATTGTACAATCTTGTCGTTTTAGTAATCGATTTACTGGATTTAGATGCCTCACTTCATTTTTCACAAATTTATCCATTTTGCTTAAAAATATAATTGAAAGAAAGACAGTTGCACAGTTTCACCATACCGATTATCCGAAACCTCAGTTATTATTATTATTTTCAATGAAACTACGCTTTTAAAAACTTAAATAAACGCACCAGACGTGCACTTTGCAAATTAAACTGACGTGCTGCAATTCCTTGCGCCTCTTTTATACTGCTGAGAGCACGACGTGTTCAAACGTATAATATGCATGTTCGAACATGACGTTGTCACAGCGAATATTATGCAAGCAGACCAAATTAAAGGGGCACGTTTACATCAAGTTGGAACCGGTAATCTGCTCACGTTTGTACATTTCATACGTGTGTGTACATACCCGTCGCTATCAACGCAGCTAAATAGATTTAATTAGGTTTCACTGGGTTTGGGTTGGGTGGGGTTGCATAATATTCCATATATTTTTTTTTTTTTTTTACTCTGGGATTCGTGGAGCTAAAAATGTTTAGGATCACTGGTCTAACATAACTATTATTTAGGTTTGGTTATGTCTATTACTAACTTGTTCTTATTTACGGATATTAATTTAATTGAAACTTTCAGTCTTACAACCTATTATTTTTGTTTGATAATTGGCATATCATTGTTTCGAAAGAATTTAAACTGAATTTCTCTAAAATATTTCCTCTGATTTTAAGGAAAGAGATAATCTTTTACTTTGATATTACCAGAAACAATCATGTCCGTAAAATTCGTATAAATAACTATTTTAATTATTCATCCATTTTTTTTAAAAAGCATATTCTTTAGAAATTAGTTTATCAAAAACCCACACAGTTTTCATGAAATTTTTACATGTTTATATTATCGTGTAACATAATTAATTCTGAAACTCTTGTGAAAATTCCATTTCATCGATTTATATTCTTGTTCTTAATATACCAACCTATACTTTTTATTTATATTAAATTCTGGAATAAATATTCCTGCATATCACGCAGTAAACATAGCTTCCGCATTCTTTTCATATTTTTATCAAAATGCATTTTCATCTCTTGGATTTCCTAGGATTTTTTTTTATAAGGGCAACGGTTTGTTCAGTTAGCCAAATTATATTTTAAATGAACATATAATAATTATATACATTTAAAAAATATAAAAAATAACTTATGTTATTATTAATAATGATTAACCGGAGAAAAAGTAGAAACCAAAAAAAAAACTTTTTTAATTCGTTTTTAAATTTCAGTTTTTGAATTCGGCGCCAAAATAAAGGCTAGAAAATAATCTTGATAGTTAGTTGGTTTTAATTTTCCATAGATTTCTAAAATATATTTAACAAAGAATTTAATACTTTTCTTTCCGTTTATTTATATTTATAATTACATTATTTTAATATTTTTTAGCTTTATTTTAAAAACTGACAAAAACTTTTTTTTAAGTATGAAAAATGCGGTTTTTAATAAAAAAAGGGGGGGAAGAAATGTTAATATAAGACAATTATTAAAAAAAATTGGTTTATATATTCCTCTTTTAAATATGTCTGCTAATTTCATCATATGATGAAAAAGTACACTATTAAGCAGAATTTTAATCTGTAAAGTACAATAATCGGCTCAATTTAAAGGGGTTTAAAAATAATTGGAAGAAATAGGATGTAGAAATTAATTGCATAGTTTACATAGTTACAAAATTACTACTTACTTTATGGTGTTAGAATTTTTTTTGGCATCTTGAATCAACAATATTAAATCAAATTTTTTTTTAATAATATTTACGTTTTAATAAATTACGTACCTTTAATGGTACGTAATTTATTTAATTATAAATTTCAAAACAGAGAACCAATAAGTAAATCAACTGTGACCGAGACAGTACAGTGATTTGAAGAAATCGTTATTTTAAAAATAGTCCTCACAACAGGAGACCAAAAACTCCTACTAGTAATGAAAAATCTTAAAATGTTTGATAGACGTTTGTTAAGGATCCTCAGTTATCCACCATGAAATTAGTTATTTTTCAGTTATAAAAATAATCATGAAAACAATCATTTTCACCCTTATAGGTATAGTTTCTTTGTTCAAGAACTTTCAGAAGATTTAATTTGTAATTTTGTAACTATGTAGATTCATACTTGTTTTTATCTCCTAGTATTCTTAGTTTTGATATACGAAGCCGTTTTCATACTTTAATATCACTCTGTATAAAATTATATCTAGCTCCTTCTCAGTATCTCTCTCTCTTTCTCTCTGTGTGTGTGTGTGTGTGTATTTGTGTATGTGGAAGAGTAAGCTGTATTATATTTCATAATCGCAGGTTTACTAACACCTAGGCTATGAAACCGTTTCTGTATTTTAACATAACACATTATATATATATATATTTTTTTTTATATAAAAAATATAATATTTATAAATATATTATATTAATTTATAAATATAATATTTATGTTATAATTTTTTTTCTTTTTTTGTTTTAAAAAATTATCATATAATGCTTATACTTCTTATAACATTATGTATTTCAAATACGATATATATTAATCTAACACTCCATTGAATTAAATTCGGGAAAGTTTTGCAACTGCAAAGTTAATTTTGTATCCATTTTGATAGCTGATAATGTTTATCCTAGATAGTAATTTCCTAAGAAAGTAGGAGAAACTACTCTTCTGTCATTGATAGAATACACAAGATAGAAATAAAATTCATAAATATGTCTTTCGTTAGATGAGAAGAAATTTTTTTTATACAAAGTAATATGTTTACTTAATTCTGTGTTTACCCATATTAGATTTTTCAAACTGGATCCAATAAGTTAAACACATCTGATACTGATAGAATGTCAATAGTAAGAAATCTTTTAAAAAGAAATAAAGCGGTTTTATTTGTAAGAAAATAAGTTGTAGAAGAAAGTAAGAGTGAAATAGCGATAGAAAAAAACATACATAATTTAAGATAAAAATGGTGGATGTTCTATTATGTATCACTGAGAGGAAAAAAAAATAGGAAAACCGCAATATTGAAATTTGAAAAGAGAGATTCTATGGAATGGGAAATGAATTTGCAATAGCGTCTGGAAAAAAGGAAAAAAGAGAGATTCAATATAATCTTGAGATAAATTTATGATTAAGAGGAAGTGAGTGAAAAAAACCCAGAAAAAGAAAAAGACAGAGACAAGAGAGTATTAATAACTTTATAACCAGATAAACCAAATGAAATAAAGAGGATACAGTGTTTAACAAAAATATGGTTACACTGTTTTCTGTAGACCTTTGTAGGGGAGTTTGATTATTCTACATCATACAAAAATTTAAATCTTAATGTAGTTCGTCATGTCGGGTGCGTGCAATTGATAGTTGTCACATTTAGTTAATAAAAAAATACAATCATAAAAATATAAACGCTATAAAAAAAAAATTATTTATGTAAAGGAAAAAACTTTATTTTAAAATGTCAAATTAAAATTTCTAGTAAATTATCAATTTAAAACAAAAAGTAAAATATTAGTTTATCTGTAACATTATTGGAAACTGTAAGTTATTTTACCATTCGCTTATCTTCGCAATTTAACAGAGTTTTTAGAATAATTTTATTTATTTACTAGCCAGTCAGTGCTCGCTTCGCTTGCTCTTTCGGTGTAGCCACTAATAGATCCCACTATATTCATTATTCTCATGCTTCTGATAATACTGATAAAAAACAAAGCATGTCCAATTTATAAAACTAATCAGTATATTGTAATTTATTTATAGCAACAGTTTGGTCAGCACAGGACTCGAAATTTTGAGTAATCTAAAGAATATGGGATTCAGAAAAGTCACCCCTAATTTAAAAATAGTAGTTATAACTGATCGTCGGTCTTTCTTACCGGTAAGAAAGTATTTTTCACGGCTATTAACGTTACCCAACAAACACCACGAGCAGATAACCTATTTCGTTTGTTATATTCCTTTGTCTTTTTTTTATTATGAATTTTAATCAAGTAACCGGTGGTAGGTGCAGTCGCGATGCTTCACATTGCACATAAAATAACAGTGGCAGTAGATGTGTTGGTAGAGACGGCACGTCATACACCGTCGCACATTTAAAGGCCCATAACCGTAAGAGATATCTAAAAAGATTTTTTTTTGAAGAAAATTTAATTTTCAATAATACAAGTGGTATACGAATTACATTTGACCGGAGAAAAGTTGAATATCAGTAAGCAGCATAATCCGGTTGTTATTGCAAACTATAACAACGACCACCATCTTGAAATGGTCAACCATTTCATAACGGAAATAGTTCTACGTTCTTTCCAGGTATAAAAATTATGTTCATGCAAAATTTCAGATAAATCGGTTGAGTAACTTTTGCCTGAAAGAGTAACAGACTCAGAGAAACCATTAGACCACTTTATATAATAAATATATATAAACCGGGTGGCTGGAAAGTTAATTACACTCCCCTCTAACGTTTTAATAATTGAGATAACCGGATGCGGTTTGGGACATTCTTCCTTGCACCGACAAAGATGACAATGAAATATGAAGTAGCCCTTCAGTACAAGAAGGAATACCGCAAACCGCATCCAGTTGCCTCAATTATAAAAAAAGTTAGAGGATGTGATAAAGTTACTTTTCAGCTACCCGGTGTATATATATATCATAATAAAGGGTTTTATTTGTTATTGTCTAAAAGTCGGAATTGATTTTTATTTTTGGCAAAATTATGAAAAAAAAATTATTGTAATAGTGTTTTATATGTAATATTTACAGGAATGTTTCAAGAAGAAAGAAAATTTCGTTTCTTCGTGAAACAAATCTCTTTTACGAAAAGAATAAATTTATTTTACGAAGAAAATTCATAACATATTCTAAAAGTATGAATTAGAAAAATTTGCATATGAACTTTCCAAAACGTTACGTTTTTAAGTTTTAGTTTGCAAAAAACTTCACCCTGAATTATGCTCCAAGGCTAAAATAAAAGGATATTGATATTCATGGAACTTAAAATTAAATTTGATGGTTTCATTCAGTTTTTAACCTGAAAAATTGCTTTAAAATGTCGTAAAATTGTATCTCTAGTAATCTTTTCGAAAATTATTACGAGGTTGAGTAATAATTATCTGCAATTTTTTTTACACAAAGTTAAAACAGGGAGGGATTCAATATATACATAAATTTTTTACATAGTCACCTCTCTTTTCAATGCACTTGGTCCATTGTCCACAACCTTGCGATTTCCATCCAAAAAGAAGGTTTTCGGTTGGTTGCGAAGCTTATTTTTGCACCGTTTCCTGCACTATTAAGTCTGCAGATAACCTCATAGAGCATACTTGAGCGGCCCAAATAGATGAAAGATCTGGACTGTTCCAGGAGGAGTGTTCCAGTACCTTAGAATTCATCTTGTTGAAGGTTTGAATGGTGTGACGAGCAATATGCGGGTGGGTGTTGTTATGCAAAAATAACAAAACCTTTTTCAGCAACAGACTTCACGGAAATCAGACTCGTCATGAATTATATGATGGGCAGAACTGTGACTGATGTTCAAATAAGACGTACCTCATCGATAGTAACCAGCCTACTAACCAGAACCATCAATCGAGCTTGCTAAATCTTTGAATCTTGCTGAATCTGAATGCATTAATGCGCGCTCGTGTTTGAATATTCTGTGTTGTGTGTGTGAATGTGTTGTCATAATTCTAGCCCGCGCGCACGCATACAAACCTTTTTTCTAATACAGAAGATATAACACTAATATTAGATGTTAACGTTTTCTTTCAGTTTATTTAAATTTTTCTATAATTAATAATGTGAGTTCAGTTATTACCTTATTCTCTTCATTAAAGAATGTCCAAAAAGTAGCAATGGGTTTATATATTTTTAATGACATATTAAACGGTAAACATATAAAGTAGCTTTAATATATTATCTACCGTAACAACCTTCTTCTATGAATTCTGTACAAGGGGATTAAAACTTCTGCTTTGTATTTAACGCAACTTATATCGACGCTTTAGGCATGCATACTACATAATTAATATTTATTTAGTTCGGTTGTTGTAAACTTAATAGATTGTATTTATTATATGAGCACTACAACCTAATAAACTACTTTAGTCTTACAGAGGATATCGAATATGTCATTATTTATTATATATTTGTAACATTCTTATTCGTTATTTTGTATTGTACTTTCATCTGGTGGCTTCCGGGTTTGAATCCCCCGATCAGACATGGCATTTTTCATATGATAAAACAGTTTTCAATTACCGTTTATCCACGTGCAAGAAGATTTAGTGGTTTTAATTCAACCACAAAAAAATATATATTATAGCAACTTTCTATATTCTATTAAAAAAGATTAGTTCATAAAATTTTTACAAATCGGTTATCACCATTAAACTCAACGATAATTGTCTATTACTTCTAGCTTAGAAAGCGTAAATACATAATACCCAATAGTCGTACGCATCTGTGAGGCGCCTGAAGAAGTGTGGGATTGATAATTGTACAGGGAAGATGATAGCGTATTAAGTAAAGATGCAATAATTTGTGGGTCCAATAATCAGTCCATCTCCACCCTCCGCATCTACTAAGCTTTAAACTTAGAGTGTTATATTTAGCGTAGAATGATATATATGATCATTCTCATTCACCTCTGAAGTAATACCATACGGTGTTTCTGGAGGTTAAACAGAAAAATTGAAGATCGTGAGTTTGATAAGATATTATTTGGGATATTCCTTGGAAGATTAGCCAAGTTTTTGCATTTTTCTTCTGACGCGATTCCTTTCATAACCATTACATACCAATCTGTACAGTCAATAACCCTTTTCAGATCTTTTGACCATGTCATTCTGTGTCTCGCTTGTGATTATCGCAACACACCCAATATTTTCTTAGTTCATCCCTCCATCTAATTGCAAGTATTCCCCCTTCGTATTTTCTTGTCCCTGAGAACCTATTCCCCTACATATTTTAGTCCAACACAATTCATCAATTCTGATCACATGATCAACCTCATTTTCAATTTTAGAAAATGTTTCTGTAGCCAAATGCCTCACTCTAAAATCCTACATCTCTCCTTATCATTCCTTTTGATGCCAAACATACTTTTAGTCATCCTATGCTGTATTACTTCTCATCTCCTCTCTATCCCTGTCGTAAGTGCCAAGTTTGGCATCCGTAAGAAATCGTTGGCTATACCCAAATATCTTTCATGTTATATTCTTTTAGAAAAATCCCGTTAAGGTTCTTTACGAAAGACCAATAATGTTTTTCTCCTATCGATAATTTATTCGGTTGTTTCTCCTCCTTACTACTTATCTATTGAAAAGACTCAGTCTGACCTAAAAACCTTACGTACTCAATATTTATCTTGTCCACCAGTGCCTGACTTTTTCCAGACTTGTACTTATCTTATCAAGATTTAGTAATTGGTCTTTCTTCCTGCATATTTCTGTTAGTTCCTTCAATATTTCTTGATGATTTTTACTCGAATTTACAACTAGTAAAATATTATTAGGGAATTTCAGATTAGATAAAAAGAATTTATACAAGAATTAATTTCAGGTAGTTTTTTGCGACAAGTACCATCATGTATTCCGGAATTCTAAAACGGTTTAAATATTTTCGTAAAATGAAGATACTAAAGATTATTCCATTACTACTGATTACTTAAATTTTACAAAGTTGCATTACAAAAAAAAAAAAAATGTGAAATTGGGTCACGTGTTTTGACGTCAGTTTGAAGCTTGAAATATCTTTCTGGTTTTTCTAATCGTAGACATAAAATACTACTACTAAGGTCTTTTAAATAGGCAAATTAAAAATCTTGTTGACTGAAAAACTATTAAAGGAAGAAATATTAAGTGTTAATTAGAAACCAGTATAATATTAACTGTAAAATAAATGTTATGTATTTGTATAGTGAATATTTCAATTTACATATGTGAATGCTTGAGGAAAGTTATGGTTTCACAAAAAAATAAAAAAAAATATTAGTAGTGTCAAAAAGCCAATAAAAATATAAAAAAGCAAATTTGACGCTACGGACGTTTATATCGAGATATGCCTGAAAGGCCTTTACCCTCGTGTCACCATATAACCTAGACGAATTTTTTCAAATATTTAATAAAATAATACTGAATAAACCAACTTGCTCGCGCGCGCACACACATACACAAACATTCAGTCACATATATATATATATTCATTGTAAGGGTTTATTAGGGTTTATTATTCATTTCCCCTGAGTAAGAAAATACGTATACATATATCGATGGATCTTTTTTAAAGGATAACCTCTCTATAAATTTGTTATCAATCAGAAATAGTCATAAAAGTTTTATTTTTTTATAGACATTAATATTTAAATTTTACAAAAAAATAAAATAAAACAATTCATGATGTAGTGGCCAACATACTGACTTCTCATTCAACTGGACGTCGATTTGATTTCAATCAAGCCAATCTGGCATTCTATCATTCTTATCATAAAAAAAAGATGATAATATTAACAATCTTGAAGTTTTTCAGTAAATAAATTAAAAACTAAATACGAGAGACATGCAAAATGCAATGAGACAACAGCTGTCGTTAAAAAACAGGTTTATTCTGAATCGTCATTTACATGTGCCTTTTCAAAATAGTCTCTCCATTAAATGTAACACACTGCTTTAAGCACTTGACCCACTTTTCAAGCACGAAATCCAGGACATTTCGGAAGTACTTTACACTTCGCCTCAAACACTTTTATAACCTTTAGATTCATCGAAAATTTGTGTCTTTTCAAGTCCTTTTTCAATTCAGGAAACATCCAAAAGTCGAACTGATCTAGATTTAGGATATATGGTGGGTGAGGAACCGTTTTACTTTTATCCATTCAAAAATTCCCAAACTATTAGAGCGACACGGAAGCAGGCATTATCGTGATGCTGCAGAAGTTCTTCAATTTTTTCCGGGGCTTTTTTTTAAGTGAATCAGTTTATCTTCAGCACAATTGATATAGAAGAGGGCATTTACAGTCGTCCCTGTAGGTATATGTCAGTAAATGAATCCTTCATTATCAACAAAATATCCCCGCTGGGTGAAAATTTTGTTTTTTTTTTTAGAGGTGTTTTTTTTTTTACTCTTGCCATAACTTCCACACTCTCTCATCCGGCCAAAAATGTGACATGCCAACGAAAACATATTGTAGGTGATACACACTCTTCAATGAATACACACTCCTTATAACATTTCGTAAGTTTTGGAAGGATTTTTTTCTGACGGACACAAAACTGAATTGCGTAATGTTAATCGATAATTTTTCCAGAGTAGACGATAATCGAGCACACTACGCGAATTATTACTGACACTCAATTACTTCAAAAATCAACTTTAAATTGACTGGGAAAGCAAACACATCTGGGTACTTTTATGCATGCAGGACAACCACTTTGCAGGCTTTAAATTTCCCTGTCTCATTTTGCTCCGTACTTGAATTATTAATCAATACCATTGTATTATTAATTAATACTAATGAGGTTTCATTAGTTTGATGTAGTATCAATACATTGCAGCATTATAAAATTTAAAGTTTATAATTTTTCTAATTTTATCTAAAAATGTTTAGTGTCCGAGATATTTTAATGGCGTAAAAGATTTTCTACTAGTGATCCTTTTTCAGGTCTACTAATTTTTATCTTGGTTAGTGTAAAGGGTAGTGAATGGGGAATAATACAGTGGGGTATAAACCATTGTCTGCAAGCCTCTTCCTCTTGAATTCGTACTGATTACAACTCAGTGATCTTTTTCATAAATTTTTCTATTTATCAATTTTTATTTATGTATGAATAAATTGTTTTGTTAATCAAGCTATATGTAGGTAATGCTGTAAGCTTTTTATAAGTATGTTTCTCTTTTATAAATTTATCAGCTTTTAATTTTCACATTCACAGCTATCACTGTAAGAAAACGTTTACTATTTATTTTAAGTCTGTTTATATTTGCCGTTGAATTTGAAGGTACTAACTACACAAAATCGAGGTTGATTTTATTTTATTTTTGAATCACTTTTCTCTTGTAATACATTCAAAATTGGACTTAAAAAATTGATATTTTCAGATTTGTAAAAGAAATTCTCTCTAATAAAGTGGCAGAACATAAAAAAGATAAAACTTTACGTATATATAAATATCTGATATTAATCGAACTGTAATTTGATTCCCAGCCTAGCGGGTGCAGTACCATCTTAGGCGATGCCTCCGTAGTAGTAGGCGGGCTTGCGCCCATGGATATCCTCCAATTGAACGACGAGCAAGGTGGAGGCAACACTTACTCCAGATCTCAAGATCACTTTTTCCTTATCACCCCCAGATGCACAGCCAGCAAGTTGCAGGCATCACTTGTCTGCAAGTGGCAGAAGAGGTAGGATCAGTCGAAGAAGGGCAGATGGACCCATAGGCTGATCCTTGACCTCCAATGATGGCTGGACCTCAAGCATAAGGATCTGATTACGAGTTAACCCAGTTCGTAACCGGTCGCGGGGGTTTAAAAGCACACCTTTGCACGCAGACGATAAGGCCATCTGCAAATTGCGAATATTGCGGGGAGGGATACACCGCAGAGAAAATGGTGTTCGTACGGGATCGGTTTCTGCAGCATAGGAATGATGGAGGGCATTCAGCGTGCTTTCCTCAGATATGGAGAATATGCTGCGGATCGAACGGACGCGGCTCACGGTATTCACAGTGTTGGTCAAGATTATCCGTACGAAGATGGCAACGGAATTGCAGAAGTGAATAATTCCCCCGATTTTCTTTTGCGGCTCATGCCAAAACATGTCCGCCCCCGCCTCCCCAAAGGAGAAGTGACAAAAAAATAAAAATTAAATTTACGATAATTGTGAATCGCAAGTTTTATTGTACCCCTAAATTATTAAACGATCGAATAGGATCCCTCCTAAAAACAGCATCCCTTCATTCGAAACGAAAAAAAACATAGTAAAAGATAAACTCCAATTTCCATATCGATTTCTTGCTACTAGACGAAATATGTGATATATTTTAAGTTTTCTATTTCAATATTTGGGTGTTGTTTTTCTTTGAAAAGGGTTAAAATAAATTTTTACCGCCCGAACTTGGTGTCTTTATTTCTACTACGTGACCTGACATTTATCATCATTTCCAGCCTCTCCATTTGTAAGCGGCTACTCCTTAGATACTTAACACCATCTTGATTTTTCCGTTAGTCTACGAGACCGTTCTTGCACTACTAAACAGCATTTTTATTTTTCTTAACAGATTATTTCATACTTTATCTCTTAACGCTGGTATTCTATAAAATTGTCATAATTTCGTTCCGATAAATTATCTATAAAATAGATAGCTTATCATATGATTGCCATCACGGGGATCATGTCACAACGGAAGGGTCTCTTTTACACCTGGAATCACATCCACTCTGGCTTCTGCATCACCAGTTCTAAAGGTTTTTTAAGTAGAAATCCATCGTGGATGATCTGTAAGTAGCCGCAAAGTCTAATCCCTACCTGTACATGGAAATCAGTTCAAAAGAAGTTAACATTTCCGAGGCAAAAACTCGGAGTCCTGTTAGCCAGGTATATGTACTGCAATTATGTACAGTAGTTTGCTACCCTGGATGTAAAACGTAGAAAGTATGTTCCGGACGTTGAAAATATGTATCATGGTATACATGGTATCATTTTTTACATTATTGTATGTATACATACAATAATGTAAACGATAACGATTCCGTAATTTACAGAAATAATTATTTGGTAATAATAATAATAATAATTATTATTATTATTATTATTATAATTATTATTATTATTATTCTTGAATCTAATAATGTTTTGGGGAAATTTAATGAACAAAATATTCTAAAAGTAACTAAATTATAATCTTCAGTTGAAATATGACAATGTTAGAGTATTGTATTCAATAGTTGGATACCGAGATTCACAGGAAATATTGGTCCACTTGATCATTCTCTAGCACTGGATTCCAGAAATTCTATCCTCACAGGAATTTCAATAACAGATCGCTGTATCATTCCATCACCCAAAACAAACATAGAGACTGCCTTAAATATATATATATAGTGTGTGTGTGTGTGTGTGTGTGTGTGTGTGTGTGTGTGTGTGTGTGTGTGTGTGTGTGTGTGTGTGTGTGTGTGTGTGTGTGTGTGTGTGTGTGTGTGTGTGTGTGTGTGTGTGTGTGTGTTGATTGACGTATATCTTCTATCTTAAATTACAAAATACAAAGCATAAAAATATATTGTTTTATAAAATATTTGACTTTATATTGACTGTTATTCATTTACTTTTTTTATTACCAAATATAAAACAATAATTTAAAAAAACCTTGTTCACGAATAAATATTATACCACATTTCATTAGATATAATAAATTGTTTTAACATTTTTATTGAAAGAAAGAATGAAATATTTATGACAGCAGAGGAGAAAAAAGTTAACCCACACCTGGATTTCTGTGGCTGAAATTTTTTAGTTAATATACGTACGAGTACAACAAAAGTCAATTTATATAAATGATAGATTATTTTTTTAATAAAGTTTTAAAATAAATTACTTTTTAAATCTTTATACAGAACGATTCACGAAGAATATAACAAACATTGTTCTACTGGTGAAAATAAAGAAGTAAAATCACATAAACGTAGGTTCGAAACGGTTTGTTAAAGATTGTCGGTTTGCGAAATACTTTGCCCTGATTTCTACGCCTTCAGTAAAATTAACCCAGACTGTAATTCTTGGGACCCAAATTAAGGTATAAATTTAGTTGTTTTATATAAAATCTAACAAAAAAATTGAAAACATTTTGTCCCAGAACTGTATTTTTTGTAGTCTTTGAGAAATTCGGGGTAAACACATACGTTTGGGTTGAAAAACACACTATTTTATGTTTAGCGTAAAAAAAAATTGCTAAATCTATAATAAAAAGATAAATGGTTTTAACAAAACATCAAGAGAATTTCATTCCGAGCAAAATGGTTAGAATAAAGTTTATAAAATCTTTCTAACAAACGTTAGAATTTTGAAGTTTACTAAAAACAAAACACATAAATATTGGTCAGAGTTTAGCCAGTTATTATACGAAAAAAATTTTCACTGTTGCAAAATAAAATAAATAAATATTTTCGAAAATAGCAAGTACAAAAACAAACTTACAAACAATTAAATAAACTATTGAAAATGTTTTCCGCCACAGTGGATACATTCTCTACCAGACGATTTAATATATATTTTTATTCCTGGAATTAAAACGAAATGTTTTTCTAAGTATAGAAATTCAACATTTAAAAATTTTGAAACATCATTTTCTTTATTACTTATACATATTATGCATCTTAACTATCATCCATGTTGTTTAATTTATAATTCCACTTCTAATTTTTTTTTGCGTTTTACGCAATTCAAATTTCAAACATTCATTTAATAGTTTCAGGTGGTTTAATTTATTTTAGATTCTTTTTTTTTTGTTATGAAAGAGGGGCCATTAATAACTATGGTCATTAGCCCGGTGGAAATTTGTAGCGTATGAAAAGATCTCACACTTGACCGGGATTCAAACCCGGGACCTCCACATGAAATCTCAAGACGCTATCTACTCGGCCACGGAGGTTGGTGACTTTTTTTTTTTAATTCTGATTTCGTAATAAATATCAAATATATTAATTAAACGATCTTAATTTTACCTTCCATTAATTGGGGTGTGCAATATCTTAAGTTCAACATGCAACGCGAGTGAGGGGGTTCGGTCTATAAAGGGAGCCTTTATAGACCGAACCCCCTTTATAGTTTACGAACTTGTTCGTAAATTGTGTTATTCTTAGCTATTTATAATTTCTTTTTGTGCAGCAATCGTTACGGTTTGGATTTCTTTGTTCTTGTGTTAATAAGAACTTTTGTTTGAATACTGTTAGTGATATTAATATATTAAGTTACGTAGGTATCCTAACTAGCTATATAGTCTAGTTGGTAGCGGTTTTATTTATTTATACCGCTTTCAAGGGGGTGGACTGCTATTTCTTTACCATTTTTGTTGTTAGTTATATTGTTTTGTATTAGCTCAGTCTCTGGCATTTATTATTATTATATTTTTTAATAATATTTTAAGTTTATCTTAGTAGGTGTTGCCATCAGCAACCATTTTGTTAATACTGGGTGGCTTACTATTGGCCGATCGCTTTATCAGCGGTGTTGCTATTGGTTGGATTTTGTTTACATAAGTTTGTAAACAAACTGTTACCTTATTTTAATTTTAATCTGGTTAAGTTTTTAGTGAAAAATAATGTCAGACATAGAAGGGAAAAGGTTGGGCAGGTGCAGGCGAGGTAAGACTCCACAGGCTATTACTAAAGCAACACATGATGACTATTCTCTCTCCCTAGGGGGGAGAAGGACACACCGGGAACTTCTGGGGTGTCGCAACGCCCGATATTGGAAGTGACTGATGAATTTAATAAAATGGTTTGGCAGGTTGGCGGTACGATTCCTTTAATCAGTGTGTTTGAGGAGAAGTTTGATTCTCGGATAGAATTTCTCGTTAACCTGACGAGTAGTCGTTCAAATATTCGGGGTAATATTACTCCTAAGGTAAGGGAGTTAAGACAATTTTTTGATGCTCTGGCTGGAGGTTATGAGAAGTTGGCTGCTAAGCCACCTGATGTTAGAAAGGTGGCGGTGCGAGAGACCGTTCCCGCTCCTCTTCTAGTTCTGCAGTCGGCAGTGCCTTAGCGTAAACGGTACGCTGAGGTACTAAAAGAAAAGCGGGAGGCTAGTTTGCCTCAGAAACAGCCTGAGGTTTTGTTCGTTAACCTAAGAGAGGGAGCAGCTACTAAGACTACAAAAGAAATTAAGGACGAGTTTTCGATTGTCCTTAAACAAAGAGGTAGAATCTGAAAATTCTAAATATATAAGAAACAAATGAGGAGGGGGGTTAGTGGTCATTGCTGACGACAAAGAGTGCAAGTCATCTCAGATTCGCTCAAGGTCGGTAGTCCCGATATTAAAGTCGACACTAAACACAAGAGGCGTCCAAGGTTACAAACTGGTTTGATATTTATGAAAAAGGGAAGTTCCGTCAGATTTGAAAAATATCGTTATAGTCATGATACCAAAGAAAGTAGGAGCAGATAAATCTGAAGAATACAGAACAATTATATCTTGACTAGAATTCTGTACAGAAGAATTGAGAAGAGAGTGGAAGAAGTGTTAGGATAAAACCAATTTGGTTTCAGGAAAAATATAGGGATAAGGGAAACAATTTTACCGCGCAGAATAATAATTAAAGAAAGATAAAGAAAAACAAACCATCATACTTGGCATATTATAGACCTAGAAAAGGCATTCGAGAGGGTAGACTGGAAAATATTCAACATTTAAAAAAAATTAGGGTTCAAATACAGAGATAGAGGAAGAATTGCTAACATTTACAGGAACCAAACAGTAACAGTAATAATTGAAGAACATAAGAAAGAAGCCGTAATCAAACATGAAGTTCAACAAGGATGTTCTCTATCCCCGTTACTTTTCATTCTTTACATAGAACTAGCAGTTAATGACGTTAAGGAACAATTTAGATCCGGAGTAACAGTAAAAGGTGGAAAGATAAAGATGCCACGATTTGCTGATGATATAGTAATTATAGCCGAGAGTAAAAAGGATTTAGAAGAAACAATGAACGGCATAGATGAAGTCCTACGCAAGAACTATCGCATGAAAATAAACAAGTACAAAACAAAAGTAATGAAATAAATGTAGTAGAAATAACAAAGATGGACCACTGAATGTAAAAATAGGAAGAGAAAAAATTATGGAGGTAGAAGAATTTTGTTATTTGGGAAGTAGAATTACTAATGATGGATGAAGCAGGAGCGGTATAAAATGCCGAATTGCACAGGCGAAACGAGCCTTCAGTCAGAAATATAATTTGTTAACATCAAAAATTAATTTAAATGTCAGGAAAAGATTTTTGAAAGTATATGTTTGTAGTGTCGCTTTATATGGAAGAGAAACTTGGACGATCAGAGTACCCGAGAAGAAAAGATTAGAAACTTTTGAAATGTGGTGCTACAGAGGGATGTTAAAAATCATATGGGTGGATAAAGTGACAAACGAAGAGGTCTTGCGGCAAATTGATGATGAAAGAAGCATTTGGAAAAATATAGTTAAAAGAAGAGAGACTTATAGGCCACATGTTAAGGCATCCTGGAATAATTGCTTTAATATTGGAGGGACAGGTAGAAGGAAAAAATTGTGCAGACAGACAACGTCTGGAATGTGTAAAACCAATTGTTAGGGATGTAGGATATTGGGGGTATACTGATATGAAACGACTATCTGTAGATAGGGAATCTTGTAGAGCTGCATCAAACCAGTCAAATGACTGAAGATAAAAAAAAAATGTGTAGCAAAAACTCAAAGATTACAAAATAAATTGGTATGGTTGTCTGGATCATATGTAGGCAGATTGATTACCTCTCCAGCCTAATCTGTTTTTCAACATCATTAAAAAATTATGAATTATTAGCCATCCAATTAGAAGATGGTTTTGCGGAATTGGTAACAGTGCCTAAACCTAGGCACGGTTTTTAATTAAAGTTTTTATGTATATTTATTAATATTTATTTTTGTTTTCAAACATATTTATTTGCATAACACACAACTTATGCAGTTGTAATTAACATTTTATTACTTCATAAAGTGTACTAAACTTAATTTATAACTTATCACAAGAAAAAAAACGAAATAAACATTTTGCGTTTCATTTAATTTTGAATGCCGCTGTACGGATGGTGCGCTTTATTATATGGTGGTAAGGGAATCACGTTCATTTAATGACATTAGGCATACGCTAAAAATATAACTTCTCAGCTAGGGTGTGGTGAAGTTTCACACCCTGATGTCTCGTAAATTTAGTTTCCATTAACGAGTCGTTTACTAATACTCATATAAATTATAATCAAAAAGCTTATGGAAGAAAAAAAAAATGCTTTATGTATAGAAAAAATGTAATTATTTGAATTAATTTTAGATCGTAGAATAATTTTTTTAATAAATTTGTTAAATAAATATTAATTTTGGTTTATAAATAAATGTGTAAAGGAACTAATTTTGAAGTCAGTATATTGGGTCCTTTAAATTAAGTATTTAATAACTCTGCTTGTTTACTAGTCATTACTAAGTATACAATTTTAGTTAACCTATTAAAATATAACAAAAGCACATATTACAATTGCACAGATTTATTCTTTTCCGTATGCCATAGACCAAATCAAAACTGGTAGTTAAAAATTATGGTTTACGGGTTATGTTTGAGATATTATGCTTATAGGGTTTATGAATTATGTTTATGGAAATATGGTTTATCGTTCTTACCGCTCCTGGTCTATTTATTGCTCCTGGTCTAATATTTCGTGAAGAACTGGTAATAAATTTAGTGGCTCATTTAAAAATATTTTATATGGTTTATTAGGTCATGGTGCTTTACAAGAATAAGGCAAGTATTCCAATCTCAAAACTGTGATATATGAGTAAATTCGCTTCATTTAATTTCATAACTTAATTTGGAATCTCAATCATAGTTTTCCCTTTTGATAAAATCGAAACTACAAATTTTGTTTTTTACTTCAACAAATAAAGGAAGTTATCTGTTAAAAATAAAGCTTTTTCTATCTCATCTGTATCAACCTTTCAAATGTTTATTCATTTCCATATTTTAAATTTTTTATTATATATTTCAAGGTTCGAATTTTTGTTATAAATTAATCACCGTAAAAAAGATTGCATTGCAAAAAATAAAATTTGTACTGGTATTAAATTTATTAAGCTCCTACATTTTAAAAGTGGTTAAAAACAATAGATAAAAAATAAATACATTTATTATTCATCGTAATTTTTTTTTACAATGAGAGGTTTAATTATTCATAAAACAATATATATAAATTAAAAAAAAAGTTAAAAAAGAAGCAGATGAAGTCTGATTCGAACCGATGTGCCTTCCCCTAACATCAGAATATTTCATTAATTAAAATTCTATTTGGCTATAACTCTGGAACCAGCGAAAATAAGTACCACTATGACATATCGTTCCAAAGCTCTCCATGAGAGCTTATTAATGAAGTTAAGAAAAAGTTCAAAATCCCCAAAATTTGGATTTTGGGCGTTTGTGGATATTTCTGGTTTAGTGTGATTGCAGTGAAAAGGGGAGGTACACAACTAGATGTTGCAACAGTCCTAAACCCAAAATTTCAACATCCTACGGCTAGTCTTTTTGAGTTATGCATACATACCTACGTACATACATACATACATACATACATACATACATACCTACGTACAGACATCACGCCGAAACTAGTCAAAATGGATTCAGGGTTGATTGGAAACCGAATTTTTTCGCAATCACAATACTTTCTTTACTTCGCACAAGGAATTAAAATTCGATTACATCAAATTTCTTCTTTTCACTACCTTACCCAGTGTTTCTTATGGCTCTAAAGCATGTAAAGCACCTTATGCAACAGATGTAGTAGTTAAAAGTGCTTGTCTGAGAGTAATAATATTTTTTATAAAACTAATCCTTATGAAGGACAGAAGGACATAGAGCAAACGCGCACTTATGCGGCTGCTGCCACGAACAGGAAAGCAGCTGGTTTCAAGCGGCCAATTTTAATGGAACTCGTATGAATGAACGAGTACGTGGCCGGTGCGAAACTGATCGCTCTTACCAGAGGTTTGTTGTTCTGGTCTCCTGGACCAACCGATATCATCCAGCCAAAATGTGTATTAATTGTAATGGAACAACGCGCACACATAATGGCCAGTTCACGATCAGACATCCACCTGTTCAATTTTGTGCAAACGTATGCAAAATTGTATGAAATTGTAATTTTAGTGCGTAATTCAGCTAAATTCCTAACATATATTTTTCAAATTCATTTTTTCTGTTGACACTTTTTTTAAATATTGATTAATATCGGAAATTGATTTTGATACAGACAAATTCATTTCTGAAGTTAAAGAAAGACCAAGTTTATGGAATCAGTCTTTCGATGAATATTCAAGCAAAAATTTCCTATGTACAGACGTAATGATGTGTCACCTATACCTCTTATGTTGTCTGCAATTTTATTGAACAAATCATTAAAACTCTTGACACACATTCGTGTGAAATTGAACAATTTATTTCATGTTTATGCAGATCTCAAAAAAAAATCATAAAACATGCCTTTTGAATATCAAATTCGTAAAACATGATGTACCCAATACTTTTTTCTTTGTCGTTTCAAGCGATCATATATTACACAACTGCAGCTATCTCTGTGACATTCATCTTAAGACTGGATGCCCGAGGGCTGGCCACCACTTTCCAGGCCACAGCTGTTGGCCGCTTATTCGGCCGTATGCGATACGATGCAATACGGCCACTACCGACCGCTGGCTGTGGCCGCAACTCCATTGAGCGCGTTTGCCCTTACTTGTAGACCTGAATTTCATTAGGTTTCACATACTAATAATATACATGCACAAGAAGAAGTATTCCACACAGAAAAGTAGAGAATGCCAAACCATTTCATTTTTCACTTGCTTACTAATTAAGGCATTAGAAATTTATTATTCTTGAGGATGGCTATTTCATTTTTGTAAACGACTTGTGAACCTTTAAAACGTTAGTAGCACTTAACATAAATATATAATTTTTACAAACTAAACAAAGGTTACATTTTTTTAGTAATCGTTTTTATTACGTGAGAAATATCTCAACAACTAAAAATAATTCTGTAATTAACCATCCTTTAAGAAGCAGAATGAAAATTGTAATTTTTTAATAACTTTGTTAATTTCTGTTAAATTATTATACATGTTTTTACGATAATACATTCGAAAGAATTCTTAAACGCAGTGCTAGAAAAAATGTTAAAAAGAATGTTACAGTGTCGTAATTATAGGTATCATTCAGTAATTACAGGTAACCCTAATCGAATTCTACTGATTAAGATAATTGAAAGCATAATATAAAAATGCAAATGTCAGGTTTTTCTGTACTTTTCAAATAATATCCTGGATAAATATCTTTGTTTCTTGTCAATTATAGTTTTCATATATGCGAGACACTATACAATATGTCTACTAAATAACGAAATTTTATTTTTATTGTTTAGAGAAGAAAAACATGAGAACTGATTGTGAACTTTTTGGCATAATGGAAGCGTCATAATGTGCATGACAAACTCAACATTCTAGACTGTACTATAGACTATAGACTGAACTATATTAAAGGGGATAGTCATTAGAATTATAATTCACACAAATGAAAGGAAATTTTTATATCGATCTCATTATTATTCGTATTTATGTGTAGTAATAACCCCTAAAATAATTCCGAAGAAATATCTATCAGAATAGGATATACATGCGATGTTTCCAAAGATAAATATAAATATGAAAAATAAAATCAGATTAAATTCATAGTACAAAAGAGCATAAGCAAGATAAAAGTATGAAATATCTATAATTTTATGGGAAGATAATGCATTTGAGATTCATATAAATAAGTTTAGTTCTCTCTAAAACAGATAAAATTGTTAGCTTCTTCAAGTAGTATTTCAGATACAGAAGTGGTAGTATAGTTACAAATTGTTTTATCTATAGATTGAAGGAAAATTACTAACGAACTCGAATCTCCTTTGAAGTGAGAGGATCCACTACACATCACACTTGTTAAAGTTGACAACTCCTAAAGAGGGTGGGTTAAAATAACATTATAAGCAAAGTTTAGTTAAATTTTCTTCACTCTTTCTTGTATTATTTATAAATTTATATTTAGATTCATAATATTTATAATTATCGAAAATTATTTAGTAATAAAATAGTTTATTTAAAAAATTTTTCTTCTATTTACAAAAAAAGTATAAGAAGTAGTGCTCTACATAACTTTTATTAGATTATACTTATAACATTTGGTTCTTTAAACAAATTAAAATAGTAAAAGATATTTCGAGATCAGTTCTCCCAATTTTGAAAAATAAATACCAAACAGTAGCTTTTTTGACATAGTAGAATAGGTTATTTATAAAAATCTTCATAATAAAATTTATTTATTTTCATTTTATTACAGATAAAGGTAACAGGCATCAGCCCAGATACCTTCTTAAAATTAAACGAATACGTAGTTTCTCTCTAAAGTAATTACAAGAAAAGAAATATATAAAAACAAATAATTGTGAATTAATTCATCAGGCACAAATAATAAATAGAATATAAAAATAAACTATATAAAAGTCAGGATGGTCTACTTAAAGAAAAACAAAACAACTGTCTACATCAGTGAACACCAATATATATAGTTACACAAATAACCATAAAATATATCAATATCTTCTTTGTTAATTAAGCATTATAACACTGCCCAACAATGAAAATGTTTCGGCCTCAAAAATAACTTATTCTTATGTATTCTCATTTGCTGAATTCAAAAATCACCATAAAAATGACCGATTAGTTCTTAATTTGGAGATACAATGACATGTCATATATTACCCAATTTACAGTTTTAGTTTGGGGGATAATTCTGTTTCTGGAGTTATCACACCTGTTAAATGACAAAACACAACGTTCTCCAGCTGTTAATACGTTATAAAAATTATTACTGTTGTTATGACGGTGGGTTTAATATTGGTTGTGTTGTAGTTACTGTAGAATTTCTGGTTTTTGAGTGCTTTCGAAATGAAAAAACTCTTAAATCAAAATGCCACAAAAATGTGTAAATTCAGTGAATAATTTTTGTTGCATTTGTGGTGAAATAACATTTTCGTCACAGAAAGCAATCTGATGCCTCATGTGAAGATTGACTATCAGCATTATTTTGTTAAGAAGGTAGGGGACTACGGAAAGGCTGAAAAATAAAAAAAAATATTTATGGCTTTTGCTATGCATAGGCACAGCAAAAGCCATAAATATTTTTTTTATAAATACCCGTAAATAAATACCCTATGTTTGGCGGAAGTCTACAAACCATACAGATAACTGCTATTTCTGCTTGACTCCACCTATAACAACAGGATTATCAATGAAGAAAAGAGGAATGGTTCAATACCGTAATTCTCCATCTGCTATTCGACGTATTTCACATTCACGTAGTTTACCTACACCCCCCCCCCCCCCACAAATTATAGCATAAAGTAGAAAATGAAGACAATGGGGAAAAAGAAAAACCCAACAAGCATTCTACATCCTATGACTGATTTTGACGAAAAAAATGATAAACCACACAGACTGAGTCAAGCGGAATTGAGTGATCTTGTTCGAGACCTTGATTTCTCGAAGGAGAAACCAGAACTTCTAGAGTCAAGACTACAGCAATGGAATCTTCTCCAACGTGGTCAGGGTCTCACAGTTTAGATAGTCATGGGGATCTGCTTTCTTTTTTTGAGAAGAAAAATAATTTTGTTGTTTGCTGCGACGTTAATGGCTTGATGAAATTTTTGAATTTGAATCATGATGCAACTGATTAGAGATGCTATTCATAGACTCCTCCAAGCTTAGTTTGAAATCTGTATTACTTCACAACGGCAACCGTCTTCCTTCTATTCCTGCTGGTCTTGCAGTTCACATGAAGGAAACGTATGCAAACATGGCAATCCTCCTAGAGTCAATTAAATATGCTGAACACAAATGGAAAATCTGTAGCGATCAACAAATCATCTATGTACTCTTACGAATGCAATTGGGGTACACTAAATACTGCAGGTTTTTATATATGTGAGACACTAGGGATAGGAAATAAATTAAATAAAAATAAATTACCTTTTTAAATCTATTTATTATTTGAAATTATTTTAACTCGCAACGTTTTCTTTTTCATGTTTGTCCTCAAATCTTGCATCCTTAATTTAACGTACTTTGTGACATTGCCGATTCATAAAATTTTGCACAGTTATTAAGGTCGGGTGACAATACAATATTCAACCATTACTTTTGCAAACATCCTCACGTAACTGGGAGAAATTAAGAATGTGGGAGTAAAAAATTGAAAAATCTGCAAAATGGCTATTCGGGATTTTTGGGGTAGCAAATGTCAAATTCGTTACTTTGTACAGTAAATGTTTGATTGAAAAATTGTTTGATATTTTATAAATATATTAGAAATTTCAATATATGCTGTTATTTTTTGAAATCCAAATAAAACTCATGCCGATATTTGATAATTTGATTAAAGTATGACTAAAAAGTATAAACCAAGTTTTCAAAAATTTTGAAAATTTTTTGTAATATTATTTATTTTTTTATTTTTTTCAGGTAAGTGAAAGATTTTTTAGGTGATTTTGGTAAGTCCTTAGTTATATTTATTACATATAGAAAAATTTTTATTTTTTGTTGAATATAAAGTAAATTAATCTTAAAGAAAAATTGATATCTTTGCTACAAATTTCAGAAAAATATGATTTTTTTAATAATTTTTACTGCAAATTATTTTAGTTAGAAATTTAAAAAAAATATATTCAAATAAAATTTAACTTTCGTTTTAAAAAAAATTAAATTTCAATTTAAGTCATATATATTTAATATAAAATTTATCCGATTCATTCACAAGGAGTATAACAAACATTTGAGACATGTTCTTCTATTGGTTACTAAGAATACAATTTTGTACAAGTTTTGTATAAAACTTGAAATGGTAAATTAAATAAACATATTTTTGTCATAATTCATTAGACAATAGCTATACTAATTGGTAAAATGAAGTGCGAGAAATTACGTTTACGAAATTATTCATACCAACTGGAATCTGATAAATTTTCTATGGGTCCATTTATAATTTACAAACATACTAGTGTATTTTATGAACTGATAAATCCTCCCAGATGAAGCCACGCTTCAACTGTAAAAAACGTTATATCGAGGATACCTACGGAATTTTGGTTAAAAAACTTTAAACCATTGACAATAATTAAGTTTTCGGCACGATGTGTAGGTTTCAGTACTTGAACACCATTACTTTATAGGGGAAAAGTTTCAGTTCTTTTCTTAAAGCTTCATACACGTTAGCAAGCCTATCATGTTAACTTAAGCATTGACTTTGACGGTCTTTCGGACACAGCATCCGAAATATCAAGCAGCTTTTGTTCGGTTATTTTAGGTGGTCTTCCACTTCGATCAGCATCTTCAACATGGTGTGTTGCGTGAAATATTTCAATAAGTGTTCGAACTGCACTGCGGTTAGGAAGAAGAGTATTTTGAAACTTTTCAAAAAACTTGTACTTCACTAAATCAGTAAACTTGTCACTTTCACGAAAGACGTTTTCAACGAGAAAAATGCGTTCTTCTACCAAAAGAACCGTTACGTTTCTCGCATTTATTGATTCCGATAAACGAAATAACATAAAATGAAACGAAGCGCATTCAGTAACAACTCACTACTGACATCTTGGTTTATTACTGAGCAACGCTCAACAAATCCACAGGGAAATCAATATAACGCCGAAAGAACAAAATTCACCGCATAATTCTAAAATATACTGCACAGCGACTTTCCGATCTTACTGTATAAGCCCATTGTTTGGTACTGCGTTAAAGCTTGCAATGCGTTCACCAACAAATTTTTTAACTGGTTTTAGTGTCATCTAGTGAGAGTACATGTTACTAGTTTGTCGCGTATACACGACAAAGGCTCCGCTTTTATTAATCGCTCATTATATTAATATTTAAAATATGCACTGGTTTGTGATTAGTATTACAAAGGGGAAAAAACATAGACGGCGCCGAGAGTGATGCTCACAGGAAAACTTTCTGGAACTACTTTGATTTTATAATTATATAGAGACGCAGTATTTACCATCTATTTTACTCTTACGCCTCTTAGCATTTCACCACTGCGCTCGTAGAAATACGAAAAAATTCTAGGTGTGAAACCTTGTTACTTATAAAATAAAAAATTTAAGTAAATAAACATTGACTAAATTGCATATCTTTAACTAAGTTATTATTAACTCATACTTGTCAAACCTAAAATTTAATTCTGTATAAATTCTGAAAACATGAAGAAGTAGAGATTGTGTAGGGTTCGTCTAGTTAAAATAATAATAACATATACAGATTGATTGGAATAAGGATGACATAGCAAGACTAATTTTCGAGCTTCCCCCACCTGTTTTACTAGTGGGTGACTTTAACACTCATAATTCTCTTTGGGGATCGGATCGAGTAGATCCCCGTGGAAGAGAACTGGAAGGGTTCCTGATGAATTCAGAACTTATTATTTTAAACGACGGATCAGGAACCTTTTTCAATGCCAGAGATGGATCAACGTCCTGTATAGATCTTGCAGTTATAAGCGGATCGATAGCACCGAGGTACAGCTTCCATGTCATAGGCAATCTGCATGGAAGCGATCATTTCCCGGTGCATATTGTAACTGACGTTACAACAAAAACATATCCCATCTCTAAAAGATGGTTATTTGATAAGGCAGACTGGACGAGCTTCACAGCTAGACGATACTCCCAGAAACAACTGGAGTTATCGGAGACGATGTCGACGCCATAACAAATGCAATAATTGAGTCGGCATCGAGATATATTCCCAAAAAATCTGGAAAACTTACAAAGAATCCCGTTCCATGGTGGAACGATGAAATAAGTGAAGCTATAAAAAGAAAGAAAAGGGCCTATAACGCCTTTAAGAAGCGTCCTAGCATAGAACATCTTGTTGCCTTTAAGAAATATAGGACGTATGCAAAACGTCTTATGATAGACTCGAAAAACCTATCCTGGCAGCAATACGTGTCATCCATCGACAAAACTACTACTGCATCAGATGTTTGGAGGAAAGTGAAGGCGATTTGTGGGCTTAATGATTTTGCTCCCATAACTAGCCTTCAAGATGAAGATGAAATAAAAGACACTCCATATGAAATTGCAGAGCTGTTATCCAATCACTTGGAAAAGGCCAGCAGAACGGCCAACTACGAAGAAGATTTTCGTACTAAAAAAGAACAACTTGAAGGTCTACTAAACTTCAGAACTGAGTATAGTTACTCATATAATGTACCTTTTAAAATGGAAGAATTCGCGAAAGCGTTGGAAAAAGCAGGTAACACAGCTGCTGGTCCGGATGAAATCCATTACAATATGATCAAGCAGCTGAATACCACTGAAAAGCGTAGATTATTAGAACTTTATAATAAAATATGGCGGGATGGAACGTTCCCGCAGCAGTGGAAAAAGCTCATGTTGTTCCAGTACCAAAGAAAAATAAAAATTTAACAGACCCCAATAGCTATCGTCCTATTTCTTTGACGTGTGCTATGGGAAAAATATTTGAAAAATGATTTTGAAAAAAGAAAACCTGATATCACCGTATCAAGCCGGTTTTCGGCAATACCATTCTACCACTGATCAAATGATCAGCTTAGAGGACGTTATATATAACAGCTTCATTAAAAGGAAACATTGTGTCGGAGTCTTCTTTGATCTTCAGAAGGCTTTCGATATGACCTGGCGTCATGGTATAATGCTGCAGATACATGAATGGCATTCGAGGCCATCTGCCTATACTGCTCAGCAACTATATGAATGACCGTACCTTCCAAGTACGCGTCAACAATGAATATTCATGTGAAAGAATCTTGGAAAATGGCATACCGCAGGGTTCACCGTTGATCGGTACCTTGTTTACCATTGCCATTAATAAATTGATATTAGCCATTCCAGTAGAAATCAGCAAAAGCGTCTATGTTGATGATCTGGCAATTGTGTATGCCAGCAACAAGACTGCTATGGTGAGGTACAAATTGCAACGAGCGATCAATGCTCTAAATGAAGTTGCAAGGAATAATGAATTCCAATTCTCACCAGAAAAAACGTGCTGTGTACACTTTTGTAGGAAGAGAATTCCTCATCAAAGTCCTGCGTTGACAATTGATGATAATCCAATACAATATAAAGACAGCGTAAGATATTTAGGACTAGTATTGGATAAATCCCTTACATATACAGGACTTGAGTGATAGATGCAAAAGAGCCCTAAACATTATAAAATGTTTATCGGACTTAATTTGGGGCTCAGACAAAGAGACATTATTGAGATTGTATAAAGCATTGGTTCAATCTAAACTAGACTACGGATGTATCGTATATTCATCCGCTAGAAAGTCGCACTTAAGAAAGTTAGACGTAGTTCATAATAGCGGATTAAGATATGCAACAGGTGCTTTCCGCACAAGTCCGGCGGCTAGTCTGATGTCTGAAGCCGGAATAATGCCACTACATTATAGAAGAGAGATCCTCTTGTTAAGATATGCAGCAAATGTGAGCATATGAGCAGGCTTTCCCTGCTCATATAAATAATAAATTGTTTACGAATCATCCTATGGCTGCAGTATATGAACATCGTGCTACCTATTCCAGACCAACCGGAATTAGGTACCACGAATTAAGAAGAAAATATGAAATTGCTCTACCAGAGACACTAGCAATTTCTACTAGAGAAATACCGCCACGGCTCTTGCCAGCGGTAAATACAAGTTTGGATCTCTCTCAAGGAGAAATAAAAAAGAAACCAGCAGTGATCATCCAACGGGAATTTTTGGCAACCGTCAGTAGTTACGAAGAACATATCAGAATCTATACTGACTGTTCTAAAACCGAACATGGTGTTGGATGCTCAATATATGTAAATGGAGAAGCCCACTTTTGGAAACTGCCAGATGTGGCCAGTGTCTACACGGCAGAACTCACTGCAATTCAGCAAGCTCTTCGCTACACTGAACACTATTGCGAAGAGAGAGTGTTAATATGTTCCGATTCTTTAAGTGCACTTGTCGCAATTCGGAACAAGAACATTAAGGATGTCCTAATTGCAAACATCCTGTCCATTTTATACGTTCTAAAACAACGAGGACAGCGATGCGTATTTGTATGGACTCCGGGGCATGCTGGTATTACAGGTAATGAAATCGCAGACGAAGCTGCCAGAAAGGCAACAGTCTGCGATGATTTGGATGCATTTCCTGTAAGAGTGGCAGATGTTAAAAACCGTCTAACAAACATAGTAAAAAACAAGTGGAACGCTGAATGGAGGAGTTTAAATACAAAATTAAACTCAGTAAGAACTTCTCCTTATAAATGGAAAAGCGACTTTAAGTTGACTCGCCGTGAACAAGTAGCGGTGACCAGACAGAATCGGTCACACGCGATTAACAAAATTATATAAATGTTAACCGGCGAAGTGAGACCAATGTGCGGTGTTTGTAATAAAACACTGACAATCAAGCATCCAATAGAAGAGTGTACCATATATGAGTACCTCAGAAAATGGTTCCGTCTTAGAAATAATATTAGTGCTGATCTGGAAAATGGAAATGAAGAAAATATAGTTGCATTTTTACACGCCAGTGGACTTCTTAAAAGTCTATAAAATGAAAGTTTAAAGCTGTGATAAAAGAATCTCTAAGCGGTAGTTTTATATATATATAAAGAAAGAAATGGTATTGATAAGTTGAAATTTCAATTTCATGGTCTTTTGAGAACCTTATCTCAAATTTTAATATTGGGGCCTTTTACACCCCGTAAGTGTTTGTGATTGTCCTTGTCTTTTATGTCTTAATGTCTTATTTCTTTTAAAGAATGTGACGAGGGCTAATGACCTAGCAGTCGATGCCCGTAAAAATTCAGTTAAAAAAAAAAAAAAAAAAAAAAAATATATATATATATATATACAGAGTGTCCCACAAAGAAAGGGAAAAACTATCAAGACTGAAGAAAGTAATGAAAAAGTTTGATATAAAAAGATATAAACACTTTGTTTTTGAGTTATGACAAGCTAAAGATTAGGCCTGGATTTCAGTTCTTCTAATAAAAAGAAGTCCTATTGTACAACAATATATACACTTTACGTACACGATCACTGATACTGAATTACTACAACAATCAACTTGAAACTGACAAGGGAAGTAGATAATACTTCTGGATACATACATACGTGCAGAACTGCCACATTTCGCTCTTTAAAAATGTTCTCTGTGATGGTCAGTCTTATTACTTTCGGGACCTCCCACGTATTTTATTATTACTATGAAAAAAGCTAACAGTCTTTTTTTTTTTATTTCAATGATTCACATTTTCTCTGTAAAATTTATAAGCAAAATCATAATTAAAGGAAATGGATTTAAAAAAAATATCCAGTCAAAGAAAACCCCTTTTACTGTCGATTTTAATAGACTATTTAAATAATATAGTGATAAAAATAAATTATAAAAAATAAAAGAAAATAGTTATGGGAAATAACAAAGAAAAAAATAATATGTAAATAGGATATTTGATATTTGACTGCATTATTTTTGACTGATTACTTTGAAACAAATTGTTTTTGAATGAACTAACCATACGTTTTCACAAATATTATAAATTGTTTTTCTTATTTATTTAAAATTGTCATTTACTCATTGTCAATCATAAGATATATTCGTATATAGGAAAATATTTGATACATTATTCATGACAATGCATGTTTATAAATTTTATAAGTAAATATTACATCTAATTTTCTTTATTTATTTGACTATAATCAAATAAATACGAAATACGTACGAAAAAAATAATTATTTTTCTTTCGTAACGTGTAGTCTTTTTGCTGAATATTAATTATTAAAAAATTAAAATCGAATTTGATATTTTTTTTATTTAAATTTATATATTTTCCTCTTATTTAAAACTATTACATGATTTTCATATGCATTTTTAATCTTGTTTTTTTTCGTTATTTGTTTATCGCCGTATCAACGATAAGTGTCATTAGCAACATAAATAAAACTGTGTTCATAAGTAATTAGGCAATAAATACATATCATTAGATAACAAAGATCCAAAGAGGAACATGACCAATACACTGTTACATGACCACTAATCACACAGCACAGCACTCCTAAGGGATCTCACGTAAATAAAACCACAAAACCGCTGAATTCAGTATTTCATTACATTATCACAGAGAAACAACAGTGTTTTGATCTATTTTTTCCGGTTGAGCAAACACTTCACATTTGAAAGCAGATTTAATTGACGACGAACAGTTCTGAACATTGGACTATCTAGAAATAAATTGTTTACTTACTATTTTACATTGCAGTCCTCACAGTTCTGTTGAGGAGAACCAAATAGGTGGGCGTGGATTATCTTTGTGCGCCCAATCCTCAGCCGCGTTAGGATGATTTGGTCTCTTCTTTTGTTTGGGGTAAAAGGTTTCTCGAAACGTTCTCCCAGATTCCTTGTAAGACCGTAGGATAATTAAGTTTGTTAACGTTTACATTGTGTTTTTAATTACATATTATTTATTTTTATTTACTCTACATTAATACTACTATATAATTAATAATTATATCAGTTTCTGCAAGGAAGTAGTAAAGACTACACCTGTCATCCGCAAAGATCTATATTCTAATCCAAATTAAACCTGGCATTTTTTTAACGCAATAGTATTTCCATATCACATTTCCACTCGCAGGCTTAAAGCTTATGTAGAGAATTTATCATGAAATCAATCATAGTAATAATTTATCATGTTGGTTAATCTTTATCCGTGTATCAAAGAAAAAAGTATTCATTATATTTTCAATATATGTTCAAGCCATACTCTTCAAGTTTACTAAATGACCTAATTTCTACGTTCAATGATCTCGATTGTTGATTTGCAGAAGAGATTCCTCTAGAGCAGTAATTATCAAGCTTTTTAGCACCACTACCCTCGAAAAGTAAAGCAAATATATTGAAATTTAGAGATGAATTAATAATATTATTTCAGGATAAACACCATTCTGAATTTTTTTACAGAATAATGACTATATATTCCTGTTGACTTTTATAGCTGATGTATTTTCACATTTAAAGGACTTGAATGTGAATTTACAAGGACGTGATGAAAAAATTTTATAAACGATAGACAAACATCATGCTTTCATTAAAAAAAAACTTGATATCTGGATTATATTCGCCTTCAAAGCAAAAATTTTAAATTTTAATATTTTCAGCATGCTTTCAATTATATAGAGAAAAATTAGGATGAAGAAAATACTGTTATTCACTACAGTTTGGATAGCATAAGGATGATTTGCGTGAGGTAAAAATTCAGTTAGCAGAGAATTTCCCGGAAAATAAAAATGATTTCTCAAAGAGATGGGAACTAAATCTATTTAGTGAAAACGTCGTTGCAGCTGCTAAGTTAAAGGTTGAGATTTACGACCAGCTCTTTGAATTTTCTACCGATAAAAAGTTACAACTACAATTCACATCTGACGATTTAGAAACGTTTTGGTTTGCTCGTCGAATGAACATGGAAATTTAGTCACAAAAGCATTGAAAATATTAATCTTTTTCGCTACATCTTACCTCTGTGAAAAGGGTTTTTCGTCTATGGTTGCGCTACACCCTGAATGTAGGAGGCTTTCATCACTTGAAAACAATTTTCTTTTGTATGTTTCCAGCATAGCGTTTGAAAAAACGTTTAAATTAAAAACAAACGCAACCATCTCATTAATTTATTTTCTTTATATGTGTAAATGTAAGTAGAAAATTTATAATAAATAAATTTTTTGTCATAAATTGATTTCATTATTGTTTACATCTAAAATTGTAGGCTAATTTCGTGATCCCCTTTCATATCACCGCGACTCCCAGGTTGAGAAACGCTGCTTAAAGGTTCCATTGTAAGTACTTTTTAAAAAACTTAGAATAAAAATTGTATAAACAGATTATAAAATTACGTTCATAGACGATTTGAGAATTTTTTAGCCCTGTCATTTTCATATACAGAGTATTTTTAGATGAAATATCAGAGTAGTTAATACGAAAACAAGCATCTACGTTGCGGCTTCGCCTGCGCTATATGCTTAAAAACTTCAAAGATTAGAAATAGTTTTTTAGGAAATACGTGTATGCTGCTGTTCTCGGAGACTTTGGTATTTACAACTCACACGGGATGAAATAAATTAATTTGAATGAATAACAACTTTCAAAAAAATAAAATTTCATAGAACACAATAAAATAAGAGGACTATAAAACTTTTGAAATCGCTCCGGCGTAGATTCACGTCATCTACAATTTAATAGCTCAAGAAGATCTTTCTATCTGTGACCTCGTCTACCTAAGCAATACGAAAATATTGATATCAAATTGAAAGTCGAATCTCAGTAAAAATTATAATGAAAATACGAGGGTCGTTCAATAAATAAGGAGACAAATAGCTGTAGAGAAATTATAATTTCAACAGTGATAATGAACACAAGTATTCAGCATAATTCCAGATTATATTTTGGCTTTGTCCTATCTTTCTTTGAGCTTTCTTACTCCACTATTAAAGAATTGTTCGCCTTGGTGTCTAAGCCATCCTTGAACCACTTTTTTGAATAACTATTATTTTCGAACTCGGTGTCACGTAAAAACTGTTTGAGAGGACCAAACAATCAAACAAAAATCTGATGGTGAAAAATTGGACTATAAGATACATCTGCCGTCATTTTCCAGCCCGAACTTTAAAATAGCAACCCTGGTCTTCGAGCGGTGTTTGACATTATCGTGAAGAATTACTCATTTTTAATGAGAGCCTGAACCTTTCCTCCTTACTTCGGGTTTAATTTTATTTTCTTGTAAGTCAATAGTATACTCAGTTGATTATACGTTCTTCTTCCAAATAATTCAATAATTTGGGCTTTTATGGTCCCAAAACACCGTTAGAATCATCTGTACCGGCTGATGCTGCATTTTAATTTTTCCTGTCGGGGGAACTCGAATGTTTCAATTCTACACTCTAACGTCTAGATTACCGCTTAAAATGAGGAATTCAAGTTTCATCACAACTTATGCGATTTAATAAATACCTTCTGCAGAAAAACTATTGTTTAAATTTCGTACTATTGTAAGTTTGGGTGTCTTTGTAATTTTGAGTCGATTGTCCCAAAACTCATCTCAAAAACATATTTTGTAGTAATTCAATTTATGGACGATAGAATGGACGTGACGATACTCGCACTACAAAATTTCATCAATTTCCTATTTTTTATGCGCTCATTATTGCGAGATCATTAATGCAATTTTGCAAAACGCCAGTTGAAACTTCCACCGTTCTTCCGCTCTAATGAAATTTGTTCTGCCGGATTTAAACTTTTCAATCCATTTATAAAAATGTAAATGATTAGTACACTTTTACAATACTACTTTAATATATACGAGTAAATTCACCTTCAGAGAATAAAAATCTTATAACAGCATTTTTTTCCACCATACACCTTTCAAGCGTAGTCGACAGTTTAAAGTTAACAAAAGACGTAATAATAATGGACATTTTTTTCAAACAGTTGTTATTTTTTATGCCAGGGATGGGAAGTTTTATCATCAGACGGTTTTAGTTTATTTTATTTAATGGTCTTTCCGCTGTTGCCATTTGCCTCTTTAATATTGAACGATCCTCGTATTTAGAATTGAATAAGAAACAATATTTCGTTAAAAATTTGTTTTATTTTTTTAAAAATTAAAAAAAAGTCATTTTTTTTCAAAACTAATTTTAATAAAATTTATCATGTGATCACCACAGGACTATTCTTCTAATTAAAATAACTATTAGTGAAAATGCTCAACTTGTTGAAGGCTCAGGTTGACCACAAGTAAAAATATATTTAATATGAATTGAAAAAAATCCATTTTTTTCAAAAATTGGTCATACAGATTATTTTTATTTGTTTAATGATTCCTTTTTTTATTTTTACACAAAATTAAGTAATAACCTGCGATATAAAAATCTATTTCAATCAACGCGTGGAATGATATTTATAATCCTACTACAAAGTGTGTTGGGAAACGTATTTATAAATTGATGAATAATAAAAATACCTCTTTTGTTATTTATACTTATATACGAATGGAATTTAAAATTATTATTCACGAATTATTTGAAACTGGTAATGAAAATCAAAAGTTTTATATCGATTATCCATTTTATATTTAAATCTCTAAATATTAAATATTTATAGGAAAATATTAACTATTTATAGCAAAGTTGTAATTTACCAACAAAAAAACAGTAATTAACTGAAAATGATATAGGAAATCTGAAAAGCTTATAAAAGAAGAAATAATTTATTTTTCAACATGTTATATTTAATTTTTTTTTTTCTGAATTAAAAAAAAATCACTCTATTAAATAAATGATAAAATATAAAATTTATATTGTTACTTTTTTATTAGATTTTTTTTTTTTTTGTATGTAAGAGCGGGTATCATCAGTTATGGTTATCAGCCCGATGGAAATCGGTAGCGTATGAAAGGATGTCATGCCTGACCGGGATTCGAACCCGGTACTTCTATACGAAATGCCGTGACGTTAACCAATTCAGCCACAAAAATCGGCAATTCAAATTAAAAATAGCATCAAATTAAAAATAAATTATTACTTACAATTTGTTAATTGTTAAAATTTCGTGTGGACTTAAAAATATATTAAGTTAAAGAACGATGTTTAATTAATACACTTTACTTGGTAAATTTTGTGAATTTTTTTTTTTTTTTTTTTTTTAAATACTTTACGAGAAATTACATAATATAAGTAAATAAACTTAATTCTCAAGAATGAAAGCTTCTCAGATTATATAATATATGGAACGGAACGCAAGAATGGCGGGAGTTTCAATATTTCTCCCTACAGATCGCAGAGCCTGAACAATGTCACTTGCTGCTGTATCTTTCTATTATCGGGCGGATTTCATCGGTTATTTAGTGACGGTTATAAATTTTAAGTTTTATTTATGAACGGATTTAATAATTTGCGTTCCTATCCGTATGGATTATCGTGAAATTTATTTACTGGTTCTGACCGTGAGAGACTAAGCTTTTGAGCTTAGTAATCCCGGCGTGATTCCCCTTCAGTCCATCCGCTGAAGACTTTTCGGTACCAGCACCTATGGGCTAGCAGAAGTGCGCCTACCGCAGCCCTAGTTAGTTGGAGGGAGAAATGCGCCCCGTTCTCCGGAGGGAGTCGCATATGCTGACTAAATGAAATTGTGGTCTCTTCTTCGGACGGTAAGGAGTGTTGTCTAACTTTTTATAGTTTTAACAAAATTTAAATGCCAAAACGGTCACTTTCACGGCCGGAATGTTCGTGCGGTTTTCATTTATAGGTTGCACGATATAGGAGCTCCTAAGCTTGTTTGCCATTTTTTGACTCTCGTACCGCCTCATCATGGTGGTTCGTTTAATACGGCATGAGGCCGTTTTCTTATACCCTGTGGAGTACGGTCCTCTCGGCAGATGTCCCGGAGATGGCCGTGTTCGGACACGGCCGCTCTCCCGAACAGTCTGCGTGCCTGCGCCACTCACACCTCGGATACGGTGTGTACTCTCGCATCGTAGCGAAGAGTGACTTTTCTGACAAACCACGGTGCTCCAAATATCGTCCGCAATGCTATGTTTTGGACGGCTTCTAATTTCTTTTAAAGCATGGAGTTCAACAAAGCACCCCATGCTGGGTAAGCATATTAGAATCGGCAGGACGTATAGCCGAAAAATAAGCAATTTGGTCGCCAGTGGATATGGGCTGGCACTGTTCAGTACTAGCTATAGTGAGGCCCTGCCGGCCTTTGCCCTTTGGGTCACATGTTTAACATGCCTAAGGTAAGCCGTTTGTCCAGAACTATTCCCTGGTACTTGACTGCTTTCCCAAAGGGGATTTCTCTCCTGAGATTTCCAGCTGCCTGGCTGGAGCACGTGTCTTGTATGTGAACATCACTGCCACCGAATTTTCACCGTTGACCTTGATTCTCCACATATCATATAATATATGTATGAATAACGAATGTAAAGTACGACAGACAATGCTAAAACTAGTGTAAAGCTTTTACGATGTACTGTTTATCTAATTATGAATTTATATAATAAATTCTCACGTTGAATCTTTAATAAATAAAAATACAGTTATAAAAATAATTCAAATTCGATTTAATGGATCATAAACTTTTAATGAAAACCTATACATACAAACTGTACAAGGAAAAACATTATGATTTATATAAAATGATAAATTATGTGTGTTTTTTTTAATTGAAATAATTTTATAAATTTGTTTCATATAAAATAACTGAAAAAAAGTTTACCCCTATGACAGATAAAATAGTTTCCGTGAAACGTAAAAGGCGACAAGAATTCAGATTAATGAACTGAAAAACATGAACATAAAGTTATAACAAAAATATTAATTAGGAAATTGAGTTTTAGGTGTATGGAACACGAGAATATGTAATATTAAATTTTAAAATTTGATGGTTTGAGGAATACTGATTTTTGATAACGATATTGAGTTTCTTCAGAAAGTTATATATTTTAATGAATTTAATTTAGTGACGACCTTTTTGTTTTTTCCGTAGGGGGAGGAAAAAGCTCTGCCAGTTTCGCAAGTGCGGTGACGACCTTTTTTTTTCTCAGCTCCCCCGGGCCGGACCGACTTGTTGGTATTACGCCACCCAGGGGAGTGTCTTTATACTCAAATAGGCCTTCCCGCCTACCTGCTATATACTGCGATGGCAGGTCGGCCTACCGGTAGCTCTTTTTGAGAGTAATCTTTTATTTTATATGCCCCTTTCAGACACCACGCCATACCTGGAGTGTCGTGACGTGGTGTCGAGGCCTTTTCTCTATATCTTGTGTTTTATTATTCTATTATTCCCTAAACTATATCCCCAGGAGTCCCCAGCGGCTCATTGGAACCGACACACCTCGGCATGCCGGCCCTCCCCGCTGAGGCTGTCCTCCCTTCCCTAACTTAAATCAAAAACCCAGTTTCCTTTCGTCGATGTTTTTCTGCCATAAGATCTGTCTGGTGTAACACGCTATTTTCTTCCAGTTGGATTCCCGACTAGTCATAAAAGGTACTATAGCTTCGGGAGTCATCCCGTCGATCGCCATGTCAAATCTGAGGGCGGCCCATCTTTCAAATATGAAGAAAGTATGTTCTGCATCGTCGATCTCTTCGCAATACATGCAGATTGCCTCTGTTCTCCTTCCTAATTTATTTAAGTAATTATTAAATGAGCCATGCCCGGTGAAAAATTGCGTTAAAAAGTGATCCATCTCGCCAAAACCTCTTCTTATCCATGGTTCGATCTCCGGGATGAGTTGCCTTGTCCAGCGACCCACACCGCTATTAGTCCACCTCTCCTGCCAGGTGGTATTGACTTCATCTTTGGCCTCTTGATCTGCTCTGCCCTTCGATCTTTCGACTCTATATCTCGCGATGAGGTCTATCGGCAGTACTCCGGCGAGAACACAAAGGGCTTCATAGAACACTGTCCTATACGCGGCCACCACACCTAGGAGCCCTCTCCTATGCACCCTCGCTAACTTCTCCTTGTTACGCCTGATATCTATAGCGTGACTCCATGCGGGAACACCATACATCAACGAGGATACTATCGTTGACACCAACAATCTGCGTTTTGATGCTCTAGGGCCATTCTGCGTTGCCATTATAATGTTATAACTCTTTACCATTGCTTCAGCCTTCCTACATATGTTACTTATATGGTCAGTGCATCTACAATTCCTCTGGAAGGTAACTCCTAAGTATTTCAAAGTATGCACCTCTTCTATAACTTTACCATTGATGAAAATAGTAATAGAATCCAGTACACTTCTTCCAGTGAAGGCGATACACCTACATTTTTCCAATGACAACTGCAGACCCCTAGAAATCATCCATTCATTAATGATCTGAGTGGCCGCGTTCGCCCTGTCTTGGACCTCAATTACCGTCCTGCCCTCAACTAGTACAGCGAGATCATCTGCATATGCCAAAACCTCAACTCTAGCAGGGAACATTCTGTGCAGGAGATCATCTATAACTAGCAACCGTAGCAGTGGCCCCAGGACCGATCCCTGTGGCACCCCACCTTGCATCTCAAAATTCTTCATTCTTCACCTTGCACCAAAATGAATTCTTCCTTCCTGGGCTTCAATCAAACATCTTCTATCGGAAAGAAAGTAGCACTTTGTACATTTTTATACCCTGAATACCCTGAATGTATATACATATACATACACGTAATTGTCGTAGATTTGACTTTCAATTCATTATTAATATTTTCATAACGTCTAGATCGACGAGTTCACAGATAGGAAGAAAAACGTCTAGAACTGGAAGAGGAACAGATACGCTTGACTCAAAATGGGGCTCAATCTTCAATAAATATGTTATATTTTGAATCAGCTTTTGTTGATCACCTGAAATTTATCTAAAATTGATCTTGAAATTGATGTTAATTTGAAAGGTATTCAAATAGGTAACAAAGCTTACTTGACTGGTCTAATGGTTAGCTTGTCTTCGCAATTCAGTTCCTTAACAGCTAAATTTTCGAAGTTGAAGGTACTGAGGTTCAAACCCTATGTTACTTTAGTAGTTGGAGTTCAATTAACCATATGTCTCAGGTTGATCGATCGTCTTGAATCTGTACAAGAATACACCTCATTTTCACGTCATACATTTCATTTCAACTTATAGGACTGTGAAGGGGTTGCTTATTGTTCACTAGTTGAACAGACTGAAACATATACATTAGGAAAAAAGATAGATTAAAATATGTATCCACTGCAACGCCAAAAACTTAAATGATGCAACTTCAGTATTTTGTTATTCTGGGAGCAAAGAGTTATTGAACGATTTCAATATTATCCTGACTTCAATTATTTTTCTTTTATTCTCCCTCGCGTGATTCCGGTCTTAACCTGCACTGACGGGCTACGTCAAGTCAGTAAAAATACTATTATGATTCTGTATTAAAGTAAGATCTGACAATTTTGCATGTTTTGAGTACAACTGATTCCTGAAAGTATCTCTGTATGTGTCTATTGAGTCCTAACGGTGTGGTTGTGTCAGACGTGAGGCCCGTGATTGACATAATCAGGTGGATGATAATTTTAGATTGGTGTATTTGGTTTGAATGTTTGTTCCTTTTTTTTTTTTTTTTTTTTTTTGATTGGAAGTGATGTCTGTTCTATTGGCGAAGATTATTTTATCCTTACGATGTCCACATCCCAGTAAAGTTTGTGTTTATTATTTTCGAGAATGAATTTCCGGTGTGTATTTGTAGTAGGGATCTGTGTTTCGATGAGTTTGTATGTTGTGGCTAGGACTAGGTGTACTACTTTAGCTGATGCTTTGTGGATAGCTGTGTATTCCTTTCTGGTTCCGGCTAGAGTTCTGCATCCACCTGTGATGTGGTCCACTGTTTCCTTTTGTTGATGTGTATTTCCTTTCATGTGTCGTTTGTGACGGGTGGGTCGCCGATTACGTACTTTTTGTAATTTCGGGTTGCTGTGACTTTATATTGGATAGAAAGTCGTAAACCGTCTGTTTCTGAAAAGAACTGACAGTCCTGTAATCAGGTTTATGATTGTTTTTTGTTGATATAGTCTTCTGTGACGTGGTATTTGTGTTCTCCATGGAGTGGTTTTGCGACCAAGTGTTCCATCTTTTCTTGTTGTGATTGTGTGTGTTTGGTGCTTGGTTTATGTCGAATAGGAAGAGGTATGTAATAATAATAATAATAATATTCATTATTATTAATTATTATTATTATTAACAAATTTTTACATCAAATATTTATTTTTTTTAGGAACGCATCTTTCATCTAATTATTTCTTAGATAATTCGTGATAGTACATACCTTCTTTCAGACGATATCATTTGGAGAAAAACAGATAAGAGATGAAATTTGTGAACACCGATAACTATTATAGCAACAGCTCGCACACAATTATTAAAATACTATTTCCAATTTTTTAAGTTCTATATGCATACAACGTGAACGAAGTCGCTACGCGGGGTGCTATTAATTAGATTAACGGTATCAACATGCAAAGTAAAAAATTATAGGGAAAAAAATAAACTTAATATCCTTATTATAATTTTAAGTGCAGGTTATGTATTTTAAAGATGAAAAATAATATTATTTGCTGTAGTTTGAAAAAGATTATTTTAAAACCCTCTCTTATCACTTAATACTACAGAAGAAGATTTTTAAACGCTGTGTCAATATAACTTTGGCAGTTTCAGTTTTAAACTCAATTCCTTTTTATTTAATCACGGATCTCCGATTCTATAACCTGTTTTTTTTTTTTTTTTACAGAAAATACTTCCTTCTTCCTTAGTACCGTTCTTGCAACTTCAACATAAATTGTGACTGAGAAGTTCTTTTGGTTTTTGCGTTACTTTTTTTTTTTAGTCAGTCATTTGTTGAAGAAAGAAAGAAACTCCTTTCATTTTTCTTTTGTTTTTAAATAATAGAATTAATTATTGTTCAACAGCTTTTAAAAAAGAAACGTAATTATTTTCTTTATATATTTAAATAATGGTTCTTTTGTTTATTTCTATATAGTTTTATGTATTTATGGATATTTATTATATACTCTTTTTTTCATAACTTGAAAGCATTGAAAAGTTTTATCATATAATTATTCTGCAATAATTTTTTAGATAATAATCTACACAATCAACATTTCGCGTATTAAACCTGATTTATATTGTACCTATTTTTATATTTAATTTCCCGTCCAATGTAGGCTGGAATATTAAAGGAAAATATATGATGATCTTGTCAAGAATGGAGGTTTATTGCAAATCTTAAGGTTTTAGGGTCCAATTAATTCATCTAGACGAAAAAACATATGTAATATGGGCGTATTATGTGAGCATGTGCGCACACTGCTTTAGGTTTTGCATCACAGATTGATCAAACTGATTTTCTTCAAATTTGGCTGAAATACTTCTATATATGGGGCATTGATCATATTAGTTTTTTTTACAAAATTTGATAAAGGGGATATCAGAATAAAACCAATTTCGATTTTTTTCAGAGGCAGTTTAGAAAAAACTTGATTAATGAAAATTTGCTATTTACGTTGAAAATATGATTAATCTAAAAAGGTTTTTAAAAAATCAAACCCCACCTCTTAAAATTGAAGTATATATATATTTTTCTCTATCACCCTTGGATTAAAATATTTTGAAAATTTATACTTCATACATAGAGCTCTCAAGAAATGTCTACAATGTTTTGAAGTTACAGACCCCGGACCTAAAATATGGAAAGGTTTTTTGAAAATTTTCTTTTTCTTGTTTTAGCCCCTACTGAAGAGGTTCGATTTGGAGGAAAATTTACTGAAGTAAATTTGTTAAGCTAAATATTTTTCGAAAAATGTTTCTAATTGTTAAGCTTAAGCTATGTATAAAAATATTTAGAAAAAATGTTTCTTAAAATCTATTCCCCACCCCTAAAAAAAATTTCCTTTTTGGGCTCTTTCTCTTCTAATTGTTACCATTAATATTTTTTTTCATCACTTAAAGAAGAGGTATTAAAATTGAAGTAGTTTTGGCTCTTGTAATGTATCCGGACCCAAAATTAGAAAAAAAGTTTTTCATTATTTTTAAACAAATCTCGTTTAAATTAATATTTTATTTTTTTTTGTTTTAGGGTTCACTTCTTTATAAATAAATATTTCCTAAATTTTCTCCCCAGAGTAAGGAAGCCCTAATATCAAAAATTTTTTATTCGAAATTCAGGCATTGGTGCTTAAATCTTATTTTGGTAATCATAACGTAACCAGCGAAGTCGGGAAAATCATGTAATACCTTGCCAGCATTTTTTTAATTAATCATTTATTTGAAGTTATTACACACGTGACATTAATAAATGTAGTAATAAAAGTTACATGTCAGGAAATTTTTTTTTTCTATTTCTAGAGTTTTATCAATCATAAGATAAAACTGGGACAGAAAAAATAAATTTTTGTACTATTTAATTCAAATAATGATTTTTTTTTTTAAATTCATATAATTTAATTCATACATGTATAATAATACACGAAATGAGCTGGCATGATCACCATTCGTTATAGAATGGTAGATACGTTCTTGCTTGGGTTAGCTTCGTCGAGTGACGAGCCAAGATGGACATATTTACTTCATGATCTTCTAATATTATCATGCTCGGTTTTCCACTGTTCGTTTGTACAACTTTAAATTAACTATTTTTTTTTACCTCCATTTTTACAGATTGTCACTGTTGATTGAATTTTTTGAAATGTCACTCAATTTTTATTCTTATCACGAAATGAAGTGCTGTGGGAACATTCATAATTTTTTTTGAACGGTTTATAAATAAATAAATCGTTTATTCTGATCGGTACATAATACATTATATAAATCACATCAAGAATGGGTATATATATGTTACTCCAGGAATAAAGAAATGAACTTCTCTAGCATTTGTCTAGATATATACAGAAAACTCACTTTTACTTGATAGTAAAAACCTTGATTAGAGCAGCATCATAAAATACCCTATTAGCTTAGATTCGAGATTAAAGTCAATATTAATTATTTAAAATACAAACATAAGAAACAATTTTTTTAAAGGAAATACTAGATTGTAATATATATATATATATATATATAGAAGATAATTATAAAATAGTTCAAAATTGAGAAGAATGAAAATAATTTGACCGCATATTTACGTAAATATTGAACGGGATCCAGAAAATTCAGCGTTTATTTTTAATTTTTTAATTCGGTTTATTTAAAAATAAATCCGCAGAATTATTTTTATCCATAAAAATATTTTTCAATTTTATTTTAAATGAATTGTTTAAGTTGTAAATGATTCGGTAATTTATTAAAAATAGTAACAAGAACAAAATTAAACCCATGAAAGCCGAAATATTTTAATAATAAGTGATCATTCTTGTTAGAAAACATTGCATAAATTTAAATAAAATAAAAACCAATTTAAAATTTAAATAAAACCAATTTCGATTTTTTTCAGAGGCAGTTTAGAAAAAACTTGATTAATGAAAATTTGCTATTTACGTTGAAAATATGATTAATCTAAAAAGGTTTTTAAAAAATCAAACCCCACCTCTCAAAATTGAAGTATATAAATATTTTTCTCTATCACCCTTGGATTAAAATATTTTGAAAATTTATACTTCATACATAGAGCTCTCAAGAAATGTCTACAATGTTTTGAAGTTATAGTTAGTATTTTTAATTTCCTAAATGATCCATATTTATCGGCGCCAAACAATAATCTAGCAAACCATTGTTTTGAGAAAACACTTGGAAGATAATATCATATTTAGGTCAAATATACATAAGAATAATAAGAATTATTTCATTACGATAACAATTTTAGCACATTATTAATTCGCCTCAAAGCAAAGTAGTTTGATTTTGTTGCAAGAAAACTAATCTGAGCGTTACAAGAGAACTTGTTATACAGAGTGATTCACGAAGAATGTAAAAAGCTTTCAAGATGTATAATACTGCTGAAAATAAAAAAAAAAATTCATATAATCTTAGGTAAAATTCATATAATCATAGGCTAAAGAGATAAAAAGAAAAGATTAACTCTTGAAACACAAATTAAGTGGGTAAGTGGTTTTGTATGAAATCTTACTTGAAAATTAAAAAAAACATGCATTTCAGAACTGTTTTTTTTTGTCGTGTTCGAGAAATCTGGGGTAAAAGAAAAACATGTGTGGTGCGAATGCGACTGGAATGGGAGGAAGAGGTCTGATAATCACTACTAGTGCTAATTTTTCTTTACATTAGTATGATATTATATTTAGCAAATATGGTGATTAAAGGTTTTTAAATTTAAAGGGTTTTAATTTAATCTACAAATACACTACCAAATTTTAAATACACGTTTTTAAAATACATTTTTTAATAAATAATCCGGATTCTTTAACATTGAGGGCCATCATGTGTGTTCCTGGAAATAGTATGAGGTGGAAGTTTCGCGTTGCTTTCCACCTAGGCGTATGGTTATCCAACCATATTAATAGGCCGCCTCTAACATGGAGAAAAGACGCCTTTCGCAGCAGCCCCCAACCTGGAGAACAGACGCAACCTTACCAATTAGCAAATAGCAATCACTGGAATGAGATAAATTGCTGAGAATCTTAAAGGAAAAAGAGTCGCTTGGAGGGAAAGGAGATTAATAAGAAATCTATACTTATCACAGAAGGTAAAAATAAAGATTGGGAATGAGTTATTGGAGGAAAGCAGACTTGGAAGAAGGGTGCGGCAGGGTTGTTGCATGTCACCGACTCTGTTCAACTGTTACCTAGAAGCGATAATTGAAAAGAGTCTAACTGGTAATAAGAGTGTAAATATTGGAGGAAGGAGGATAAACATGGGTCTATTCTCCAGCGAGCCTAGCCATGTAGGCTCGCTGATGATATGGCAGAGTTGACGGAGAGTGAGTACATGATGAATGAAATGTTGAGAAGAATAAATCAAATCTGCGAGGAGTATGGGATGAAGATAAATACAAAGAAGACAAAAAGCATGATAATTAGTAGATCAACCGAAGGGCAACGATTAGGATTGGGAGAAATAAAGTTGAACAAGTGGCATTCTTCAAGTACCTGGGATGCATCATTAAGGAAGATATAATGTGTGATCAGGAAGTTAAAGTACGAATTGCTAGAGCAAAGGAAGCTTTCATTAAAATGAGGAGAATGCTATCTAGTAATCTAGATTTGCAACTAAGGAAAAAACTTGCGAAATGTTTAGTGTGGAGAGTGAACCTTTATGGGGCAGAGACATGGACTATTAGGAAAGAGAGGAGAAAAGTTTGGAGGCCTTTGAAATGTGGGTTTGGAGGAGAATGGAAAAGATCAGCTGGACGGAGAGAGTTTGGAATAAGGAGGTGCTTCTTAGAGTAGGAGAAGAGAGGGCGATTATTGAAATAATAAAAAGAAGAAAATGGAGTTGGTTGGGACACTCGCTAAGATATGAGTTCCTGTTGGTGACTGCATTGGAAGGATTTGTAACGTAGAGGAAAGCAAGAGGTCAGAGACGAGAATGAAAATGATAGACAATATGAAAAGGGAAGAAAGTTACTATAAAATGAAACGGATGGCACATGGAGGGCGACCATGTGAAAGCCTTCCTTTGTGCAGAACACTTATTATTATTTTTTTTTTTTTGAAGTTTTTAGGGGCATCGACTACTTTGGTCATTAGCCCCATCCCACTTCAAAAAAAAAATAAATAAATAAAAAAAGGGTTCAATATTTCACATTTTCATGTGTCAAAAAAAATGATCAAAATTTTACTTTTCTTATAACTTCTGATCCAATAAAATTACTTTCTAGGCTTTCCTTTCGGCCATCCTTTTTTACGTTTCTCCATCCTTCTGACGGCCTCAACCTCTGATGACAGCGTATCTGAGATCTCAGACATGGCATCGTCTTCCTCTATTTCGGATGCCAGTGATGTTCTTCGGCTGACGTCAGTTGATGAAACTTTAGCCGGCGCTGTTAGCATCTTTGCTAAAGAATCTAAATTAATGTGCGATGATGTCTCCGCGGCGGATGAGCCGGACTCTTTCTCTACTGCAGTACTGGGTCCGGCTGAAATAGATGCTCTCACCGAAGCTGGTCTTTGCGCTTTGGGAGGCTCTATTGGTACAGGTTTTATTTCATCTGCGCCTGGTGCTTTTTCTATAATAACTTGCACCTCTGTTTCCGCAGATTCAGGTTTTCTTGTCACAATTTCTTTAGATTTGTGACTACACGACGGAGCGATCTGTTTCTCTTTGTCAGATAAATCAAGATTTTTAATTCTTACACAAGTTGGTGACTTTACAATCGCAGATTTAGCTGGTTTTTTAAACAGCGCTGGTGTGTCTCTCATGTCAACGGCGTCAGTCCGGGAATGAGCCTTCTCATCTTTACTTTGTTTTCTCTGATGAGTCGACTCAATCTTAGAATCAATGATTCTTTCAATCATCGTCGCAAGACTTGGTGCCATCGTGTTAAGCAACTGCTCCACATTAATTTTAGATGTGAAAGGGGCAGCCGCTGCTTCTGCATAAGAAGTCGATGGTCGTGGTGTACGCTTATTAACAATCTTCTTAGCTTCAGGATAGCTTACCTTCTGAAGCGTTTTAACTTCCTGAATTGCTGTTTTTAATTTACATGCAGGGCAGTTTCTTGAACGACAATTGTGATGCCCTTTATAGTTAACGCAGGTTGGAGGGTCTTTACATGGGTAACCCTCATGTGTTTTCTCTCCACATATACATATTTCCTGCGCTTCACATCTTGCTGCTGTGTGTCCGAATCGTTGACACTTAAAACATCTCATCGGCTGCGGGATGAAAGCTCGTACATCAAGCCGATGGGTGCCAGCTCGTACCTTTTCAGGAAGATTCGGCCTATTAAATGTCAAAACATGCGAGGCCGAAGGAAGAATCTCACCATTTCTTCTCATAGTAAGTCTGCGACATTGAGTTACTCCCTGACTCGACATTTCTTGAACAATTTCTTCTTCTGTACAATTAAGAAGATCGCGACAAACAACAACTCCTCTGGATGAGTTCAGTGTGCTACGTGGTTGGACAGAAACCGCAAATTCACCGATCTTCTTCAACCCCAAAACTTTCTGGCTTTGCATGTCGTTGATGGTTTCGACATGCAATCCATTAAAAGTTTTACGAATTTCCTTGACAGGACCACCAGCACAATTTGTAACTTCTTTTGCGATAAGGAATGGACTAACTTTTTGAAAGTTTCCATTCTCCCTTGTAATAATTAAAAATCTTGGCTTAGGTGCGCTATAGCCAAATAGACTTTTCTTTAATTCTTTACTGATTCTATCAGCATCTTTCTTTATCCTACCAGATTCTTTACTTTTTTCCTCTTCGCTTGCGGCGAATCGGAGGTTTCTAAACGAGGGTGTTTACGTGCACCCTCTGCCACGTTTGATTGTTCAATATTCATGAACAGTGGATCCCTTCTGTAGCAAGGCTAGCCGCCGGGGTACACCCCCACTCCAGGGCTACTAACTTTGGAGGTCCGATCCGGTACTCCGGTGGAACCGGCATATGTCCTGGCAGAGAGCGGATGCGCAGTCTCTGCACTGACTCCAGGCTCCTACACACCGAAGCTTTCAGAGCTCCCATGCACCGACATACATGGGCACCATTGCTACATGCTTGCCATCGCAGGGGGCATGTGGACAACGGAAGGGTCTCCGTTACACCTGCAATAACATTGACCCTGGCCGCCAGACCGCCAGCTCTAAGAGTGGTATGATCCATTTCCAAAATCGTTTGTTATTCCATTTCCTGCAGGTAGCCAAAAATCCAGTCCGTTTAGTGACCTGAAGTTGGAACCAGGTCAAACTTAACAAAGCATAACCGAGGAATTTACTCGGAACCCCGTTAGCCAGCTATATGTAATGTACGAAAGTACAGCTGTTGTCGCCCTGGACGTGGAACATAGATGTTGTGTTCCGGACGTGGGGATTATCTACCTCAGGGCCTTATTATTATTATTATTATTATTTAAATATACATACCAGATTTTAATATTAACTGCAAATTAGAATTTAATTAGAAATAAAGAATTAATTTAAAAAATATTATTCCTGTTAGTTTAAAATATTATGTATTGAGAAATATTCTAAATCCATACGTTACAATTACCTTTTCATTCCAATGAAACAGGAATCCATCATCAAACGAAAATTTGTGCAACATGTAATAGAATTCTTACAATATTTTACATTTCCGCTAGGACTGTCATGATCAATTTTAGTGTTATTTTCTGCCATTTCTAGCATTTTCACTGGTAGTTGACGCGTTTTGGAGTACCTCCATTTTCAAAACTTCTTTTAGCACTGAGTATCCTGTTGTGATCGACGAATAAATAGTAGTGAATAAATAAATTCCGGCTTATGCTGCTATTTATTGGATATGATCCCAACTTAGGAAAACTCAGTGCTAAAAGTAGTTTTGAGAATGGAACTACTCCAAAACGCGTCAACTGCGAGTGACAAAAGGAAAGGCAGAAAATAACATTTAAATAAAAAGGCGTTAAAATTATATGTTATTATTTATAAATATGATCTTTAGTATACTCATAATATATACTATGAAAAAGATTACAACGAAGAGAAGGATAAAGAAAAAAACTATAACATTTTATTTTTAAATCATTTGAAATTAAGTATTAATCGCCTCTTTAAAAATGCTCTTATGATCATCATTAAAAAGCTGTAAACCAAGCAAATTTAATCTATATAAATAAAACAATAATAAAGAAATTAACGTTTAAGATCACATTGTTGTCTCGGCCTTTTCATCTGGAGGTCCCAGGTTCGAATCCCGGTCAGGCATGGCATTTTCACACGCTACAAATCATTCATCTCATCTTCTTAAGCAGTTAAAGGTAGTTCTGGAGGTTAAAAAAAAATCACATTGTAAATACGACACAGATGACTTAATAAATTTAATTATTCTAATTAAATCAAATTACATTTTTGTTTTAAGTAAAGATTTTTTATTAAGTAATTAAGATTAGAATTTATGATACATTTTTTAACATCAAGTAAAAGAGTAGTAATTAATATTGTAATGTATATTCATTAACTGCAATGTAAAGAAAAATTTAATTATTTGGATATGGAAAAGAATTTAAGTAGGTGGTCATATCGAATAAAAGGTAGAGAGAGTTTTGGAAGAGAATGCTAAATCTTAACGTATCCAACTTTAGTAATGTGAGATCTACTTAGAAAATTTCTTGTCTAAAAATAATTCTAGTTAGTATTTTGGACGCATGAAATGTCAAACTAATAGTGTCGCTGTTCATACGTTTTATCTGGACTTAGTTTCTTACGTATATTGCTATTATAAGGAATCTTTACTGGAGTCTAATTGTAATTAAACAATCATAATTATCGAAATTTATTTTATAACTTATGTAAAAATAACACTGCTTTTTATAAGATAGAAACCAATATATATTTTTACCATAATGTTTTAGTGAATTTAATTTAAATTATAAAATGTAGATAGAAAATTAAAAGAAAAAAAAACAAAAAAAAAACTGTTGCCAGTCTGCGCAAGATCAACTTTTTATTCATTTAAATATTTTTTTATGATTTAATATCTTTTTTAAATTTTGTTTATTATTGCTAACAATAGACACAACAAATAAATAGAAATCCTAATTTATGTGAATAGTATTTTCGTACTTCTGAAGCTTCAAACCGTAAAGAAAATTCAGTTTCACCCTCCCGCAATCTTCCCATTCGACCGAAAATAATACCATACGTTTCTTCAAAAAGTCGGTAAAATATACTAATGCTACAAAAAGTGACGCAACTTTCTGGCTTTATGGAAAAAAATGTAAGGTATGATACTTTTTTAAGTGGTCTTCATTATGCGATTTACATAACTGAATACGACGTTGCATGCTCTTAAACAAATATTGTAACGTTTGTTGAGGAATTGCAGCAACACTTCGTTCAATTTTGCTCTGAAATTCGGAAATAGTGTGAGGATACATTTTTTAAGCGTCATCCTTAAGGTATCTCCACAAGCAAACGTCAGGAGGGGAAATCGAGGAAGCCACAATCCCTTCGAAATCATTTGTCCATGAAAACACTGATCCAAGAAAGTTATAGTGTAGTTGGCACTATGAGCCGTAGCATTGTCCTGCTGTAACTACATATACTCTAACCGGTCTGCAGATATAGTGTTTACAAATTGTTGCAACATCTGTGTATAACGCTCACTATTCTCTGTGCCGTGAAAGAATGTAATGAAGATTGGTCGACATGACATTACATATCAAAAACCTTTTTGTTCGTGTAGAAAAAACTCGTAGTTAATGTAGATTTTCCGTACAAAAAATGCGTGAATTCTGTGCATTCACGTATCCATCAAAGTGGAACCACGCCTTGTAAGACCGAAACCAATTATCGAGTTCTTCCCCATCTGGCGTTAGAGATGACATGAACCACTTAGAGAATGCTATATTTTTTCCAGTGCAGCACACGTAATAACTCGTGAACAGCACGAATTCTGTATGAATGCATCTTTAAACGTTTGTGTGATGCCGTGTGGGCACTAACGGCTGAAAGACCAGATTGTCTAGTTAGGCTCCCACAGATTTCTTGTTATTAACAGAACATGCAGCTTGCACGTCGACCAACATTTCTGATGTTATCATTTTCGGTCGACCACTTTTGGCTGCAACTGCCACATTCCGTGTCTCTTGGAACTTATCGTACAGCCGCTTTATAGAGTATTTGTTTAGTGTATCCACACCACAATTTTCTGTGAAGGCATTCTGGGTCTGGGCATAACTGGCAAATCTAATGTAATAGGAAACAATGAATATTCTCTACTCCTTGTTTAACCCATTTTCTTCAATTAAACCTGCAGAAAAAGAAGGAAATATTCTTCCATAAGGTAGCGTCAATATTTACATGTAATATTTATAAAGTTTTTACTTCAATGAAAAAAAATATAAAGAAAACAATGTTTGTTCCTCTCCAATTTGATACATGATCATTTTATTATTATTTTCAATTCCACAATATAAATATGTGATGCCTGAATATATGAGTAGTTTTTATATTTATACGAGCAGTTTATAGTTAAAAGCTCTCAGTTTACTTGATGTTACTGACAAAAAATTAAAGAAAGATGAAATTTAACTCGGCACAGATTTGAAAACTGGGGTGTATGCATAATTAATGACTACTTGTCAAAAAGTAAATTTCATCTAGAAGTTTTAAAGCCCCTTCACCCCCCTTTCTATCTCTAATTAATATAAATACGCGTATGTATATATTTATTTATTTAATCTGGAGTCTTACCTACCGCTCATAATTAGCAAAAATTGCACTTTCAATTTTGTTTTGTATTTTCTACTGAAACAAATTTGTATTTTGTTTTGTATTTCAAATTAATATTTTTTAAGTTTTCTTTTCCTCACACCATATTATTGAAATAATTATCTACTAATAACGAGATGATAAATTAATCGACAAGATAAGGGGAAATGAAAAAAATATTTTGTTGGTAGGAGAAATTCTCCTACCAATATTATTTTAGATAGTTATATGCGTCATTGTTAAAGCGAGTTTCCGTAAGGTCATTAACCAAGCTACACTTCTCTTTGCGTACGTCACATGGCCGAGTTGCCTTGTCTGTTTATTTAACCCCATGAATTGTTCCTACTGTGTATTTCTATTCGATTAAAACCACTGACCTTTAGATCAGTAAAACAATCATGTTCAGTGAAAACTATTATTGTTTTTATTGTTATTTCCTTCAAGTTCTTATTATACATTGTTTAACTATTAGAATTTATTTTTGAAAATTAAACTTTTACATACATTTTCTTAATTTTTTTTTTTTTTTTTGTGTAGCAAATGGTTTTTCTTACACTCACAGAATGCAGAATTAACGATGGGATACGCTCAAAATTAACTGATTATTTGAAAAATAAGATATTGCATAATGTTCACGACAATAAAACAAAGAAAACTCCACCTGCAGTATAACATATCATCGAAATGATAGTAGCTAATCCTACGGCCCTCGGGAAATAAAATATACTTTACACGGGATAGAAACAGCTTATTACTAACCAACAACTTTCGGTTGTTACAATATACTGAATAAACGGAGTCACTTTACGAAAATTAATGGGACTAGACGAAATTAATCCAGATAAACTGCAGATACATACCATTTTAAGGAAAATATTTAAAATTTTTATCTGTCATTACGAACTCAAATTTGAATTTGTAAAAATCGTGAATTGGTCAAGTGACATTATTTTTATTTAAAATTTACCGAAAACAATTTGAGAAAAATGTTTTTTTTTTTTTCAATAACTACTCTCCTTTTTTTATATATCAACAAAATTAAAAAAAAAAAATCACTTAATAATTGAAACGAGAAATAATGCACTGTAGGATGTTTTATTGTTTTGTTTCAGATTTCATCTTGTATTTAATAACACTTTCATTTTACTTTCCCGGTGAATATAGCTAGAGTAGCTGTATTAAAGGGGAAAGTATGGTTATGGGAAAATATTTGGAATTATTTTTATTTTAAAATTCAATTTTTTTTGTACAATTCTTTTCATTGTTGATTGTACTATTATTATTTTTATCACTTGCTTGAAATTTCCACATATATCCAGTTTCTGTGTCAGTTTACCATCTTCTCTGTCTTAATTGGAAAAGTCACTTTCACTACCATTGAATAGATGTAGTCTATGATAAATTTATCAGCGTCATTTGGTCAATCAGCGAGTCCATCTTTTTATACTTAGATTCAGCTTTTTTTACATGTTCGCAATATTGTTTGCAATCATCCTTAATTATCCTTAATCCATTTAATTTTTTCTCAGCTATGTTTCTAATATGGTTGTGTCACTACCAACATGTCTTTTCAGAGCCGACGGTACCATCTCGATCGGATTTTAATCGGGATCGTAAACAGGTGGAAGTCGCAGAACCTGATGCTAATGTTTTTTTTATTAGTTCATCAAAATGTTACTTTATTTTTGAATTTCTATATTATTTAATTATGCCATATAATTGTGGTTTAACATTGCTATATTACACTGAATATTGTTTTATTTTTTCTAATTAATTAATTATGCCACTTTTCCTATCATTTGAATTGGTTGGCTTCTCTATTAGTGGATCGTGGTATGACGCATCATCGTTAACAAACAATAATTAAGGGGTTGAGGGGGTTGACCAGGAATTAATTATTCAGATTCCCACTTCATGAAATTTTTGTTGACGATGTCGTGATAACTACACCTTTTTGAACTCGTTTTTCAAGTTAACAACGCGTTCGGAATGAACCCCAATTCTACTACAGCGTGGATTATGATTAATCAATCACCTTTATTAATTGGCATTTTAACTTTTGCTCCCCTGACACCCGACCATGATTTGGTAGTCAAATGGGACGGTAAAATATACGATTCGTTCAAATAAACAGTCGAAGAATTTTCTCTTCTGCAATCAGTTTTTTTTCTTAAATATTCTATCCTCTTCCATCGGATCTCTTCTTTCTTGTAATTTTTTTATGTAGACAGTTCATTGTGTTTTGCGTGAAACTCGTTAAGTGTTCTTCTTATATCGCCTTGAACAATACTGCCTTGGCCACTAACTAGTTTTGAAATAGTTTAATTTTGAATACTTTATACCATTTTGATGAACTGAATGAGCACGACTGCGATTGAGATTTAAGATCTTGCTTTTCTTTTCGGAGTTTTTGAACTTGTGATCTTAAAATCCTACAAGCTACAGTGGTTCATTCTTTACAATTTTGAATGCGTATTAATGTTTGTCATCTTCTAGATTTCCTAATTTTATAGCTTCTTTTTTCATAAAATCGTATACGTCATTTACTATTTTACGAGCTTGACTACGGAGCTTTCTATTCTTAACTATGGATTCTGCCATTGCAAAAAAATATTCACTAAAAAAAAATCGCAAAAAACATCCGAATTCATTAACACAAACAAAACATTAACTAACACGCCACATATTACAGAAGGAAAAATCTTTACCATTTGTACCGGCCCACGCCAAGAATTAAACTAAATCACATTATTGAAAATGAAAATTAAACATTAATATTACATATTAGTTAACTTGTGAAAAAAATTACTTAGCTAATCTATGAATACGTATAGAATGACTTGAGTAATAATAAAATATTTATTTAATGTTGATGTTTAATACTATAAACATCATCAACAATACTAATACCCATTACAACTGTGCATATAAATATAACTCAAATGAAATATTTTGAAAATCTTTATTCCTATAAAATGGTCATTAATTTTATGATTCACTTGATAGAGGGAATGCATTAATAATCTATTAATACAAGTATAAACTATTTGGTTTTGTACTGTATACAATAAGAAATATTTTTAAGTATGCTAAATATTATGAAAGAAATTATTGCCTGAAATTACACAAAATAATAATAATAAATTCTAATTGCAGAAAGAATATTTGCTATTTACGAAAATAGTTAAACACATTGTAATGCAGAATACTTGGTTTCTGAATGAGCCTAATGTTACGAGAAAATAGTAATACAGTGTCTATAAAGTTTTTCCACGATAGTCTTATAAAGTACGTCATCCAGTCTTTCCATGATAAAAAATTATTACAAAAAGAACTGTTACAGTTACAGCTGTGCGGTTTGTGGCAAAAGAAAGAAAAAATTATCAAGATTTTTTTTACCATGTCAATAATTTTCATCATGTGCACCTTCTGTCGCTCGTAGAATGTCAAACCGATAATCAATTTCACGCCATGTGTTCAACATTTCTTCTGTAATATTAGCAACAGCTTCAGTTACTCTCCGTATCAATGTGTCCAGATCAGGTACGGATATTTCATAGAATCTGTCCTTAACATAACCCTAGAAAAAAAAGTTAAGGGAGTTATGTCTGGTGGTCGTGATGGCCAGGGATTGGAACTGTCGCTCCCAATCCATCTGCCATGAAATGATTTATTCAGAAAATCTCGAAGTAGTAATCTTCAATGTGGTGGTGCGGCATCTTTCTGGAAAACCACCCTAGGTTGCAAAGTGTTGCAGCATATCTAGGTAAAATGTTAGCTGCTGCTGATTACTCAATGAAAAAGAAGGGACCAATGATTCTGTTGTGCATCAAACCACACTACATATTCACTTTAGGAGAACCTCTAATTTTTTTCTCTGCTAAAGTACGAATTTTTGAGCCCCATATTCTCACGTTATCCCTGTTTACTTTTCCTGAGGTGTGCGTAGTAGTTATTTTTGGTAATCACGCAATATTTTGAAAAGTCATCCAACATTTTAGCAGGTTTATTAATGCGTATCCGTCATTTTGAACTGAATTTATTTAGTAAAAAAATCGAGAATCGGTCATGTGTGACATAATTTTCATGTAAAATTTATTGAAAAAATGATGGTGAATCATGTTTGATCAATCTAATCCCGTTATTTTAGAAATAAGCAATCAAATTTGAATTTTTTTTTAAAAATTCACTTAAGAAATGAAACGAGAGAAAATGTTGTGTATGATTTTTTGCATTGTCTCACATTTAATCTTACTTTCATACAACTGCAGATCAGTAGTTAAATTAGTTTTATAATAAATACAAATTAAAAACAACATTTTTAATTAGTTAATTTATAAATTTTTTTCTATATCCAGCTATAATTTATTTTTTCATCAAAAAAATGAAAAACCGACCGGCGTTATTAGTCTATGACAAAAATTTATTTTAATATTTTATCAAAGCATGTCAATTACACATATAATTATTATGTAACTTATTAAAATAAAATTGAATTTATATATATGTGATATGTTTAATGAAAACTATTAATTCTGTAAATGTTTTTGAATAAGTTATTCCGCGTTATATAAAATGCAGGATGAATATATAAACTATACGATTTAATATTGAAGAATAAATGTTTAGCCACGAAAATCCTAAACAGAAATAGATTTAAATTTCTTTCTTTATATTATTAGAAGTGATCAATTAAACACCATTTTAATAATTTAAGCATGGAAACATCTACTTATTGACGTAATTTAGAAATAAACGTTATAGGTTATATTGAGTAGAGGTTTTAATATTAAAAAAAAAACAAAGGCTGAAACGATATATTTATGTGATAAATGTTTTACAGTTTAGCGAGGGTGGGGAAAGTAGGTTATACGTGGTTACTCGTTCTTGTAAAAGTTAAGGTCACTTGGTCACACGACAGGAGTGGAGCTTTCTTATCTACCCTTACGCCTTGTATTTAGCGCACGACATTATTCTTTACTCTACTTCATTTCTGCAAAGACTAAAAGAAGAAAGGAAGGTTTTATCAAACAAAAGCCATGCCAAGTAATATATAAAAAAACTCACATACAGACTCAGATTCATTTTTCGTTCATAAATAATTTCGTTTAAAGCTCATCTTCTTGTCTTTACTTAGCTTCTTGTCCAGTCGTGCTTCTTTTTAATCCGTATGTTTCCTTCGTTGATTCTCGCGGACTCTCCCGATCGTACCACATAATCATAAGTAGTTTTACGTCGTCTAGAATAAATAGTGTAGTTAGTTATACATGAAAACGCCATTCAATAAAAATGATACTCCAGAATATTCTAGAACGTTTAGATATCAATATATCTTGTAACTAAACGTAACATTACATTATTTAATTTTTGGTTACTAAAGCCACCACCTTGTTGTAATTTGTTAAACCTGAAAAACTATATTACTCCACCATGCGTTGACGTCAATTTCTTTATACTCTCTTTCATAATTTCATCTTATTTCGAAACCTACATTCTTTAATTTGCATTCTATTTTTTTTTAAATTTAAACAACTGCTGTTTTTGCAATCGATTAATGGAATTATTATTACGAATTATAATTACTAACATAAATAACTTATTACCGTTACTTTAATCTAATTACCTTGCATGAATAAGATATCCGTCAGATTTCTTGAAAACCACTTAATGATTCGTCACTACTAGACTTATAAATGTCACTATCACTATCTCTAATTATAAAGGATTTTAAAGCATTGTCTATTAAAGGTTCTTGCGATTAATATTCATTTTCGATGTCTATCACTTAATTAAATGTCAGTATCCAGTCCTCTGGTCCCATTAAATTTGTTTGTTTCTCAAACAGACTTTTCACTCTTTCAATTTTGAATTCCGTATTTCGATTGCGAATTTATTGTTTTACTTCTGCCCATATCATTTCCACTGTGTTTAAATCTAGATGATATGGAAGCAAACATAATAAATTACGGCCTTGTATTCTAACATGTCATCCAAAAGTTAGCGCGCGAATTACTGTTTGTTTGACTTTATTATTTCTTATTATACGGTTAAGGAAACTCTCACAAAATCCTATTCCTTTTTGTTTAAGCTATCATTTCATTTTTTGTGCTATTAGATATCGGTGTCTTTTCAGTTAAAACCTTGTGGTAAGAGACATTATCTATTATGAGAATACTTTTTGGTTCTTTAGGAAGGTTAGGTAATAATTCTTCAGTGATCCATTTCATATTATTACTTCATCTGGTTGCGGTAATCTCCTAAACTCTGACTAGCCTGCCACATAGTGAGAACATCAGGAACAAATCCTCTTTCTCCTCCGGCATGGATAACGATCATACGCTTTCCCTTAGAGATCGATTGTCGAAGGACTTTTCCTGAGCAGTTTCCCCATGACTTTTCAGAAATATTATTACTAAGGACGTAAGTTTTGTCATGTAAACAATGTTACGGCCGGATTCTCCGTAATATTTTATGGCCTGAAATACTTTATCCTTTTGTCCCGTATATCACTCCTTTCCACCAATACAAAACGACTATCTTGGGTTTTTCGCTACTTTAAACCGAAATATTTTAATATAATTTGAATACTCTTTTCACTACAATTAAAGTTAATCCTGTATTTTAGTGCTGCGCGTAATAACTCGGCTGTCGGACGACGATTCTCAGTTATGTGAAAGTTATACACCAATTTCCGAAATATCAAAATCACAAAATCATCCAGTTCAGTTGTTGGCCTTAATTTTTCCCGGCGCTTGTAGGGGGTTACGAACGACTAAAAAAAAGTATTATGAAACACTTGATTGTCGGAACTCGTAGAAGCGGAATTGAAAACAGTAATTTTTTCCAATTCATTTTTAATTTTCATAATCAATCGGATCGAAACGCTAGTGGCTTCCCGATCTCAGACCTTTGTTAGTGTAATCGTTGGGGCATTTGTTGATGCCTCTCTTTTCGTAAAGTTATATACTCTCCAAACGATTTCCCTACTCTGACTATGAAACACTTTACCTCTACGTTTTGATACAAAATGAACGTCCTCCATGATTATTGGATGATAACTAATACCGTAATGTAATTTTAAAGAATATACAGGTTTAAACTAGAAACTCGTGACAGACACCAAATTTAACACATCAAGAGTGATGTGTATACATCACTGTGTTTAATACATCAAGAGTGAGTGAAAGTACAGGCAGAGGCCTATATATTCACTATATGGTTTAAACAAAACAGGAAAATGAAATGATTGCGCAAGTGTGTTGAATACTATCTCAAGACTGTACTGTATAAAGTGTACTATTACACTTCAAACTCATGACATCATCATGCAATGAGTACTCAGTATTTCGTACATTAAATTTGTCATGAGTAATGGCCCTTCTTCTTTTTCCTGTTTAGCCTCCGGTAACTACCGTTTAGATAATTCTTCAGAGGATGAATGAGGATGATATGTATGAGTGTAAATGAAGTGTTAGAGTCTTGTACATTCTCAGTTCGACCATTCCTGAGATGTGTGGTTAATTGAAAACCCAACCACCAAAGAACACCGACCGGTATCCACGATCTAGTATTCAAATCCATGTAAAAATATCTGGCTTTACTAGGACTTGAACGCTGTAACTTTCGACTTCCAAATCAGCTGATTTGGGAAGACGCGTTAACCACTAGACCAACCCGGTGGGTTATGAGTAATGGCCCTATAAATAAAATGTATAACCGATTCTGTTATCAAGTAACACGTAAAATTTGTCATGCGTAAGATGATCTCATCTTATTGTTGTGAAAAGAATGAACTAATTAGGTAGGATATCTTTAGACTACGTACAGTAGTCGTTCGTAAAAATAAAGTGTTTATTAATATTATTTATAATTAGTATTTTTAAATAAATAAACGATATAAGTTGTAACAACTCTATGTACTGCATACTGTGCAAGTATACGGAGTTATACGAGATGTTTTCTTAAAGGAATTACTATCTAATTGTTCCACCCCTCCTATCTACCTCTCTCGCACGCAATGTGCACAATTATGCGCCACCCGCTATATATAGCTGCAAGTCAGCAAACTGAATTTGGAAGTTCTTTATTTCCTGAACGGATAGAGTAGGGAATATACCGCATTTAAATGTTATAACAAAGAATTTGGTATGGATACTTGCGCTGTACCTGACTGGAAAACTTTTTTAAGGGATGTGTATGTAGATATGTTACTCCGTAATACAGTAAAAATAGGCGGGAATAGTCTGAACGTAGAAATATACGAATCTCTTTTTTCAAGGCAAAAATATAATATGGGGATGGTTTACCCTTAGCAATCGGTGTTTGTGGGATTTTGCAATGAAACAAAAGAATTTATGTGCATGCGGTCCCCGTTGAACGAAAAACACATCATTTAGTATTGTAAAGGAGTGTATTAGATATGAGAAGAACAATTTTTTGATTGTTGTTAAGTTACAATAATGTACCTAATCTACAGATTTAATATTACATAACAAAATGATAATTACTCGGTTAACTTTCGATTTCCAATTACCGGGGTGCATACACACCCAGTGGAGAGTTTATGGGCAGCAGCGAAAAAGACGGAATAGCAAGAAGTGTAGTACATCGAAATCTACGTTAAAATCATAATAATGCGATTTCATGCTGCGACAACGTGACGTCAATAAGTACCCGTTGGATCAAATTTTGCAGTATATCTCTGTTTTAACCTCCACAGGAGTGGATGTAAATACACCAAGTAAGATTTATCTTTTACAATTAAAATATCAATTTAGGAAATGTGTCTACTTTCAAAAAAACACCGTCATAATTTTTTACACTGCCAAAAAAATAATATTATATCAATCCATTACATGGCTATATTCAAAGAATCATGTATTTTATCGTTAAGCTTTAGCATCAGTCACCAAAATTGATGATGCTAAAACCTCTTTATTATATATGGAGTTTTCCAGACGTAATAACAAAACTTCAGGAACTGATTCAGGACACAAGAATGAGCAAAAAATACGATACCGACATTACTTTATATTCCTACTTTACTTTGTTTTCCTACTGGACGCCATTTTGTGATTTTCAACAAAAAAGAAATTCTCAGGAACGGGTAAACCTATTTTAATTAAATTTGGCAAATCTCTGGTAAGTTTCTTGTTCGACCAAATAAAAAATTTTGAAAACGTCACCTTCAAAAACTTCAAAATGGCGGCCATCTTAATTTTTTAATCTTCTATATCTTTGTAATTATTTGTTTGATCAAATTTTTACTTTTAAAAAATCTATTGGTATTATTTTATTTTGAACAAAATGACACCTCATCTGTAAATCTCCGTTGAGAATCAATCGAGTTATTGCAGACCATTAACCCGGCAGTACGCTTGCCCACCGTAATGCAAGACGATAATTATTTACCTGTTTTTATTTCCTCAAATAAATGTAATAATAAATAATTAACAATAAATAATAGTACTCGTAATTCTTATCATTATCGGGCACAAAATTCCAACCAATCCTATTCACTGGTTTTTAACCAATCATAAGGTGAGACTAATTCTTATCATTATCGGGCACAAAATTCCAACCAATCCTGAATCAGGATCCTGATGTTCGGCTAATATGTCCCGAAACACTGTATACCAGAGCAAACTGTTTATTTCTTTGGAATCAAATCCTAACCGTTCTCACAATCCACTCATCGATTCATTATAAATGAGGAAAGTTGTACATTATGACGTACGCGTTACATCACTGAAAAGTCCCCAAAATAGGATAGTAATCAACCGAATAGGATTTCTTAAAATAGGTTAGGATTAGTTGACAAATTTATTAGCCGGATGTCACCACGAATGATTTGTAAGTGGAAAATGGAAAATAAGATTATAGAAGTATTTTTAATGTTTAAATAGTAATTATAACCAAAATAATGATATTTTTTCTACTTATAAAGAAATTTTTCATATAACATAGTTATTATCAGATATAGTATTATTTTACTTTATTTAAAACGAATTTATACCTTGTGACTAATAAATGTTCTGTTTGTTATTTTTTTATTTATTCTTACTTTTATTCAATTATTAGGATTGAATTGTGATATTTTTCTGCTTCATTGCAAATAATTTATCCTTTAAAATAAATCAAAAAAATATATTCCAGGTAAATCTAAAATATTTAGATACAGGCTCGATCTTTTATGATATACCCTTGAATTATGTAACCACATTAATTTTTATTATAAAAAATGGTTGGAAATGATTTTACATAAGGCATCAATTGGTGGTTGTTGAAAATGGCAAATAATTTTTTCAACGACTAGTACCTCAAGCCACATTAATTAGAGAAATTAATGAGTAGTATATCATTGTTATCTTCATTGATATATACAATCGCATAGTTTTAAGCGGATTTTCAGAGAATTTGTAGAAATCGTCCAGTCAGATTTTTTATGGGGTATTCGGGGTCAGGGGGAACCAAATTTTATTTTCGTTTTGGAGTTTCCTAAACACGATTCTGCAATGTTTATATACGTATGTATGTATACGATTTTTTCGTCCGCTCTGTCGGGTACAAATCTTAACTGGTTTTGACGAAACTTGGTGGGATGATGTAAACTTATTAGGAATAGAACCGTATTGATATTTGATAGAATTGGTTCATAGGAATTGGAGTTAGAGCCTAAAACCGGTTTTTTAGCGAGATTTTCTGCTTTATCGCTTTACTGAGCACATTTTTTATGAAATTTGGTAGGATGATGAAACTCGAGTAGAAATAGGACGCTATTGATTTTTAAGCGAACCTGTTCACAAGAACCGGAGTTAGAGACAAAAAAAATGGGTTTTCGGGTACGTTTCCGAGGTTTCAGAGTTGTATCTCGAAAGTTGACATGTTAGAAAGCCAACATTAGATTATTTCGAGTACAACCAGGTGCAAGCTGGTTTCTTAATGGTTCCAAAATATCAAGTTTGTAGCCCAAATCAGATTTTTGCAAACACCGCCAGGTGCGAGCTAGTTTCATTACAGTACATTACTTTTCCAATAATCCGAAGTCTGCTCTGGTATGAAGAAAATGGGTTGGTGTTCTAAAAATAAGTTTTGAAGTTTTAATCGTTTTGTACCAATTTAAACCTAATGTTTTTTTTTTGGAGAATGGTTCCATAACCACGCAGATTATGGGTAACAGTATTGAGGTGTGTTTTTGGCTGTGTTAAGCAATTGATGCAGTCAGAACTCAACAACTATGTGTAAAGGAGGAAGAAAAATACACATATATACAAGTATAATGTATTTATTGGAACAATACACTCACTGTAACTCGCAGTATCATAAAAAACACATGATACTAAATATAACATGAAATACAATAAAATACTGAAACCTAGCTAAAATACCTAATGTAATATTATTTTCAAAAATCATTACAGCAGTGCATAATCCTTTCTTTCTTAACTAAAACCGGAAATCCGCTCTTCTGACGCACTTACTGCTATAATTTTTTTTTTATTTTAGCATTCTTAGCTCTCAGATGAAAGTAATAATCATTTCTAAATATGAGCCCTTTCTTGTCAAAAACGATTCGTAAAATGAACATCATTATTTATAAAGAAAGCAATTGAAACTTATATTTCAGAAACTTGACATGCTTTACAGCCACAAGAAATAGTGCGTGATAGTGTTCTAGTTTTTATACTTAAAAACGGACGCACTAACAAATAAACCAATTTTTTCCCCTGTACATAATTTCTTGTGTACTTATTCATTGTAGATAAAAAAAAATATCTAAACGTTATTTTTCAATTGTTCAATTTTTACGCAATTTCTTGATTTTCCTAATAAGAAGCATGTATAATACAATAAAAATAATTGCTTTATATCTAAACTACATAATCGTAAATTAGATGTACAATTATATTAATAGTTTCGATAGCAATCAAAGCACAAAGGTTTCTTTGTGATATAACCGTTTATGTAATCTCTAAAACCATTTTATAAATTAACAGTTTATGCAATCTATCAAGGCAATTACGTTCCGTGACAGTTCCGTACAGAGGTAATTTTGCACAGGTTAATAGTTAATAGGCCTAGCCAGTTTCCTTTTAGTAGTCTTACAAAATATTTATGCAGTTTATTTCTTAGGTTATTTTTATTGAGCGTTTTTTGTTTTTCTATTTTCATTATATCTATATAGATAATACTATTTTATTTTTTATTAAATTTACATATTATTTTGATAATAGAGGATAGACAAATCTCTTTCGTATTTGTATACTGTAACACCCAATGTTTGCTTGTATTAACATATCAAATTTCAACATATCCTGGAATATTACAGTGATCAGTTATCGCAAACTTGAAGTTCAACTGTGATCTTACATTTCACCAATTTTAGAATTTACATAGGCCTATGACTTTTAAAACAAAAAAAAATAATTTGTTCGTTTGTTAAAATCGTTTTTTCTAAGGGGAATTGCAAAATCTTACTTTTACCTTTTGACATTCTTTTGTACTAATTTTTTGGTTTTCTAGTCATATTTTTCTAAGTGTAACTGTTAAAATTTTAATTTATTAGATTGCTTTAATAGTTAGAAAAGACTGAAGATTGTGTAATTAAATTGGGGTTAGTTTTTTCATGTTAATTATGATAGTAGTTTTGTTCTCAACTATATTTTCCATTCAAATAACATACCATATGGAAAAATTTGGAAACATTTAAAGTAGGAATTTCTATCCGTTTTATAAATTGCATGTAAAATAAAATTTATTACCGTAGTTTATTATATCTCATTATAGCTAAATAATTCTCACCTTTTATGACAACCATTTCGTAATTCTGATTACTTCTGATGTCGCCTATTAAGGAAAAAAGAACTTTTATCGTCTTAAAGAATATAAAATTCATTAAAATAGTAAGTTTCATTGAATATTGAAAATTTTGATTCTATTATTACGAATGAAAAATGTATACAGAGTGGCCCACAAAGAAGCGGAGAAACTTTTATGACACGTTCTACTGGTTAAAATAACAAAAAAATGTGGTATAAACATAGGTCTCGAAATGCTCTGTTTTTGAGTTACAGCTAGCAAAACATTTTACCCGGAATTCAGCTCAAATAAATATAAAAAAGCTCGTAATTTTTGGGACCCACATTAAGCAACTAAAAAAAAGTGGCGCTGCATCATTCTGCCGGAAAACCGATCTTTAAGAGTTTTTATTGGCTGTATTTATATCAATTTTTTAATTAAAAAAATTTTTTTTAAATTAAACAAACCTAAAAAAAACTTGTTTGCGACACTGAATTTTGTATTTTAAGTCGGATGTAAAAACTGCTGCAGTTTCAGTTCTGGGATCTATTTTATCCTACTTCACACTTAAAAATACATAAGAAACTACAAAATTTACTCCCTAACTTGAGTCTCAAAAATGACTGTAGGGCTTCTTTTTATTAAAAGAGCTGAAATATTGTGAAATATTTCGCTAGCTGTGTCACAAAAACAAAGTGTTTCCAGACCTTTATTTTTTTTTTTTCATTATTTTCATCAGTAGAACATGTCCTGAAAGTTTCTCTGTTCTTCGTGGGACGCTCTGTATATTAATACTCTGGACTCATTAAAATGAAAAAGAAGAAAAATTTACTTTTGACGTATGACTAAACAAAAACACCTTAATCATATCAAACAAAATCTCCTTTGTAAAGTACGGGTAAGAAGGAATAAAAAGATATTTCAAGTGGCTAAAACATTTTCTGGCCAAAATTTCTCATTGTTATAACTCTCTTATCTACTCTTTACGTAATGTAAATATATATATATATATATATTTTATGTGTATTTATACAGACACGATTTTCTCTATAACGTCTTAAAATTTCAGAAATCTATTCATTTTCATTCGTATTTTTAAGATTAAAATAAATATAGTAAAATAGTAGATATCATCCTTGTGTAGACTTTTCGGGAATTAAAACTGAAACTGGTGGATTTATAAATACTACACTACACTACAATTATTAATTTATATACTTATTGTAGACTGCTATTTATAAATACGACTTGTGTAGAATAATATTTTTTTATATTTATTTGTCATTTTAGGGAAATTTTATTATTATTTTTCCCCTTTTATTACATCATTGAATTCCATTAACATTCTGCCTGTAAATTAAATTTAAACAGTTACTGTATTTTGTATTAGACTACATAACAGCAGGTGCGTTGTAATTACACTAAATACAAACACACGTTAAAAATAATTGTTCACAATTAATTTATCTAAGCAAACAAAACACCGAGTATTTCTAGTTCACAAAATGTTTTGAAATGACTATGTAGATATGTATATATATATATATATATATATATTTTCACTTTTTTTAGATAAAAAAATAAAAACAATAAATTATATTTACTTGTTTATTTAAAAATAATACATATCAGTGTGTTTAACGGAAGAAGAAAGGAAAAACGTGTGATGCGAATATTTTGTAATAATGATTGTCAAAATCAATTTTAACATTTTTTTTTTTTTAATTTAAATTAATTTTTCTAGTCTTATAGAAGAGAATACCCAATTTTTTTTTCAGAAAAACATTAAATTTATTCCATCCGGTGCAAAGTTATTAGTGATTTAGTAGTACATAATCTCACTACTATATAAAAAGATAACGCCTATTCCGTTTCTTTCCCACAACCGCAAAAATTACTGAATCCATCATTACGAAATTGTAACTAGCTATCTTATGATCCCCGAAATGATTACCTTAGTTTCTGTTTAGCCACCGGGAATTACCGTCAAGTATTACTTTAGAGGATGATATGTATGAATGGAAGTGAAGTACAAGACTACATCATTTCTGGTTGACCATTTGTGAGACGTGTAGTTAATTGAAACCCAACCACCAAAGAACACCGGTATCCACGATCTAGTTTTCTAATCCGCATTAATGTAACTGCCTTTACTAGGATTTGAAGGTCGGAACTCTCGACTTAGAAATCAGCTGATTTTCGAAGACGCGTTCACCACTAGACCAACCCGATGGGTTGCTTACCATAGTTCAAACCTCACAAATCTCACTACTATACCCTCAAAACAGGTAACACTACCTGAATACATCGAACAGTAATTCGTATATATTATTGCTAACAATAGGTATCACAGATAAATAAACGTCGACGTTCCACTTGCACCATCATAACGAACCACGTTCTAACTTGCGGTTTTCACCGGATCTTTACGTTTTGACACCTAAGGAACCCAAAAAACGCGATGGTAATTTTCCTGATGTTGTGATGTACGAGTGCGTGTTCGGTGTTAATTGTAGCAGTATGTGTATGCCCAAACTTGTGGTTAGCAGTTCCTAGTATTTTTTCATTCGTTTTTAGATTTTTAGAGATGGTTTTAGTAATTTTGTTGAGTTGTCGTGTTTTAATGTTACACGATTAGTTTACGTTAAACTGAATTTCGTTGTCCGTTTGTGAATTGTTCTGTTATTTTATATTACGTGTTTCTGAAGTTAATTCCAGTTTTTTTTGTGTTTTTTATAATATATGTGTTTAAAAATCTATTTTTATATTAGACTAACCAACGGTAACTTAAGGTTTATTTGCCTTAATTACCCAGCTGTTGTTATTGTATTATCTCCGTTTACATTCGATTTACAAAGTTCAGTAAGTCGAATGTTTTATATAAATAATTTAATTTAAACTCATATTTATAACAGCTGTTTAGAATAGTGAAATTATGAAGAAAATTTTCCTCCGTCAGGGTTGTTTCTTTACAACTGGAATTAAAAGAAATTTCGTCAATGGATTTTTCGAGTGCAGTATTAATTGACTGTTTTTTGGAATTAATTACCCATTGATTGAATTTATTGTTTTTGTTGTAATTACATTAATTTATTACATTAATTTTTATTTTTGTTGTACTTTGTATTAATTTTGGTGATTAATATATGACTGACCCAGGTCGGCCTGTGGGAAGGTCCCTTTATAAATAAAGAGCGATAAGAGATAAAGAGGAATTCTCTCCGGTTGCGGGTTTGAGATCCACCAGAAGGGGATCGTCAAGGGTCATGGTGCAATAAATCATATCTGATAGCAGCAGTGGCGACAGCATCGGAAAAATGATCATGGAGGAAATTCGGCTCGCTGATCGCCTGATTTTCAGGAGAAAGAAGAAAACGACGGGGGAAACTACGGTTCGACGCCAGAAGAGGGTTGTTGAATCGCCTGGTCCATGTTGTAAGGATTTTGACTGAAAATTTACGTCTTTCCCGGTCGGGTTAGAGATGAACCAGATGATGGTCAGAGTCAAATGTCAACTGCGTGGTTCTCCTCCAGCCACTGAGGGTAATAAGAAGCACAGGGCTGTTGGAGTTCCTTGTACTCGACGGAGGAAGTCTCCGAGTTGTAGAGGAACGAATTGTTAGTGGATGTCTCCTATATGAAGGAAGAAGAGTCTAAAAGACAGAAGCGTGTAGGGAGTATGGGGCAGAGTCTTATGTTGCAGATGAAGTGCTTTTCGTTCATTTGTTACGAGCGTCAGTAACATCGATGCTGACCGGCAAAAAGCTACCCGCAGCTCTCAAACTACCCCATAGTGGTGGTCAGACTGGAAGGAAAGACCTACGCAGATCTCCTCCGCACGGTGAAGAGACAAATGTCGACGGGTGAAACCGGGGTCCTCTCCGTACAGAAGGGACAAAGGCAGAACCTACACTTCCGGATGCGGGCCGATAGTGGTTTGGCCGAACAGTTCAGCAGAGCTATTGGCGAAAAAGTGGAGGGTGCTACCACGGTTTTGACATGAAGGGGTGGTAGTAGAATCACGTCCTAGTTAAGGATGTAGGTGCTTTTACGACGCAGAATGAGTTTTTTGGGGAACTTCGTAAACGGTTAAGGCCGTTACTATAGATGTTTTATCAGTATAAATGTTTGGTCACTATAGATGTTTTATCGATGCGGCCGGCTTACGTCTTGACGGAGATAGTTACATCGGCAGTGCCGCCCATCCTTGAGGAAAAACTGCTGTCTGATGGGCATGTTCGCATTGCGTGGGTGGCCTGTCGGGTGATGCGGCGTATCTCTGACGTCCTCTGCTTCAGATGTTGGAGTCCAGGGCATATGACCAAGTTCTGTAATGGCACCGATAGGAGTGGCCATTGTTTCACGTGTGATAAGGTAGGCCACACACATAAAGTTTTTAAACAGTAACCTCGATATACATACTGAAAGCTGTACGATCATGCGCCCGGAGGTCGAGGATGCATAACGGCTCCATCTGCTTCAGGAGTTGTGTCTTCACAGTAACGTCATGGTCTTTGAGAGACAGCCCCAACCGGGAGGGGTGGAAGGTCTTCCACCTTCAGCGTCGAGTGGGGGCTCCTTTGAGATGTCATTAGGAGAGAGGTAAAACCGTAGGCCCGGTGGGGATTCTCTTGAGAGTCCCCAAAGAATACCAAGTAATATTTACAAACTGGTCCCCCACCTTATCAAATGTTATAAATAAACTAGCGGCTAAGTATGTACAGTGTCATTAGTAACCCCTTCTCACCACAACGAGCATTAGTGTAGCACTGTCGTACATCTGTTGTAGTCGTCTTCTATGTTGTAACTTCAAAAGTGAGCGGTAGAATTAAGTAAATAAAAATATTTATTATATTATGAATAATATTTAAAGTGTAAAAAAGTATTTTTAGTGGCTTTATAGTGGATGTCCGTAGTGGAGGGAGTTTTGGATGTCTGGTTTCCACCGCAGACGGAGACCATTGCCTACGCGGATGAGCTATGAGCTGGCGGTAGTGGTCCAATGGAAGGACTGAACGGAAGATCAAGAACCGGGGCAATTCGGTCCTCGCTTCAATAGAGGAGTGGTTTAGAGGGCATGGCTTGGAGCTAGCACCCAAAAAATGCCAGTATATTACCCTGACAGCAGAAGGAAGCTTGAGCCAATTGAGCTGAAAGTAGGGGACAATCGCATTCAATTCATGAACAAGGTGAAATACTTAGGGGTCACCTAAGATAGATAAATCTTGAAAGTTCAGCGAACATATGTTGGCGATCTGTGACAGGGCCGAAAGTACGTTATCTGCGTAGAGTCTGTTAATGACCTCACACGTGGTCCTAAGGACGTCCAAACATAAGTCCATCATGGCATTAGTAACATCCATTCTAATTTAGGCAGCCCAGTTTGGGGAGCTACCGTAAATATTAAAAGAAATCTGCTACTTTTAATGAGAGTACACCAAAAATCCCTGTAAGGTGTAATTGCTGCATACAGGATCACATCTTATGAGGCCATGTGTGTATTCGCAGCAGTCCCTCCCACGATTTATTGGTGAAAAAACGAATCAGCAGGTACGGTGGTAGGAAAAATGCAGAGATTATATCAGGCATCTTGGGTGTCCGGCAAGAACGATGGAGGATGGAAGGAAAAACAGCCTGAATGGACGAGAAGATTAAGTATGGTATAAGAGAAAACACGGTGACATTAGTTATCATGTTATATAGGTGGTGATGACGGATCATGGCAATTTTGAGTCATTCTTCTATGTTATTGGCAGGCAGGAGTACCCCGAACGCATGTACTATGATGCCCAAGACACAGTCGATCACACGCTGTTCCACTGTCTAGAGTGGGAAGAATAGCCCGGACATGCTGGCATCAGTGGCCTAGAGCCGGAAGATCTGATGACGTATATGCTAAACTTGGAGGACAACTGGAGAGCAGTTAAGTAATTCACTAGGGTGATACTTCGGGCTATGGAAGCAGATGTTACGACGAGGTGTTTCTAGTACAATAGAATACCTAAACAAAGCTCTGTGTAACAAGTGAAGAAAGGGACTGGAGAGCGATGGGGTGGAAGGACAACCTCCTGCGGAGTCGTCGTTCGTCCGCGCTTGCGTGGATGGGAGTCGGCGATCAAGCACGGGGACTCTGGATCCCCTGAGCTCGATGGCACTTTCCTGGGCTGAGTAATACTTCTTTGTGGTCCCAGCCCCTGGAGTGGAGGATCGATGAGATTGGAGGTTTAACCGGTAGGGCGCTGGCACACATACGCACTCTTAATAACATCTTGCGGAACTTGTTAGCGAGCCCAACACTCCGCCTGTAAATGGAGTTCCTCTGAATCAACGAAATAAAAAAGTGGCCGCTAGTCACCTTCGCGATTGGTATGCGCGCGCGTTAGTTAGAATCATTGAATTAAGTAAACAATAAGTATTACATTTAAATAAAATTATAAATAAATTAAGTTGTGTGTGTAAGCCGTGCATGAAAATAAGTCGCGTAGCGGGAAAGTCCTACAATAGTGATATCAGATTTTTTTAAGACAATGAGCATGTCCCTTTTTCTTATTGATAAAAGATAAAATAAAATAAATTTAAGCTGTGTATTATTACTCTGCAGAATGTATTGTGGGCTGTGTGTGGAGTACATACGTAGTATCTTTTTATGTATTTGACGTATTGTAGCAAATGGTTTTATCCAAAATCTATTTACATTGACTTTGAGTTTACGTATGCGCGTATGTGAATTTATATTTGTCATCTTTCATCTAGCGATCAACGAAAATCGTATTTTACATATATATATTCAAATGACACAATGAATTCAACGTTTATACTCGTATTTGTACCTACATTATATTTGTATGCGAGGAAGCAGTACTTTAGTTATACGCTTCGCTGATTGAATATCCATATTGTTTAAATTAATTTATAAATGATGTGTACATTGAAACTCACGCACGCTCCGTATTTGTTTGTAAGTTATATGTATTAACAATTATTTGTAAAGTGAATTCATTTTCGCTTATCATTTTAGGAAATTAAATTTCCTTTACATTAGCAAGTAGATATTTGGAACGTTCAAATTTTTAATGAAACTTTCTATTTATCGTTAATTCATTGTTAAAAAGATACATTTGGCCATAAATAAAATGTATTAATATAATTTAAATACAATATAAAAACAAATCAAAAGATGACAATTATTCATTATTAACCGGAATATTACCGTTATCTTCATAATCCAATTAATATTGTAAATATTATAAATTAAATTTTTCAAAAATCTAATCATAAAGGAACAGAATTTATTATTCTTTTATCGAAAACTTAAATAAACTGTACTGAATAGCAGTTTTATATCTTTACAATGAGTTTGATATTTAATAACTTGCTTCATAATAGTAGTAAGCAATCAAGGAAAATGTATACTGCAGCCTCTTTCTGTTAACTTACATCAATATTATTTCATTTTGTTAATTTTTTACCTTCAAAATAATAATTAAAAATTTTTAAAAATAAATTTTTTTGACTATTTGTTAATTAGCACATTTTATGTCCAATGAATAAAAAGAATAAAAATATACCGTATCGAAAGATAATTATATTTTCTCAGCTAATAAAAATGTTGGTCTATTATTATTATTCACACCAGATTCAAAAGGCCGTAAAATTGTATAAAGAGAAGGAGTGAAGAAAGATTTTTAACTTTTTTGATAATCCCATAAGTAAAAACAGTTGGCTTTTAAGGATAGGTAAGGATCTTCAAGATATCAAATTAAGAGAAGAAATTTTAAACAGGGATATTTTAAAGGAAAAAGTATATGAGTGGCAAAAAGTGAGTAAAGTGACTAAAGGAAAAAGTTTTACAGTGGCTCAAGACGAAGAGGAAATGTTAACAGAATATTAAAGCCTCAAATGAAAAATCAAGTTTGTTCATCCGGTCCAAATATGGCCAATTCGAAATAATTTTGTTTTAAATATATATATATATACACACATACTGACAAATATATTTTTTTTACACAATATTATAATTTTAGAAAATAAAATTCCTATTACTTGCGGAAAACTAAGTTTCATTTTTCAGAAATTTATTTTTTACTTATGAAATATTACAACAAATTATAATTTTTCCCTTCTGTACACATAAAATAAAATAGCAAAATTTTCTATGCGTTAGAATTTTACATCGGTAGTGTATGAATTTTACTTTCCTAATATAAAATTTGGTCGATCACTTTCATTAAATAATTGTTCCTTCTATCTTCTTTTCTTCTTTTTTTAAATTTTAATTCATTTGTTTCTACTTATCTTTCAATTTCCTTCTTTTTTTTAAGTCGAGTAGTGATTTATCTTAATAGCTTCCGAAAGTCTTAAAGCTTATGGAAAAATACTCCTGAAAAAGAAATCTTATAATTATGTTTTCCTCAAAATGTTAGGCGAAGAAATTAGACATTTCTATTTAAAAAATGAAGTTTGCAACCACATTGGAAAAATATTATTCATTTAAATTATTCAAATACCGTATTAAATTGTGTGATTTTATTATTTGTATTGGGTGTTTTTCTAAAATATTTAATTGTATTGTTACGTAATATTTTATAAATTTTATTTTTTTTATTACCTAGTTAAAATCTATCACATTTTGATACGTTTTGTTTTTTAAAAACTTCAAAATTCTTACGTTTATATTTAGGTTTTATGGACTTTATTCATGCTATTTTACGTAGAATAAAATATTAAAAACTGTTTTCCACTCTAATATTTGTTGTTTTTTACCCCAGATTTCTCAAAATCTATTAAAAGTATAGTTCTAGACCTATTTTTTTTTTAATTTTTCTCGTCCAATTATATTAAAAATAAATCACACAAAATTGATCTATTTATTTTTTCTTTATTTAATCACTTAAATTTATTTAATTTTGGTCCCAAGAATTACGGGCTGGCTTAACTTTACGGAAGGCGCAGAAATTAGGCGAGATCATTCGTAAAATTACACTCGCTTACGAAATGTTTTCAATCCTACGTTTATATGATCTTTCTGCTTTATTTTTACCAGTATAATACGTACCAAAAGTTTATTAAATTCTTCATGATTCACCCTGTGCACTATAAATATATTAGTATTGTATAAAATATAATTATTATTGTAGATCTTAAAATTGTGAAAAGTGAAAAACGTAAAGTGGTAAAAATCAGTGTTTGATTACAATATTAACGAGAAAATACTTTTACAAACATACTTTTTAACCTGAAAAACTGTGAAAATGATGAAATGTAGAAATCGTCTCACTTTTTGTAACAGGAGATTAGTCTTATTTCGGTTAAATATATATTAATAAAAAATATATTTTTAAAATCTTTCCGATTTAATTTTTTTGTCATATTTTTATAAATAGTATACTTTATTATTGTAAAAAGTATAGGTTAATCTGATTATAGGTTTCAAAACCAATCCTTACAAATAATAATTAAGTATTCCAAGAATATTTAAAAAAACCTTAATTTATTTATCTAAGTCCTTCTTAAGTTTATTTATAATTAATTTTTACCGAAATTTGTTTTACATAAGTATTTCTATTTGAATTTAACATCAAAACAAACAAGCTATTAATAGCTTATTTCTTTATTGCTAATTTTTCTACTCATCTTGTTCTTAAATTCTTCTTTATCTATTGATTTTAATAATTATTTTTTTTACTCTTTTCTGTTAAATATAAAAAATAACTACATTAACAATTATTTAAATAAAAATAAAAAATGTATAAAAAATCGAATTAAAAATTATGTAATTACTCTTCGAATTTTAACTTTTGAGACTTTCTAAATTAAAGAAGATTACCCAAAAGTTATTAACCCTAAAATTGGAACGTTTTCAATAAATTAAATTAATTTTTTCAATTTTACTTTTTGAATATTTTTTAAAATTTATTTTATATCAAAAAAGTTGGCAAAGTATTGCATAACTTTCTTGGCTATGCTAAACAAGTCATACAATATTTTGCACAGATTTTTCATTGAAAAATCTTGCAATAACATTAAGGATTTGACTCTCATTTTTGTAATAAAATAATTTCATTTATTTATAAACAAGGAAAAAATGTACTAACGCATTAAAAAACCTTTTTGGTTACCAAATATTTTTAAAATAAAATGTGAGAAAAAAGTTTAATAATAAAAATTAAAAGTTAGAAACCCCCCCCCCCCAAAAAAAACACACATATATACATATATATATATATATATATATATATATATATATATATATATATATATATATATATATATATATATATATATATATTTGGGGAAAATATTTCAGAAAGAATTTTTCAAAAAATGTTCATAAATGTATTAAAATTAACAAATTTTCTTAAGCGCAGTTTTTCTTTAAAAATCTCCGTCCCCTTCAATAATAGGCTTAAAAATAAAAAAAATAAAATTTTCATTAAAATCTTTCTGCATTTTAGTTCCGGGGTTAATAGTTAAAAAAAAAATTGTAATCATTTCTTAATAGATTCGTTAAAACATCTTGAGTTTGATTTGCCAATTATTACAACAAATAATAACACTTAAATTTTCCAAAAATTTCACTTTATTTTTTATAAAACTATGTAGCCATTTCAGTTCCAATGGAACCACCTTCAGTAGTAACAATCAGTATTATTGAAATACGGAAAGGAGAACATGTAACTTTTGCGATGATCTACATGTTAGTGAGGACAAGGTTGAAGAAAAGCTGCTGGAAGATAAGTAAGCGTTGGTGAGGGGTATATATTGTCTATCGAACAGGTCTATATAGATAATATTTTTAAATTACAATAATCAAACTAAATTCTTGAAAGCACTTGTTTATTATAACCTGAACCTATTAATAATTCAATTATTTCGTAATACTATCTAACATTTTTTACCCAACAGTTTACTTGTTATTGGTCGGGCTTCCCTCTATGATATTTTTAGTATTTTTAATGAAATATGATTCCCTCGCATCTAACACTTGTGGCCGATGGACATTTTTCAATAATTTTACAGTTGTTGAATTGAAACTGTGACCCGTTTTTAAAATATGCTGGACTATTGCCGACTTATCAATTTCTTTGTCTTCTGCCCCCCTGGGTCGGATCGGCATTCAAGCAATACTCAATTGCTTGAATTGCTCAATCCGCCCGGGAGGCGGATCATTTCCCTGTTCCACTCACGAAACTGTATTTCTTTCCTCTGAAGAATTTCCGTGGCCAAACTATCTATAGCATTCCTTTCTACCACCTCTTGTATCATATAGCTTCCAGAGTTTTCTGGCGTTATCCATCCAAGGCTTGCTCTCTACATCGGATCCATCTGTCACATTCATAAAATGTATGATAAGGTTAATCTACCAGGCTACATTATATACAGTTGGGCATCTCTCGCTTTCCAAATAGGTGTAAATATTCACCAAATTCTCCATGGCCGGAGAGAAGCTGTATAACAGCTTCTCTCCGGCCAACAACTCTCATTTCCGTGACCTCTTTCCAGCCGCGACTGTAATCCGACTTATACTTATCCATCTGTGTGTTTTTAAGTACCTTTTGTCGTCGTTTATTCTGCTGTTAATTTTGTTTTAGTTTGTCCTATATATTTCTTCCCTATGGGATGTTCTGTACACGTTATTTCATATTTGTACCAGACTTATCTTCTTTCTCTATTTTATCTTTTGCTTTTCCAAGGGGCATTTTTAATGTTTTATAAGTTTTAATTGTTAAGCTGAAATAACGTTGTTTAGCAATACTTTTCATTCAATTGCTGAAAGGTAGATGATGTATTATTTTAATCCATTTGTTTCCCTGTTGGTCATCTTTTGTTGATTGTAGTGCTGTTTTACTCTTTTGAATTGTTTTTTTTTTTTTTTAAAGTCTTGTTTGTTACAATTATATCCATTGATAGTTGCCACATATTTGATATGCTCAAGTTCTTTATTATAAGCATCCTGTTCAAGTGGTATACTGTTAAGTCGGTGGACTATTGCTTTAAATGCAGCATTTTTGTGTTTAGCCGTATGAAACGATTCACCGGTGATTTATCTTTCTACATGGGTTTTCTTTCTGTAAATGTTAATAATTGTAGATAATGGTTTTCCATTACCTCCAATTATTAATAAATCCAAAAACGGAAGTTTTCTATTTCGTGTGTAAACTTTATTGTAGGATATAAATGATACATTTTTTGTATAAAGATTTCCAGGTTATACCGTGCCTCAATTGTTGACAGAATATTGTCTACATATCTTTTACAAAAACGTGGAAAATAGTAAAAATTATTTTTATTTTCAATATAATTCATGCATAAATTAGTTAAAAATCCCGATAACGGATTTCCCATAACGGTTCCATCTGTTTGTTTGTATTACTCGTTATGAAATTGATATGCATTCTGTTTTACGCAGTTAACTTGGTAAACAGTAAGTACTCATTAACATTTTCATCCTCTAATTTGCATGAAGTCAGACAGTCTCTCAACCGTTCGATGTATTTTTTGGTAGGTACACTTGGATACAATGCAGTAACATGAAATGAAAAAAATATTTCACCTATTTCTATTTTTTCTTTATGAATTGAAAATTATTTTTTATATATATCCTACTGCGGTAGTTTTTTTTTTAATTTTTTCAATAACTATTTAAATAAGGCGTATGTTGGTGCATTTATACTCGATATGATGGGCCTCATTGGTGTTCCTGGTTTCTGAATTTTTGGTAAATAGTACAACAGAGCGATGTTAATATTTAAAATTTTTAGTTTTCTTTTTTGTTTTTTATTTATTCCAGTATTGCATTTTGCAAGTGTATAATTTACTTCTCTGGTCAAAGTCTGTAATGGAGATTTGTTGAGCTTTTAATATGGTCCGCCTTACTTTTTATCTTAAATTGTCAAGTGATCGTTGATAGAAATTTTTAATTGTGTTCTTGTAGTAACTTGTAGATGTAATTTGTTTCTTTGTTTCCTGTATTGTATTTGTAATCTTTGCCCTAATTTCCGATTTTTCTTTTGCGTTTAAATATTTAATATTTGGTTCTACGTCAACTATAAATTGTTTAACATCCTCCTGTGGACATTTTATTCCAAATTTCATGACTTTAATTATTGTAATTCCTCGTATGTGAGATGAACATTTTATACATTTAATTCGGCATTGATATCTTTGTTTCGTACATCTTTTAATTTTTTAAGATTCCCTTGTTGATTTTTAAGCTTATTCAATTTTTTGTTTATGCGTTAGTTTTAAATGCTTTAATTTATCTGTACAAACCTCCCACCAACTCTTACCTATCTTCCAGTAACGTTTCTTTAACCATTCCACCAACAGTAACATGTAGATCGTCGCAGCAGCTACATATTCTTTCCGTATTTCAATAATATTGATTGTTACTCCTGAAGATGATTCCATTGGAACTGACATGGCTATGTAGTTTTATATAAAATAAAGTGCCAATTTTTGGAAAATGTATAAAAGTGTTTTAATTTACTTCTTAATAGCTCTATATATAAAGAATAAACTTAAAAATTTTTTTTTGAAAAATTTTAAACCGAAGGGAAACAGAGTAAAAGAACAAAAAAAAAATTTTAAGATGTGTGTGTTGATTTTTTTGAAAAAAATTGTTTTGGGCCACGTATGTATTCATTAGAAATGGTAGAAATAACTTCTCGAATAATGTTGCCTTGTTTTACTCCGTAAGTAATAATATACAAAACTACTGATAATAAAATTTTATATAACTTTAAATTGGTAAAAACATAAATGATTTTATTAATTCTCTTGTTGAATAACTAGCTTAATCGCTCAAAATTTAACGCTTTATTTCAGTACTAACATTTCTCCACCACACTTATCTACACAACTAAATACTTAACCTCACTTGAATTAAACCACAACCTCGATTACCATCAATCCCAAGCTGTTATATCTAGTTTGTCATAACAGCTGCAGTCTACAGGCTTACGACTGATTGTCTTACATTTTACCCTATTATATTATAATTGATGCCATGGTATAATTTATCATCTCAAACCAAGTACATAGAAAAACTTTCAAATAAATGACACAACAATAGTTTAGTTTTTTTTTTAAATATCAGTTAGATGTTAATAAGAAATTCTTAATAATATCTATTACGTAAATATTTTATTTATTTAAAATATTAAAATAAGGAATAATTGAATAAAAATCATATTAAATACAATTATTATTTAATTTTAATTATATTGCACACAGTGAGAGTAACAATCACATCAAATTAAACAAAACAAAAAATACATCTGGTAGTACATTTCAGAATTGAAAAATAAATTTATTTCTAAAATTTAAATAAAAGTAAATATATTAATAGTTTTTTCGCATAAGTACATAACAAAAAATTGTAAAGATGTTAGATAATTTGTGGGTAAAGTTTCTACTCCGTTAAAAAATGACGCATCCCAAAATTTACTGGGATTCTCCAAGAAAACCATAGTAAATTCATGATCAAAGCAGCGTCATAAAAACGGATTTAAAGATTAAAGAAAAAATTCAGCAAAAAATTTGCATAAGAGAATGAAGTTTTAAATTTAAACGTATCGTTTTCTAAATATATATATAAGTAAAGTCTAAATATATATATTATATAAGTATCATATAACACTACTAGAAAATTTTTCTTCAGAACAAGTAATGCTACTTCAATATATATGGCATGATACTGTCAGTAAAAACAATACATGTATCTCCTACCCACTTATATTACCTTCCCCCTAACATAACTAAAATAAAAAAGAAATAAGTTGACAAAAAAGTTTTAATACTTTCCTGACATCGGTTATTTATTCTTATACAGTAAAAATTAATAGTACATGAAATTTTTTTTTGGGATGGGAGTAGTTTATGATAGATTTTATTTTAATTATCATTATATTTTTAAATAAACCAAAAAAAATTTTTTAAAATTAAAAAAAATTGGTTTCTGCTCTCCATCACCAAAATCATCTCCCAAGAAAATGTTTTTGTTTGTCTACGTTAAATTTACTTTAGTTTACTACGTTAAATGGTAGAAACTAAAAAAACTTCCACTGAAAAATTTACAATCGGTAAAAGGTTACCTAAGGTTTCTTGTTTGGGGATGGTAGTGAATTATGATTAAATTTTATTGTAATATTAAAAGTTGAAATAAACCAAAAAAGTTTTAAATAATTCAAAACATTTATATTTTTAAACTTTGATCAACTTCTTCAACATCAATATCCCCCACAAAGTATTTTTTGGGGGCCTTGCACTACTAGCATGCCGAAAGAGAAAAAAAATCCGGTTAAAAAATAAATAAGTAAAAAGATATCTTTATTATAGGGAAGGGAAAATTTTGAAACGAAATGTTTTTAAAAATGGTAAGATAAAGATGTACGCACGTACTGAGCTTAATATACAGTGGGGTAATGTTTTCAAAATTTTCTCTATGTTTTTTCCAGGTAAAAATATGTTTAAAATATTTATGCAAAATTTTAACTCAATCGGTTCAGTAGTTTTTGAAGATTCATAGCATCCACTAGATTTATATATATTATAGAAGTTTCTTGAGTTTTATTAAATGTATTTCAGTAATACTCTTTATTACGAGCATGTGCCTGAAAGATATGGCGCAGAGAGCTCTTTTTTAGTTGTCTGTGTTCTAATGAAATGGAATGTATTGAATATTTAATTAACTTAGCGTCAAGTATAAAAACTAAAAAACAACAAAATTATTAAAAAAAAAAAAAAAAATTATTCTTCATTACTAAAATTAAGTTATAAAATGATGTGTTTGTGGCTCAACCACCACGGCAACGGCCACTGTTACTTTACGTGCTACTCGACTGGCTGCAAAAAAAATTTATAAAAATTACTTGATTCAAAAATATAAAATAAAAAATTGTTCTCGACGGGAAACGCGAGTAATCATAAGATTGGGTGATAGTGTATACAATGTAACGGGAATGATAGTGTGTATATATATATATATATATATATATATATATTGTCGTCGAATGGCTTCGACGGCATGTGGCACTTACTAACCTTATGGTAGTAAGGCCCTGAAAAGGGCCGTTTTCTGCCGTCGATTGGCTTTGAGAGTCGTTGTAATTACTATCATTATGGTAGCGCTGAGAAGGGCTGTTGTCGTCAAATGGCTTTGATCGGCTCGTAATTCATAATTTTGTGATGGCCCTGAAGATGGCCGTTTTTTGCGTTAGCTCTGAGAAGAGCTGTTGGGTCCGGAAGCTGGTCTTCGGCGAAGTCGAGGAGTTGTGGCTCGTCAATTGAAGTCCGACCAGGCTTTACCTCAGCGGCAGTTGGGTCCCTACCACAGCGTGGGGTGGCAGTGGTGGCCCTCAGAGCCTCGCAGTGTCGGGTTGTTCTTTGCCGGCGCGGCCTAGGCGGTTCACCCCGAGCGATTCCACGCTGGGCTGGCTGAATCCACCGGTCAGACCGATTGAACCCCGGCGAGCCAGAGCTGGAGCAGGAAGGTAGGGTCCGCGTTCAGCGGCTCCTTCGGCGTGCCAGGCCTGCTGCGCTGGCAGGGATGTCGGCATCCACCTGGAGGTCCCACGTTGAGGCGGCCAGGGAACTTCGGTCTTCTTCCATCTTCTTCTTGTTGATCTTCTCCAGGTGGTGGTCAACGATGAATTGAAAGTTCACTGACGTGCACGCTCTTTTATTGGAGCCTGAGAGTGGTGGGGCCGCAACGCCCCTATGGTGGGATAAATGCGCGGTCATCTGCGCGGCGGTATTGATGCTTGTATCAGCAAGTCCGTACACTATGCGCCAGCACGCATCTGAGTTGCCAACGTGTTCGCCCGCCGATAATAAATTAAGCATATATGTGGTAACTATAAATAAATATATAAATATATATATATATAATTATTCATGATTTATAAAATTTATAAAACACCCGATTCACACATTCAAAGTAAGATTTAACTATTATGTGCCAACGCTGCACTAATATACTAAAAACTTGCACAGAATTTGATTCTGATTGAAACTGCATGAATAAATTTTACAAAAAAATATATTACAAAGTAATAACTAAATTTCAGAATTAATTTTAAAAACAAACCATATCAATATGTGACAGATTTTAACTAGGTATTAAACGAAACAAAATGTTCAATATTACAAAATTAAAAAAAAAAATAATAAAAAACATATCAATAAGCAATAAATTAGACAACTTTAAAGATAATTAAAAATTGATTATATTTATATTTATTTCATAAGTTGGCAATTTATTTACAACTGATTCCCACAAGTAAGATTTTTGTATTGCATTTGAACAGCTACAAATATCTGAATAAGTGAATAGCATAGCGCATGTTTGTCGTTACTCAATAATGCCTTGTAAATTTTCTAATGAAGAATACGGGGACATCGTTTGTGTTTAGGGAAATATACAATTGTAACAAACGTGCTTCACAGCAAGAATGTCATGGGAAGATATCACTGAAGGCGTAGAAATCAGAGCGAAATCTTTTACCAGCCAACGAAGCTTTTCCAACCTACGGTTATATGAGTTTTTTCTTTACTTTCGCAAGAAGAACATGTCCTTAAAGTTTTTACATTCTTTGTGAATCACTCTATATAAAATAGGTAACTGAGATTGTAAATCCTTATTTGTCTGTTACCATGACAGTTTTGGTGATATTATGATATAATAATATAATGTTAAAAAAATTGGCTCATTACATAATTGAATGAAAAATCAAATCAAATAACTGATGACTCAAAAAAAGTCTTTATTTATTTTTAACAGAATTTCTCACCTAGAAATAAATCCGTAACGTAAGCCTTTCTTTTTAATATTTTTTTATTAATTTTTGGTCTTAGATAAAATAGTAAATTCATCAAAGAATTCTGATAAAGTTTTACCTCTTTTGATTTTTTTTAATATTATATTTTTCTTCTTTAATTTTGCCTTTAGATATCTCTGTTATTATTTCTTTTATATAGAAATTAAAAAGCAATGAAGGAAACAACTAATTGACTTCATTTTAAATTATAGCTTGTTTCCATAAAAGTACGAGTAATTTCGTAAATGTAATGTACGTAATTCTTAAATAAATTACAGTTGTTAATTTTTATCCTGGTATCATACCTCTAAAGCTATGTTACAAGAAAGAAAGTATTATGGTGGTAATCAACAGTCAAAAAATTGGGTATGAAATTTTTTGAATTTCTCGACGTTTCAAATCCCAGGAATCCCAAAACCAAAAAAAAAAAAAAATTGGAAAGCACTACGTATATACATACGTAGTGCATTACTTTCTAATTTTCACTACGTACGTGTGTTGGGATGTTTGAGCTTAATAACTTTAGACTGAATCTACTGATTCTGATGAAAGTTTTTACAGAAACTCAAGTATGAGGCAATTTGTTGGTAAAATTTTGGGATCAATTTTCTCAACATTTTGTAAAAATAACTCCTCTGTATAGCTCAGAACTTGAGCAAATAGTAATCTTACACTTTTTTAAAGAACTTTTCCCTAAAATTTCCGCTATTCCAAAAATTGAAAACAGCTATCTTTTATTTATTGCATATTTTTAACTGAATTTTTTTTGTCTTCCTTAGCCTAGTAGTACTGAAAGTGAAAAAAATAATTTGGGGCCAATATTGTTGGTGAGGGAACCGATCAAATTGTAAAAAAATATTGACTATGAATTTTCCAAAAGTCTTTTGGGTTTATTTAAATTTTTATTAGTATTAGAAGATAAAATAATAAACTTTAGTAATAGTATTACAATAAAATTTCATTATAATTCATCCCCTCCCAGAAATTTTGGCTCATTTTTATTGGTTGTACATTTTTCAGTGGATATTTTTTTAATGTATACTATTTAACATATTTAACGTAGAAAAATAAAAAAAAAATCTCTAAGAAAGTGATTTTGGAGATGGGGGAGTAGAAAAACATAGAAATTACGGATTTTTTGAATTTTAAAATAATTTTGGTATATTTAAGCGTACAACAATTTTGCTATAAAAATTCTTCATAAATTCCCTCATTCCAAAAAACAAATATTGTGTAACTTTTTTTAATCTATGATTATATTTCCACTGTATAAGAATAAATAACCAATGTCAGGAAAGTATTACAAATTTGTTGCCAATTTTTGTTTATTTTTACATATACCCTGATTTTCTTTAAATTGGAAAAAATGAAACAGCAAGTTTAATTATTTAAAATTTTTTAATTTAAATTTGAAATTATTCAATATTTACAATACATTTTTATTATTAAAGGAACTTTTTAATTGGTTATAGTTTAAATATATTTTATCCTCTTTCCTATAAATTAAATTCCATACAAAAAATATTGCATGCAGTTAGAAGTTACGTAAGGTTGTATTTATATATTTTATATGTAAAACATATTAAAAGGTTTTATAAATAATATTGTGCTGTAATATGTTTAATGAAGTGAGATTGAGAAATTGAACTGGAAAATTACATTTATGGACTTCGTTGTATTCAAGCCACACAAATACATGAACAATAATATCATAAATAAAAAAAAATTAAAAAATCTAAAGATAAGACCGTAAAGAAGAATAATAGATCATTTTTGTTAAGTAAATTTTTTTTATTTTAGAAAATTTCCGTAAAAACAGAATGTATGTATAAGTAAAAATAAATAGCAGTATGTATATGTACGTTCGTACGTGTGTGTGTGTGTGTGTGTGTGTGTGTGTGTGTGTGTGTGTGTGTGTGTGTGTGTGTGTGTGTGTGTGTGTGTGTGTGTGTGTGTGTGTGTGTGTGTGTATGTGTGTCTTAGTCCAAGTTAGAAAAAGAAAATAAAGAAAGAACTGTTGAATAGAATTCTTTCAAAGAACACGAAAACGAAGTCTGTAGTTGAATGTTATGTACATAATATGTGTATGTGTTTGTGTGTACGAGCATTCACAAGCAATACAACATGAAAGTTGTACGGTTCACTACATTTCACTTCATTTCCTGGTATTCACAATAATAAAGTGAATCCTGAACTGGATGGATGAAGTGGAAGTAAAAAATAAATAAAAGAAGAAAAAAACGTTTCAAGTAAAAGACATAAAATATCATAAAAAAGAAATTTGGAGACTTTCTGGAAAGTTTCCAGTTTTAAAATATATTTATCTCTTTTATATAGCATGTATACAAAATAACATAGAAGCTAATTATCCGATGTACTATCAAATATCTGATCTTAGCTAATACCTTAATTATGATTCTTAAAAATAATAATATTAATAATATATATATTTGTCGCGTGCTCGCGGCTCAATCAGGATATTGAGAGATTGACAGCTGAATATGTTTATGTAATTACAATATATTAGTTTAAGAACATAAATAAAATAAGACAACTCAATAATAGCAATAATGACAACAGTAATAAGAATGATGAAGGTAGCATAAAAGGTATAATATAGGTAGCATAGAAGCAATGAAAGAAGAGGTCATGTACAAGTACCTAGGATGCGATCAAACAATAAAATTAAAAAAAAGCCATTAAAGAAAAACTTACGAAAACGCATGAAAGGAGGTTAAATTAATTTTAAAATCGGAACTTAATGGGGTAAATAAAGTGAACGCAGTGAACACATGTGCAGTACCAGTACTCTGTTTGTATTAGGTATAATAAAATACAGTGAAACCGAGTTAGACGAGTTGAACAGACTCACTAGAAAAATATTCTACCGCGAAAAGTCCATCATATCCACTCATCAAAAGAAAGAATCACGCTCCCGAGTAAGGAAGGTGGAATTTAATTGTTAGGTACTTAAATGTTTGTTATAAATTCCGTTTTTTTGTAGAATATTTATAAGGCTTCTTTCGTGATTATTTTATTTAAATATTTTAGTTTTAATTTGCACTTTCTAAAATTTTAGAAAGTACTAGCCGGTCAGGACTTCCATCTAGTCTTTATTTTTTATGAGATTAGTCGGTCAGGCTCCCTTTGCTCTTTCTTCCCTCTAGCTTGGACTGAGTTCATTATCTTCATGCTTGTGAGAATAATACTGATAAATAACAATTAAATTCTGTTCAATTTATAAAAACTATCAGTGTACTGTAATTTTTTCAGAGCAACAGTTTTGTCTATACCGGACCAGAAAGTCCTTCTAAAGTAAGGGGCGGATTTTAGAATAGTCGGCCCCAGTCATGAAAAAAAAATTTAGTTGTAACTGGTGATTCGTCCTTCGTACGTGTAAAAAATTATTTTGTAAGTTTTTTAGCGTTATCTAACAATTATCACGAGGAGATGGCCGTACTTCTTTTCTCTTTTTTATATTTAATATTTTTTGTGTTTTTTTTGTGGAAGTTTGTGAGCAAGATGTGTTTGTGCGTGTATATATATATTGTAACAGGGCCAGTATAACGAACCGGAGTAACGGATTCCTTCCAATTTAGAAGAAAGTATGAGAAAATAATAACGGAAGGAATCCAGTAGAAACTAATAGGGATCCTTTTCTCAGAATAACAAACAATATGGTTTTCGTAGTACAGACAATGCACGTCCAACAGCTGTTGTTCGAAGAAAAGGTTTAACGGATCAGAATAAGAATTTATGGGAAAATGTAAGGGCGCGAACGATGACAATTCTTACGCTTCAACAGTTAAGGAATGACGAGATACTGGTTCTGCAGACCAGAGGATACACATACTGCTAGGGACAGCGGGAACAGGGTAGTTAAGCGAGTAGTTCCTGGAAGACCATTTCTGGATGGCGCTATCTGAAAGCATTTAGTAACGAGTGAAAAATACGTCCAAAGCATTCCAGTGTGAACAGTGGTGGAATGCACGAAGTTGTTTGGTGAATTATTGGTAAACAGTAATGAAAGCGGCCAGTATTAAATTCATTCATAAAGTGTAGGGTAGTTCTATTGTACAGTAAAATTAATAATATTTGCTGATAATTGAATTGTATGAACTTTAGATTTTCCTAGTCTGTCCGGTGTTAATGCAATATTAGGCATTAATATTAACAGTCATTTTAATGTTTTCAGTAAATTGGACTAATTCTGGTTTTCATAATTTAACTGTTTTTAAACAAATCTTGTCCTTTTTTGAATTACTATTTTGTATATCATTTATTCACTATTATTATTATATTAATATTATTATTATCATTAATGTTGTTAATGTTTTTGTTATTACTGTTATTCTTATTTGTTTATTATTATTTTATTTTCTACGTTTATAGAGTAATAAATTGGTTTTTATAAGACATTTTTAGTTTGCTAGTCTCTCAATGTCCTGGTCGAGCCTCGAACACGCGACAGTAGATATAGGAAACTCTGATACAAACTCGGATCAAGATATCAAGAAACTCTGATACAATTTTTATTGCCATCGAAAAAGCAACTTTAAGTGGAACTGGAGGTCCTTAAGAGTGGAAGGGAAAGTCTAATACGATGTACAGCTTACAACCTTTCAACATTAAAGCAACTTTTCTCGATAACTGAAAGAAAATAGAAAAAAGCAAATAGATTTTATTAGTAAAAACTTAATTTGAAATACTGCAGGTGATGTTTGAATTCGATTTGACCATTGGTTTGGCCATAATAAAATTGATTATCGTAGGGAATATAATCCGGTTGTTATCGCAGGGCATTAAAACGACCACCAAGTTGAATCGGTAAAACATTTCGTAACGGAAATAGACCTATGTTCTTTCCAGGTATAAAATTATATTCATGCAAAATTTTAGATCAGTCGGTTGAGTAGTTACTTGAATAGGTTTTTACGTAAAATAGGGTTTTTGTAAAAGGAAATATAATTTCTTGAGAAAAGTTATCCCTTTTTGATTATTAGCAGTATAATAAATTGTAGTAAATAATATATACAAGACACTATTACAAGGCTGATAGGAATATATCTACTTGATGATTTACATTGTTTATCGCAGTACAAGAAAATTTTCTTGTGCTTTCAACATAACACAAAGTAAAAAGATGTTAGAGGTATCATCCACATATATAGTCACTATACAGCCACTCCATTTACTACTAGAAGTAAATTATGATCACTTTTAAGACTTGAATTTTGGTGGGTTTGACCCGATGATGGATAATTTTATTATATCCATCTTAAGCATGAAAGCAACGAGTAAAGATTTTATTAATTTTTTTTGTAGATACGTACATGAAATATTTGTTTTTGAAAATAAATATTCCTTTTTTCAGGAGCGACTTTTGTCTCGTTTTATCCGTAAAGAACTGTAGTTTGCATAACCAAAAAAATTTACAGGCCTGTTTAAAAAATTGTATTTTACGAACTACTTGATGAAAAATTATGTTTTTTGTACCATTTTATACATTTATTTTTTTAAGTTTTCAACTTATTTGAAGAAAAAAGCTTGTAGATGTTACGGAATATTATTTATAAAATATATATTGTTGTTTTTTTTTTCCTGATTCTCCAGCATTGAAAGTTGAACAATAATAACTTTAAAGAAATAATATTAAAAAAATCTGTGTTTAGAAATAAAACGGGTATATTTTTTAAAATATTTTTGATGGAAAATTATTTCAATATGGCGACCAATTTAAAAAATAAAAAATCTATTTTTGACTCTTAATAAGAATAGGAAATTTATTTTACATTAAACAATTTATTTTAACAACACTGTCACATTTCGTTCGAAATCTTGACACTCTTTTAAAATCATTCACATAACTATAAAACATAGTACATATCGTATATTGTACTTATCTGTACAGCTGTTTTTTTTTTTTATTATTGTGATAAAAGTTGATTACATAATCCTCCAAATTTAATTAGTGACCTGTTGAAAAATTTTAATGATTTTATAATAAAATTAATAGTAAAAAAGTGCTAGTAAAGTGTCAGAAAATGAATAAAATTTACTTGATTACTTAGCTTTATCCAAGTATAATGATTCAGAGTAACGGATAACGCTAACATATAATTATATTACGAATCTTTAACGATAAAACGGCAATTTACACCCACCCCACCCTTTTTGTGGAAACAATTCTTTCTCCTACTTTTGTTTTTTTCTATATTTGCGAGTTGTGAAACATTTATCGCACTAGCATATTATCTTTAACTACTATATATCATCATAGTAATTTATACTATATATTGTACATTAGTGTTATTGTCCGGTGAAAAAAGTGTTTTATTTATGGATGGGGTAGTGCTTGTGATAAATGTATTATTTCCCCGTTCTCCTTTCTTTCTTTTCATAATACAAGTATATTCTTAACAAAAATATTTTAATTCACATTTTTTACTTACGCATTCCTTAATTTCATGGTTTTTTTCTTTTTTTTTTTTGCAAAAGAATTACTTTTTTCATCATTCAAATACTTTCCTTAGGCATGTCTTCCGGTAAATTAAACAAAATATTTGCCTACTTTTTTATATTATATATTCTGTATTTCTTTTATTATCATCGTTATTCATTTTTTTTTTTTTTAATATAATCCCTTATAAAATATTTTATATTTAATTTTTGTTTTACTTTATATCATGTTTCTTCTTCGTAATTCTTACCAAAACTTCATATAAAATATATTCTAAGCTCAAACGCATATATATAAACACACTATATATTTATTTATTCTTATGTACACCTACACGCACATATGATAGTAGGTGAGTACGCGTTCGCTTATGCTTGAATTCGTTTATAAGATGTGTAGTTTATTAAATTCACATGTATATCTAATTTTCTAACGGATTACTAAATAAAAAATAATAATAATCTTGATATTTAAAAAATTTATTTTGTTCGAACATTACACTTTATAAAAATTACTAGCATCCCCTTTCGCGGGTTTACCCGCGCTATATGAGTACAGAACTTCATAATTTGAAATAGTTTTTTAGCAATTGCGTGTATGATTTTGCTCCCAAGAGTTATCGCTATTGACAATTTATAACATATTTCTCAAAGGTTGAACTTCATTTTGAACCGAGCGTATCCGCTGCTCTTCAGTTCATTGGGTTTAGTTTAACAATTTAGAAAAAAAAAATTAAAAAAAGAAAGGTGGTCAAGAAAATGTATAAGCATCTATAAAAAACTTTTATAAAATAAATACAATCGAAGACATTCATAAAAATGTTAATATACTTGAATGATATTGTAGAAAAAGAAAATTAAAACTTCTTGGACATATGAGAATGATAGATGAATCTATAATGAACAAATTAAATTTTTGAAAAAATTCGGAAATAAAAAAACAATCAATCTTACATTAAATAAATGAAATTTTCTCCAACAGAAATAAGTTTAGAAAGATTTTATACAATTTAAATATTATTGTGGAATAGAAAAGAACCATTTGTATGTTAAAAAAATAATTAAAAGATCAAATCAGAATTGATAAAAAAATTCTGGGAATAAAGAAAAAAGAAGAGTAAAAATTATATTTGCGTGATGCTTTAATAGTCTATTCGCAAAAACGTGTGATAAAATTTGAAGAAATGAAGACAGTAGTAAATTTATGTTGTTATAAAATAAAGGTCAGTGTATCAAAACTTTTGGACGTAGTAGGTAAATTATATTTAACTTGTAGTAGTACACTTAGGTTTGTCTAGTAGTAAACAATGTCCAGACTGAGGGCTTTTATAATAGTTAAATCTTACTAAAGTGAACAACCTCTAACGTAAATTGATTTATTAAGAAGTAATTTATTTATCAAACCACAGAATAATACGTTTTCCTGTTTACAATATTTTAAAACAAAATTTTATTTACTTTAATTACGATTAAAAAAAAAATTGACATTTCAAAGTAAAGCAAATGTAGTTAGCTCATTGTTGTTAAAAAAATTAAAATGTTTTTTTGAATCCTGTTAAATATTTTTGTTTATTTTTTTTGTGATTTATACAGCCCAACAAAACAGTGAAATTTACGAAAATGCTATGGAATGTTTGTATAAAAATTTTATTTTAATTTCGAATTCAACAGTCTAGAGCAAGTTCTTTCCGTTTGTTTGTTTTTTCTCCTTTCAACATTCTTTCAGTTTTTCTGCGGTGGCGTTCCACTTTTTCTTGAAATCTTTGGTGTTCATTTTTAAGTATCATTTCGATTTTTTCTTTGTCGGTGATGTTTTTTTGTTGATGATAATTTCTTGTTTTCTTGAGTGTTTTTGAACCAGTTTTTGTTTTTTCTGTTCGTAAAGAAGTCAAAAGTCTGATTATTTAGACTGTTTTGATTCATCCTTTTGATATGGCAGTAGAGGCGGTTTTTTCTTTTCCTATTCTCTGGAGAGGTTTTTGATTTTTCTGCACACATCTTTGTTTGATATCACTTCTGTTTCGACGTTTTGGAATTTTGGCCCGATGATTTTTCTGATTTCTCTTTTCCAATTTTCAATTTGTCTTTTGCTTTATTTGTAGATTACGGGCTCAACTGCTACGGTCATTAGCTCAGATTGAATTCGTAGCGTATAAAATACGTCGTACCTAACCGGAATTCGAATCCGGGACTTCCGGATGAAAGGCCGAGACGCTGCCACTCCGCCGCGGAGTCCTTTGCTGTATAGTGTTGTAGTTTTGCTATAACAGAGCTTCTAGTTTTATTAATGTCCTGTGTTATCTTAGTTTGGAATTCCAAGAAAATTTATTTTTGTTCTAGAAGTTTCTGGTGAACAGGAATGCTACGTCCATAGTCTATTATTTTTTCATCGATTCTTTTCGGACACGTTCTAGTTTTTTCCAATTTCCTTGATATTTAAAGTTGTCTACTTTTCAATCTTGTGGTTTTCTATTTCACAATTCTACGGTGCATCTTTTATATCGGTCATCATTTCAGTTTTTTTAAAAGGAAATTTCCAGTCTTGGCTCCTCGAGTTTGCAGTTCGGCTTCTTCCCAGCAAAGTGATATCATTCGGGAAGACGACAATTAAATTTTAAACTTTGGTCCTTACTTTAAAATAATTATTAAATATAAAACTGTTTTTTTTTTAATCATATTTTGGAAAAAAGTTGTATTAAATAACAATTTATTACCTTTTTCATTAATTAAGTTCTTAATTCAAAAAAATATATTTTTTTTTTCGTTGTAACCTGGTAATTCTTGAATTAAAAGAGACATTTTTTTTATATTTTTAATATCTCTTGTATTACGGAAAATATAATGGTTCCTTTAGTTTCATTATTTACTCATCCTACTATGATATAATAGATTTATCCAGGTCACTGAACCCTGTAAAATACCGGGTTACACACACACACACACACACACACACACACACACACACACACACACACACACACACACACACACACACACACACACACAGAGAGAGAGAGAGAGAGAGAGAGAGAGAGAGAGAGAGGGAGGGAGGGAGAGAGAGAGAGATACGCGCGCGCGCAGGCGCGTGTTTTTTTCCCGATTGTTACTTTCCTAATGTATTGTAGACTAGAAATAGGCATCTAAAAAAAAAACAAAAAAATAAAAAAATATAGTAGTTTATTCTATTCTATAAAAATCGTGTAAATGAATCACCTAGCGTACACTTAAATTTAATCGGTATACGCACACAAAAATACAAATACGAAAATCCACGTAGACGTAAATAAAATCATAAAATAAGACTCGTACAACAAACACACGTACACAAAGATGGGTTACAAGCAGTTTATACTCATTCAGGAACAAACGAAAGTGTTTGCAGGGAGTGGATCTATTTCGTTGCTATGGTAACCCGTAATATCGATTCCTTTCCTTGCTGTTAAACTGCAGCGTTCACAATATAAGGGAAATTTTACTAGTCGCAGGGATATTTTACATTGTCCCTTTTTTGTACCATCGTACTTAAACTTCAATATGAAACATAGCCTGCAATACTCTATTATTAAATGAAATACTTATTAATACTTACTTCACCAAATGGTTTATCATAACCTATTTTATTCATACTGAAATCATTTATTTCGTGATTTTTTTTTGTAGTGTTACTTTTCTTTTTATTATACAATCTAATACTTATCTTTTTTTATATAATTAACTTATGTGATATTAGCTAATGTAAGAAATTACACTTGTGAAGAATAGAAAATTATTCATTATGGATCATTACATATACTCGTATAATAATATACTTTATAAAAGTGTTAAAAAAAAATTTAAATAAATACGTAACATAAAAATTAAAATATTTGAAATCAGATTACATAGAAATTAAATTTTACTTGTTTCTTCTACAAGATGATCTACGAAAAATGTAACAAATTTTCAGGACATTTTCTACTAGTGGAAATAAAAAAAAAAACTTCATATATATATATATATATATATATATATATATACATAGATTTCGAAACGTTTCGTTAGTGAGTGTCAGTTGGAGAAAGAATTCGTCCTAATTTCTGCGCTTTCGGTAAAATTATGTCAGATTATAATTTTTGGGACCCAAGATATATTTAGTGGTTTATATGATATATGATCTGAAAATATTTTAAAAATAGGTCATATAATTGTGCTTTAAGTATGTTTTCAAGAAATTTTGGTAAAAAAAAAAGATTGGGATTGAAAATCCTTAAAAGGGTAATAAACACGTAAAAGTTTTAAACAAAACTTGTAAAGAATTATTAAAATACTAAAATAGAATTAATTAAACAGTATGAATAATGTTTACAGAAACTAAAATACAAACGTAAATTTTGGAAGTTTATTAAAAACAAAATATCCGAAAAAAATCGTTTTTCTTTATGGGCTCTGAAATGGAAACGGACAAGCTGCACAACGAGAATATTATTAAAGCTTCGGGGATAGGAGGTTTCCAGGCCACCGAACCTTTTCTTCGGTATTTTGTTCCTTACGTACTGAATCATTGCTGTCTTCTTCATATAGTGCTAAACGGCAAGAACAATATTCTCTATCGGGAATGAAAAAACGTAATTCAGCACATTTAACGTAAATAAAAAATAATAATAAATAAATTTTAGTGTTTGAGTAATAGTTTTTTTTTTTAAATTTATACTAGCTTTCCCTGAAGGAAAAATAAATCGATAAGGAAATGTAATTTAAAAGACAAGCAAAATCTTATAATTTTTATTTTCACTTTTTTTCACCAATAGAGCTATAAATAAACTATTGAAGGAATAAGCAACGGAGGTTTGTGTTTATATGCTTGTTATACAATTTAGATAAATTAGTTTGTCGCTTTGAGTTACCTATCCCATTCTATGTTTTAGCAGTGGCGCATGTGACGCAGATATGGTAGAAGCATTAATCAGATTTGCATTGTTTTGATAATGATTATGTTCACTACACAGCTAAGCTAATTCTTGCGGTGTAATTATCACATATAAGGTTAAATACCACATGAGTGTTCGGTAATTTGATTTGATCAATTTATAATCGATTCAGTTAAGAAAGGAATAGAACAATTTACTTTACCCTTTAAATTTTTTTATAATATGAATGAATATGCATTTTTTAAAACAATTTTCTAATATTCCTGATATAGTTACTTATTTTTTTCACATTTTAGCAGTTTTCAAATAAACCCTATTCATGTATAAATTTACGGCAAAGACATCCGATTAAAACATGTTTTTATATGTAGTTTGTCGCCGATTATCGGAACTGGTTTCCAGATATCCAACTATCCGACTGCTTACATCCGCACTAGGCAGTTTAAGAAAAAAATTAATTTATTACTTCAAAAATCGAACACCAAATTTTTAATACTTTCCTGTCATTGGTTATTTATTCGATTATAGTAGAAAAGTAATTATACATGAAAAGAGATACCTAAGATTTATTTTTTGGGGTGGTGGTAATTTAAGATGAGATTTTATTGTAAAATTATCAATATATGTTTAAAATAAATCAAAAAAAGGTTTAAAAATTCAAAAAATTGGTATTTTTTATTTTTCTTGCTCGCTCACCTCCAAGATCATATCCCAAGTGAATTTTTTGATTCTTCTAATTTACTATGTTAAATGGAAGAACCTAAAATAAAGTCCACTAAGAAAAATTACAACCAATAAAAATTTACCTAAGGTTTCTTTTTTATGGATGGGTGTAAATTTTGATAAAATTTTATTTTATTGTAATATTATAATTAAAACTTTATTATTTTAACGTTTAAACGTTTAAATAAGCACAAAAAAGTTTTGAAAAATTAAAAAAAATTCGATATCTTTAAGCTTTGACCCGCTCCCCCACCCCAAAAGTATTTTTTTTTGAACTGCTACTGCTGCTATGCGTAGGAAGACATTAAAAAAAATGTGCAATAAATAAACAGGTAGCTTTTTTCGGTTTTGGGTAAGGTAGGATTTTTGGAGAGAACTCTATTTAAAAATTGTAAAATAAGAATGCACGAATGCACCGAGTTTAATATAAAATGGCTTTATGTGCAAAATTTTGAGAAAATTGATCCTAACAAACCCTCTACACCTCTGAAGATATTGACCCAAATGATTTACAAGCAAATTTCCCAAACGGATAAGTCACTGTACAAAATATATACGAATGACCATTATCCCTCCTACTAATTTTTTTTTGTCCCTGGGTCATGAAACGACGTGAAACTATTATTCGTATTGTGCCTTTGTAAAGGTCAATCTGGATAATCGACGTTCCATTGTGCATTATAAATATACATACATTAAATTCTACCTTTCGGTTCGGCCATCACTATAAAAATAGAATTAGTTTTTTATAAAACTACAGTCAATCTTTAAATTTCTGTTAAAGAATAACCCATTTCTTTACATTCTCCGTGGCTGTTTAAATACATAAAATACCAATATCATTTTCAAACTTAGGTGAAGCAGTGTACTCTTTCCCAACGTTAGACGGAGGTTCCAGATGGTTTAAATGGGAAATTCTACTTTATTTTCATCATGTTCCTTTCGTATCCATTTTCTATGATCCTTTCCTTTTTCTATCATCTTATTTGAGTTATAAAACTTACAGTAGTAATATATAAATACTTTTTTTTTGTCTCTCATTTTTATTAAGAATTTGATATAACAGTTTCTTTTTACCTTCAAATTGACACTGATCATCATCGGTGAAATGTTAAAAAAAAAATTAAATAACATATAAACCTCTATCTTGAATATACTTTATTCAATATTAACTTTTGTATTATATTGAATGATTCACATAAAATTTCCATCAATGTTCTGCTGATGAAAATAAAGAAAAATGTTCATAAAAACATAGATTTGGAAACGCTTCGTTAGCGTTAGTATCGACTGGCGAAAGATTTCGTCTTGATATTTGAGCCTTCGGTAAAATTAAGTCAGACTATAAACTTTGAGACCCAAATAAAGGGGTAAATTTGAAATTTTATATGAATATGGCCAGAAAAATTGAAAAAAAATTGGTACCTTATTATCAGTAGTTTTCAAAAAACCTGAGATAAAACCAAAAATTGTAGTTCGTGATCTCTTTGTGATTCTCTTCCTGTGACTCTTCGGGCAGAGTGCTGTATCCGCTATGCTGGAGTAAATTTTCAGAAATTTATTTAATTTTTTGTAAGCTGGTTTTATTTTTTGTATTTGTATTTGTTGTTTTTATATATTATACAATATTGAAAATAATGTTTGGGTCTGCCTCATTTTATTGTTTTTTTTTCAAAGCACTTCGAAATTGTTACTTTTGTATTTAGTTTGTGTAGACTTTATTCATGCTATTTTTCTCAGAAACAAACTTTTATAGGCTATATTTATAAATTCTATGGTTTTATTGGCTATTTAACAAAGTTATTTTACGCCAAACATAATACCGTGTGGTTTTCAACCCCAATTTTTTTTTTTACCACAGATTTCTCAAAAACTACTAAAAGTACAGTTCTAGGACCCGTTCTTTTCTTATTTTTTCAGATCTGGTTTCATATAAAATTACTAAATATACTCTTTAATCTGTTCCAAAAATTATAATCTGTTTTATTTTACCAAAAACGGAAAAGTCAGGGCGAAATCTTTCGCCACTGGACACTTCTTACAGAGCCTTTATCTATGTTTATATGATCTTTTTTCTTTATTTTAACCAGTAGAATATGTTCCAAAAATCTGTTATATTCTTTGTGAATCACTGTATAATACACTGGGAAATTAGAAACATCGGGAAAGTAGAAATATGTATGTTTTCTATTAATAAACCTTCCATTATGGGAAAAAGTTATAATGGGAATACTAAACTTATATTTTTCTACGAAATTAAAAAGGAAATTTATCTATTTGGTTTATGTACGCATAAAAAAAATTACGTGTCGAACCGAAAACTTTCTCGTTTAATTGAAATTGATTTTTTAAATAAATTAATAGTAAAGATTTTGATAAAATCTTGGCGGAAATTATCTTTTTTTAAATTTATTACTTGATTTGTACAGTAATTTATTTATAATAGTTAATTTCCTTCAGAATCTAGAGTTTAAGTATGTTATAAACAGTATAAATTTTAATGTCAATTATAGCGAATGTAATCAAATATTCTATCTTCGTGGAATTTAATGTTTACTGTTATTACCGTTACATAGTTCCGACTTTAATCGTGCGTGCAAGTGTGTATATACTCTTAATGTAATGTTATGTCTTCTCAGTTCCATTAAAACACTTGATCTTTTCATATAATCACTCTTTTGTTCTCGTGTTTAATTTCTGTGTTTCTGTTATTTGAAGTTAATATAATGAAATTTTTTTAACTTTACTGGAACGTGAATGTAGCGTATTCCTAGATTTGTGTCTGTACGACTTATACTATTATTTTTACACCATTTCTATTCAGCTAATAATAGTAAACGATTATTGATGTTCCCTTCGAATAATAGGCCGCGAAAAATTCTTAAGTTGTGAGGAAAAATACATCATTTTAAATGCTTACAAAAACAAATTACAAAATAATCCAATGGCGTTGATTTCGGATATAGTTGATAAAACTGCTAACATAAGTGGTAGTTGTGCTGCTTCAGTGTCGCAAGTATAAATCTACTAACGATTTATGGTCTCCCAAGAAAACAAAACCCCACAGATCAATTGAGAAAAAATTTAACAATTTCTATGTAAATGCGATTCGTAAAAAGTACACAAAATTTTATTTTCGAAACGAATTGCCGACAACAGACAAAAGTGACACCAGTTGTGAATTACTTTAACGATCTACCAGATTTCCCATTAACAACATTTTATAAATTTTTAAAAAGTATGAATTTTAAATACGAAAAACGGGGCCGAAAAATTGGTTTAATTGACAGAGTTTATATTATATGGCGAAGACCTTACCTCACTGAAATAAAGAAATTGAGGGGAGAAGGCCACAGAATATATTATGTGGAAGAAACCTGGGTCAACGAAGACCGCACGAAAAATTTCGTTCGGAAAGATATAACTTTGAATTCAACATAAGAAGCCTTTCTGTGTGACTTATCAACCGGTAATAAGATTCCATCGGTTAAAGGAAAGTATCTCATAATTATGCAAATCGGCAGTGATAACTGGTTTATATCATGGTTTGTATCAAGGTGGAATCTGAATTTTTGAATCTAAATCTACAGGAGATTATCATAACGAGAGGAACGGCACGTTTTTTGAGAAATGATTTAGCAATGTGCTACCTCTTCTGGAAGATAATTCGGTTATTGTCTTACATATAACGCCCCTAATCATTCATATAAAAAGGAAAAAATTCTAGCCACGTCTTAGTAAAAGAGTGATATAAAGATACGGCTTAGTTCAAAAGGGGTGATTTTTGAAGAGAATGAACTAAAGGTCCAACCATCGCAAAGGGTTTTGCGTGTTAAAAGTACTTTTAATGTGTATAAAATTGACGAGTTAGCGAGATGCAGTCGTAAAATCGTGCTTCGATTGCCTCCTTATCGTCATAATTTGGGAACCAATCAAAAGGTACGTAGCTTCAGAAAATACTACTTTCAAAATATCTGATGTTAAAAATGTATGCTTAAAGGCCATCGATAAAACGGGTCGGCAGGAGTGGAAAAACTATATAAAACATATAACGGATACTGTTGAACCAAATTATTGAGAATTGAATAACATAATAGAAAACAAAATTAAGCATCTCATTGTATCTCTTAATACTGACGTCACTACAGATTTCTCGTTATCAGATGACGATAACTGAATTGAATTTATTTATTTGTTTATTATCATAGAAATTTAATCTAAAATATTAGTGAACTTTTACCGTTAGTGGACAATTGACAATTTCATACTTTTTAAAAACTCAAGGAAACTACTAACAGTAAACAATTTTAATGAATAAAATACTCATGGGTTATCAGATGTACCAAATAAGGTAAGAAATATTTATTGATCGTTTAACATGTCTTAATTTATTTAAATTTAAAATATATGTATAACTTTTGTAAAATACAATTGGGCGTGATACCTGAATATTAATGTCGCGTAGGTTCTTCTGTACGAATTTATAGAAGATGCTTGTGAATCGGTCGCCTGAACACTCGTCCGCACTATATTGCTGCAATTCTATAAGCTATTGAATTAGGTACAGTACCACTTTAATTGCGTAAGAGTAGAAGTAAAATGCTCAGTTCTCATTCAACGTTGTTGAATATTAATACTTAAAATCTACACTGATTTTTCATTAACATTTCGAAGAGGTGGCGGGCGACAGAGACATTAGTGCCAAGCATGCCATTCAGAAAAATGTTTGGAACTACTTCATTTTTGCAGAGGATGACTAAAGTCAATGGGTACTGCAGTATTCGATATCCGTTATACTTCAACACTTCCTCTGCATCCTCAGAAATACGAAAATATTCTAGGTTCACGTCCCTTTTAATTTCTATATAATTCTACTGATTTCAAAAAAAAATTAATTTAATAAACTAAATAATTAAATTACATATTCGATGCTTTTAATAATAAATAAACGTGATTGAATACCTACTTGGAAGTAAAACTACAAATTTTTATGTCTTCTAAAACCTTATGCGCGTCGTCTTTATCATCCACACGGATTAAATCGTACTTTAATTTTTAACTATTATCAAAGCATACTAGATTAAAACACAATCTGATGTAGATACTACATGACTTCCTTGTACGCCTATTAAATTACATATACACATTTTTTGCTGCACTTCATTTAAAAGTGAGATACGATCCTGTAATTCTTTAATGAAGTGGACAGTTACACAGAAAATTGGCCTTAAAAATGTCCTTAGCATTTTATATTAATTATCTTTCACGTTGCTCATGAAGATATATGGTGTGAGAAAGTTTCGGATCAGTAACTATGCACACATCGGTTCGAATCAGACTTCATATAAATGTTTATTTTTTAACTTTTGTTTCTTTTAAATTAAATGTATTGATTTATTAATAACTATTAACCTCTGACTGTAAAAACATTTCAGTTATAAAGAGAACACAAAATTTATTTCACTAATAACTTCTGATTTTTTTCATATATTTTTGCATTATTATTGAATTATTATTTATTGTTAAAAATTTCTATACAATCAGAATATAATAATCATTAATAAATCAATATATTTAAATACAGAAAAAAAGTAAAAAAAATATATAATGTATATGAAGTCTGATTGGAACCGATGTCCCTTCGCCTCATAATATGCAAATATTTCATTAATTAAACTTTTTTGGCTGTAACTCTGGAACCAATGAAAATAAGTACCACTTATGATATCTTGTTGAAAACCTCTCAACGACAGCTTATTGCTGCATTTAAGAAAAAGTCCAAAATAGAAATTTATTTAGAAGTCTGACTTTATATACACTTTTGACTCATTCGATCGCAATCGAAAGGGGAATTGCACAACTTGATGTTACAACAGTCCTAAATACAAAATTTCAACATTCTACGGCTAATCGTTTTTGTTTTATGTGAGATATATACGTACATAGCAAGTACGTACAGTCGTCATGCCGAAACTAGTCAGATGGATTCAGGGATGGGCAAAATGTATATTTCCGTTGAAATAACACAACACTTCCTTTACTTCGAACAAGGAAGAAATAAAGATTTTAGAATAATTATTACTTTATATTATTAATTACCTAGAAATTTGTCTTCGCTCGTGACCCCCCCCCCACGCAATAAACGAAAGAATTTTCATTCAAAAATTTCTGATTAAACTATACCAAAATTTAACTAAGCGACTGTATTTTATCATATTTGTATAAACAAATTTAATAAAAACAAATTAATTTTTTTATAAAATTTCAAACTATATTTGGTATAACTATTTCAAAATCGAGTAGTATTTCTTAGTTATAGAAAGGTTGTGCAATTAATTTTGACAACTCGAAATATCTGGTAGCTAGCTTACCGTAGTCATGATTTTTTCTCCTATGAGTTTAAATGTTAACCAGCTTCTAAAAAGGAGGTTTCAGTTCGACAATGTTTTTACTGTATATTATGCAATATCTCCGACTTTAGTAAACCATATATGATATTTTTCTTCTTTTACTTGAAAGAGTATACAATCCGGATTATCAGATAAATTTTAACCAAAAGCGATGATAATGTTAGGAATAACATAAAAAAACCGATTTTTTAAGGTACGTTATGCAATATCTCCGACGTTAGTTATCCAATTTTTAAAATATTTTTTTATCGAAAGAGTACCCTTTCGGAATAGTTTCCTATAATTTTTAACCAAATCCGATGATAATCTGAGGAAAAATACCAAAATAACCGAACGGGTCTACACATTTAGCGTCTGACCGCTCGCATAATACAAACGGAGGAGGTTTTATAAAATAATTTATAAAAAATCTGATGTGGATACCACATGACTTCCTTGTACGCCTATTAAATTACACATATACATTTTTTTTAAAATGAAAAGTACACAAATTTTTATTTCATTAATAACTACTGATAATTTTTCATATATATTATATACATTTTTATTGTTATAATTGAATTATTATTTATTGTAATTTTTTTTACATCCAGAGGTTAATAAATCAATATAATTAAATTAAAAAAAAAAAAAAAAACATTATCAAATACATTATTATTAAAAACATTAATTTATTATTGAATAAATTAAAAGCAAATTTAATAATTATTAGTGACATCGTTTTCGTCGTAATACTGCTAATAATTCTTTGCTAGCATGACTAAATGATTTTCAACGGATACAAAAACAATTTTCACACTTTGTTCTTCAGCCTAGTATTAACACATTTATCCACATTTGTAAATATTTATAGGTGTTTTTGCTTTAAATTTCTGCTCCACAATTTCAATTTTCTACAAAAAACATTAATTTATCACTGGTATCCAACATATGTGTATTTGCTCCTTGGAGTTGATGATTCGATGAATTTAATTTCTCGAATATGTCAACAAGTAGCTCAATTCCATCACAAATAAACCATCTGGAAACTTCTCGGTTACCGGTTAGTTTTCCTCTTCTACATAAATGGAGATTTCATCTCTTGATTCATAAATACGTTGCAAAAATTTCCCACGTCACAACCATCTTGCCTCGCAATAAAATAATGTACTGCACCCATGTCTTTACAAAGTGCAGAAAAGATTCTTGATTTTTTAGAGGTCTCATTTTTATATAATTTATTACGGTTACAACGGTCACAATATTCAGACGAAAACTCATTTCTTTGGAAGCCAGTGCTCCCCTGTGGATCATACAATGTGTCCAGACAAACTGTGGAGGTTTATTTTTCACAAGTGCTTGTATAGTTTGGAATCTTCCAAACATTGAACGAGCACCGTCGGTGCATATTCTGACGCAATTTTTCCATTTAAGATAGCAATGCGAAAACTTTTGCTTTGAATTCTATTGGTTTGCAGAAAAGTAGTTCTTCTACTGCTGACATTCCATCACAAAATCGAACATAGACAATGAAGTGATGATCATCTTTACTGCTATCTGTTGCCTCATCAAACTTAATTACAAAGAATTTGTCACGCAACTTCCCAGAACGCTGATGCTGTAAATCTTTAGGTATGTCACCAATTCGACGGGTAACAGTATCATTTGATAGAGGTATGTACTGCAATTTTATGGCAAAATTATCTCCAAACATAGTTTCTACAATCTCAATATCAGCTGGTAGAATAAGCTCTTCACCATTGGTATGAGGCTTTTTACATGTGGCTTTTTTATATGATAAAAAAGCCACTTTTTAAGAAATAAGTAAAGCTTTTTCATTCATAGACAAGTTTTTCTGAAAACTATGTTTGCTTTTCATTTGATTTTAATTTTAATTCGAACAATTCTTGGGGATTCTTAATGTACTAACTATTAAGCGTTTCCAAATATCATTTAAGTTTATTAGGTTTCATGCTGTCTGGTGCCAAAACGTTTGAGCAAATAACACACCTTTCTTCTTCATTTGCTTCAGTATTGGTAAACCCAAAATTCAAGCATTCTTGAATATATTTTCTTGATCTTATTTTCGGAACCACACTCGTCTGTGCACTTGTTTATGCTTCAGTATCGTCTAATACTCGCTTACGTCCACTTAAAAGTTTATCCATAATTCTGTATAAATCTGGTGCCATGAATATTTAATACTGTGAATTGCAATTAACACGCAAATTGTAATATAAACATTCACTATAGATTCTATAATGATAGAAGGATCGAGTCACCTGAGACTGGCTGGAATTCAACGAATTGCAGCATTTATACACGTTTGCGCAAACGTTCCAGAATGTTCGAAACAAATCGAAAATTCTCGTGAAGTCGCGAGAATGTCCAATCTGGTGTGATGGGCGTAAGACAGAGAGCAATAAAGAGGCATTGATTCTGGTTTTGTCAATACAGCGGATCGGTGTCGCCAAATATGAAAATATTTACTTATTCTTAATAATTTTTAAGATTTTTTATTAAGGTCGTAATGAATCTTTAGCGTTAAAGTACTCAAAAAACATTATTATTATATACATTTCATTGTATGAGAAGGGGGGACGCGATGAAACTTATGATTGAAAATTGGGTCGCAAATACTGAAAGGTCGAAAAACGCTGTGTTGCAGTATCTTAATACTCGCATATATTTATTGAATAAACGAGAAAGTTTATTCTGCTTAACTTTTTTCTCCCATCGATCTAAGTAGTACTAGTTCTAAATTATCTGTGATCGGAAAGGAATTCGTTCATCGTTAATTGAAAACATTTTTTAATTTAAAACTTTAACCAAAAAAATAACTTTTATCTCATTATTTCTGTGTTAACATTAGATTATTTTTATAAAAAATTAAAACTTTTTCATAGTATATTATAACTTAAAAAAATTAGATATATCACAGAAATGCAGGTATAAAATTTATTTAACATAAACTCATAGCTTTTTTTTTATTTATGTAAGACACTTTTCTTTAACTTTTAAATAAAATTGAGGTGGTTTTAAATTATTATTAAAAAGTAATAAAGTTAAATTAACAAAATTTTACTAGGTAAAACCAACAAAACAATATAAATAAATAGAAAATTTATTAAATTATTATTAATTTAATTATTGGCTAAATCATAGCGTTTCCTTTTTTTCATCAAATTTATATTACAGAAAAATTTTTATTTCTGTTCTTATTTTATAAAAATATATTTACCATACTGTTTGTAAAAACATAAAACAAGAGAATAAACTGTTTATATGTGTATTAACCATTTAAAAAAGTTATTACGCTAAACATAAAATAGTGTATTTTTTTGCCCAGATTGCTCGGAAACTACTAAAAATAAAGTTCTCGAACCAATTTTTCAGGTCAGATTTCATATAAAACTACTTAATTTATTCCTTAATTTGGGTACAAAATATTAACAGTCTGGCTTAATTTTGCTGAACGCCAAACCAAAATCTTTCGCCATCCGATAATCACTGACGGATCGTTTCCAAACTTATCTTTACATGAACTTTCTTGTTTATTTTCCCCAATAGAACATGTCCGGAATATTTTTTACATTCTTCGCGAATCATTCTGTATGTATAATGAAGATAATTTAAGAAAATATTTGCAAGCTACAGAAATTTGAATAAACTAATCAGAATTATCAAAAAAAAAAAATTGGACCGATTACAACACTATCTTTCTCTTCTACAACTCTGCTATAGCGCTAGATGGGAATGTAAAAAAAAATATTAAATTAATGAAATATTTAAAATAATAAAACGCTTAAAGTAAAAAGCAAATTAGAGAAAAAAACAATGATTTAATTATAGTAAATGTAGTTTTATAGTCAATTTCAGCTGACAGCCACTCTTTGAGGTCACTTTGCTTATTGATTCGTCTAGTTTTTATAAATATAAATTTTATCTGTCAGTTGTTTAATAATGAATACGTTCTTTGTGAAGGATATATATATATATATATATATATATATATAAAATTAATGGGAATTTTCCTTTAAATTGTTATTAACCTTATTTTACGTACATTACTATAACAATATAAATTGATCTATTGTAGAAAATGATATTTATTTTCTTCCATTTAATGTAGTAAAGGTAGAAAAATCAAAACATTTTCTTGGAAGATGATTTGGGAGAGGGAGCAGGAAAAATAAAAAAAATAATAATTCACTATGCTATATTTATCGTTCTTTTCTCCAGCACATGTCCTTTCTTTTCTTTTTCTTGTATTCATAAGTACCTGTATTCTGCGGACTTTTTCCTAACTGAACAATTTTCTATTTGTACATTTGCTTTATTTAGCCCTTTATTTACTTATTTTTTCCCTCCTTTTTTAGTTCATTTAAACATATAATGATCATTTTACAGCACAACTTCATAAAAAATTACCCCCTCCTACAAAAAAAAGAAACTAGGTAATATTTTTATATAAAATTATTTTTACACTTATAAGAATAAATAACCAATGCTAGGAAAGCATTACAACTTTGTTGTCATATTTTTTTTGTAGGCTCGTATAATAAACATTTTCATTACATTATATAATTTCAAAACATTTCATATAATGTTAGAATATTCTACTAGGAACATTACGGCGTGTATTGAAATAAATTTATTTATCAGTAGCAGTAGGAGAACTAACAACAATTATAATTTTGAAAAATTATTGAACAAGTTACACTTTAGCAATTTAATACTCTTGACGAGTTTTTAAATAATACTGATTAAAAAACACGTTCAATATTTTGTATCTCAATTCATAATTGTGTAAATAATTGCTCTAATAATTTTTATTAAAACCTTTTCAATTGTGATTTAATGTGTAATGAATTTATTTAATTAGAATCTTGTATTTATTTTAATTTTGTTTGATGTATTTATATTTTTAATTATTATATGGAAATTTTTTTTTTATTTTTATCTATTTCCATTTTATAATTAATTGCGCACTTTGTGATAATAATATGAACACGTTTTTTAACACGGTACTCGGAAAGAAAATAGGACTATTGCCGTTACAAAATATTTCACCATTTCAAGCTGGTGGCCGATTTAATGGCTTGCGGTAACAAACACAATATTTTCTTGCCGATTTTCAACTTCATTATGGCCAATACGTTGGTCAAATTTAGAGACCATGTGCCGTATTGGAAATAAAATTTTCTATAAAACAGGTCTCTTTGTCTTTTCAGTTATCGAAAAAAGTAGCTTTAAATGTGCGAAGGTGTCCGGCGCGGCGCGCGGCGGCTCATCTAACACAGCCACTGCCACTATCACTGTCAGTGCGACGCAACTCACCGCGACTGGTTGCATCTACCTTCGGTTACTTTACTAATTTTAAGATTGGAGCCGACTATTCTGAAAACCGCATATTTCAGATCACTCAGAATATTGAATCCTATAATGAATAAACGATTGCTTTAAGAAATTACAATTCACTGATAGTTTTATAAATTCAACAGGATTTAATTGCTATTTATCAGTATTATTCGCAAAAGCATGAGGAATGAGAAACTAGGATCCAGTAGTTTCTATGGGAAGTACAAACGAAAACGAGCATGACCAGCTAGGATTTACATACATACGAAAATAATAAATTTGTAGAATCATCTACGGATCTTCCCTCATTGATAATGGAGATGATATAAAGGATGGATCAATGCGTCCATTTATTTCTATGATCGAAATAATTACTTGTAAGAACATTCAACACAATTTTCTTATCGTAATTGAGGACCGCAACATATACTTATTATCATGTTTATTTCATTATTATACTAAACAGAACAATTGTTTGTTACCGTTGCCAAGAATGTTTTATATGGCACGTGCCAAACAGAAAATACAAACGATTCTCTTTCTTGTGAATAAGAGAGAGATAGGTAATTACAACTTCTTAAGAACGAGGAAAGCCGAAAATATTCGGCAGTTAAGTAATTCTGTGAGGTTGGTCACTATCAAATGCTTACAGAAGAAGCAGTTATAGACTTATCGTTATGTTTTTTATTGTGGACTATTGTTTAAAAACATGTTTTTCGAACATTACCAAAGCAAGGAGAAACCTCGGACTCCATTTATGAATCTTCTTCTGCTTTAAGATGTTCTAATTAAATTTAAGCTGTTGATTTTTTCATTTTTGACATAAAGATGTTTTAGTCAGGTGTCTCCGGATTAAAAGGCCCAGTATCCGGAAATTTTATTCCCTGAGTGATCGGTGGTTGTTTCAGAATGTTATATTTAGTAATAAGGTACTCAAAGGACGTCTTCTTAATGATATTACCATTTATTGGTTTTCGAGTGCCTAATGTTAGATCCGGAAATGATCGTTTTTCTCTTTGGATGGAGCAACCAGTTTTTTGTATTTCCTTTGGCTAGGTGCTTAAAGAAAATTAATTTGTAGACTGTGTGTAACGTGTAAAGACTGTGAGCCTTTATTCGTAATATTAATTTTGGGGAGGTTACGGTCATCGACTGCTAAGGTCATTAGCCCTTTTCCCAAAAAAGAAAAAATTTATTTCCCTCCCTGATAAAAAAACTAGCAACGTAGTCAGAAGACTCGTCTTGCTTAACACGTCATCCAGAAATAGACTTGTCATAGAATATTAAAATCCCCAAAAGACACAAAATGATAAGTTCTAGAGGGCCCTTGCCACTTAGAAATACACAATCCCCTACTCCGCATAGGAACTCCTAAGCAAAATCATTGCCCCGTCAGCCAACTTAAGTAAAAGTACCGAAGTACAATGCCCGCCCCGTATGTATACGTAGATGTACATGAAATCCAATAAAGTATTCTAATTAAGTAAATGCTATAAAAAATACTCCTTATCCTTCGCACAAATCTGCCACTAATATCTATGAAAATAGCCGTAACTTTTGAAAATAAAATTTTATAAAAAATGTTTACAAAAAAAAAATTGTTCTGTCTAATAACAAAGAACCTTATTGTAAAGTACATTAAAATCGGAAAAAGTGTTTGGTTGTAAATATTTCACATACTCGCCAACAGAAGCGCCAACATTCATTCATAGTGGTCTACCATTAGGGCAGGTCCTGCCACAGCTTTTGCTCTTCACTTTGTTCTATTCTTAGCTAACCTCTTCCCTTCAGCATATTTTCCCTTTTCCATAACCCAATCCTTCATTTGAAATCTCTTCCTTTCCTTCCATTCATCAAACCTTCTATCGCATCCACTAATAAACACCTTCTTCTCATACATTGTCCTAGCCAGTTTCTTTTCCTATATTCAGTTATATTTAGCATTTTCCTGCTCTCTCCGATTCACCTTAATACTTCTTCAATTGTTATATTTTCTTACCTTTTGACATTTATCATTCTGAACTACACCATGTTAAAGCCTCAATTAGTTTGAGGCTTTTGCCTTTCTCATCGTCCACGTTTCAGCTTCGCAAAGCATCATATTCCAAAAAAAAAATTTCATTAATTTCTTCCTTAACCGAAGTTTAAATTCCCAGAAAGCAGTCTTCCCTTCTTATTAAACGCTTGCTATTTTTCTTGATATTATTAAGAAAAGATTAAATTTTTTTTTAGGTTTATCCTCAAATAAATAAATAAATTCATAATGGTATAATTGCACTTGCATTTATACAATCCTTATTGTTTCATAAACCAATTAATAAAAATTTAATGATGTCACTTTATTTACATAAGGATTAAGAAAAAGTTACGTTTAAGTCATATATATGCACATACTGTACATATATATATATATATATATATATATATATATATATATATACGTTACCAAAATATTTTCTGTACGTGACCGGTTACTGAATATTGCTAGGCCTGCAATATTAGCTTGATTAATTCAAGTACAATTGGTAGTTGGGATTACTGGTTGCTGGCTATTAAAAGAGAGAACTTACGATCCATTTTAGATTTGGTTTATTTATTAATTAAATTTTTTTTGAAGTAAAATAAATATAATTTTTTTCCACACATTTGGACTAGTAGTGAAAAAATATTTACTTTATTTATATATATTATAAATTAATTCCTTCTAAAATATGAGAAATCATGATGATCCAAGTAAGCAAATTTGAATCCAGATCGAAAGAAGCATAAGTTTTCTTTGTATTTTGAACTGAGATCTTTACTTTATTCACAAGAGAATCTTGTTTTATGGAAAACGATTTACTCTCATAGAAAGCTTAATTATTGCAGTTTGTATCTCAATTCACGTACTTGCGTTGCAACCATGAGAAAGATAAAAACTACAATAATATTATAGTTTTACTGATAAATTCCCTTTTTCTGATAAATTTCATTACATTTTAACAGTATCAAAAAAAAATCCAACGGGAAAAAATTCTTGTGGTTGATTTTTTCTTCCTAAACATGGTGGAAAAATTTTTCAACCTTTTATAAAGATAAGTTTTTAATTAAAAACATTATTTTAAAATAATTTTTAGAGATTCAAGGTGAAGATATTAAAATCTGAGGATTTAAGCTGTTCTTATAATGAATAAATTAATTTATAATTATTATTTTTTTTTTAATTAACTTCATGACAGCACACCTGAGCACACCATTAATCTGAAATTGATTATTATAATAAAATACGAGTAATAAGATCTAATTTGTATAATTATTTGAACAAATATTATTAGATTTTTATTATTACTAATACAAATTATTCCTGTTTCTTTTTTTAAATAGAATAAGATTTTCTTATTAAATAAGAAAACTTTTATTAACATCATTGTTGAGTTTTTTTTACAAAATATAATTTTATTACACGACGACGAAAAGGGGTGTAATGTTTTAGTGTGTGTGTAAGTGTGCGTGCGCGCGTACGCGCATGTGTGTGTGACCCACCCAGTTGGTCTAGTTGTGAACTTGTCATCGCAAATTGGCTGATTTTAATGTCCAAAGTTCTAAATTTCAAATCCTAGTAAATGCAGTTAGATACTTTTATACGGATTTGAATACTAGATCATGGATACCGGTATTCTTTGGTGGTTGGGTTTTAATTAATCACAAATCAGAGGAATGGTTGACTTGAGAATATACAAGGCAACACTTCATTTGGTTATCCCACATATATCGCCTATCGTTACCCGCACGCTCTTTGGTTATTGTATATTACTAATTATCGTATATTTAAGAGCAATGTTTGTAAGCAGTACTGTTAATATACCAATGTTGGCACAAATTCAAAGTCGATACTGCATGAGGTGCGGTATGTGTGAACCCCTGTTCAGACATGCCAAGCGACAAGGCGAGTACTCGATGCGTGGCTAAACGAGGTACGAGGTAAGGTGATTACCTCGTGCAAGGCTATGGAGACAGAAGCACAAAAGTTTTTGAAAAGAACTAAATGAACTATGAACTAAATTATTAAAATTAATTGAATAATTAATAAATCTTTTTCTTCGTACTTCCACTACCCCTCACTATAACATTTACCACTCTCCAACACAGTAATTGGAATGTGGGTTTCGCTCGTCAGTAACCAATCAGAGCCCAGCAGCTATATGCTATAGCACCCCATACGGCTTGAAACCATATTTGCCAAATTTTAAAAAGTTAGAACACTACCCACACTTCGCACGGGTTGTAAAATATATAATTCTATAAATGTCGGGAACGGTGTGTCCGATTTAGAAACTTCAAACTGATTCTAAAACTCAACAAGCTAAGGAATAATGCTATTAAACTACCCACCGTAACTTATAATGACAATCGGCTGTGTTCGATAGTCTCCGTCTATCTTCGGGATATCAGTTGAAAGCATCGCAACCCTGCTTTCTTTTCTATATGACTTGTGCAAAGCGTGGTTAGTAAAAACCGTATTATTCCTTAGCTTGTACAGTTTAAGAATCCGTTTGAAGTTTATAAAGCGGAAATACCGTTCCCGAGAAATATAAAATTGTATATTTTATCACCCGTGCGAAGTGTGGGTAGATTTCTAACTTTTTAAAACATTAACTTTTTTGGCACATATGGTTCCTGGCCGTGTTGAGGTGCTATAGTAAACTGCATTATTTTTGAGACAAAAATATCTTAAGACGCACCGTTTTCAAGATGAGTGCAATTTTTGGAAAATTTTGGATTTTTTTAGATTACTTGACTAAATGCTGCGCTCTGATTGACTACTGACACGAGGGGCCCACATTCCAACTACTAAATTTGAGAGCGGGAAAAGAGTGAAGGGAGGAGTAGTGGTAATACGAGGGGAAAGATTTATTTCATTCAATTGATTCGAATCATTTAGTTCACAATTCATGTAGTTCTTTTCAAAAACATTTCTGTTTCAGACTCCATAGCCTCGTACGGGGTACTAACCTTACCTTGTCTAGCCTCTCATGGGGTGCCTGCTTAATACACTGGTCCAGCCTCGCATGGGATGCTCACCTTGCCTCACACAGGGGTTCACACATGCTGCACCTCTCTTAGCAGCGTCGAATAACCTTGAATTTTTGCCTTATTAACACTACTGTCAGCAATGTTTTTTTTTAGGCAGTATTTTTTTTTTTTAATTTTAATATTTATCTCTATTATCTAATGGTGTTGTATCATATTAAAATGAATCGGTGGGTAGCAAGTTTAAAAGAAATCTCTAAGGTCGCATATAAATTTTTTTATAAAAATTATTTGTGATTGTCTTGCATGTCGTCAAGGTGGTTAATGAATCTAATGGATATAATGCTTTTTATTTTATTTTTTTAATAGGATTTTAAAATAATTGTGAAATATTTCGTTTGTGAAATTTAATTGATCACGATGTGGAGAGATTTTGAATGTAAATTTCATATATTAATATTAGATAAAATGATTATTCCCAAACGTCTAAATTGTTTTTTTTTTTTAATTGTAATATCAGAATTATATTTTCTGATAAACTGTGATTTATTGTCAACCAGCCAAAGGTACTTATACAGCTTGTTGATTTAACAAACTAATTAGAATTTATAGCTTAATTTCTTAAAGAAATAACTATATGTGCGACTAGTATCCACCGTCGCGGCTTCGTCCGCGATATGTGCGTATAGAACTTCAGTAACTGGAAATAAATTTTTAGTAGTTATCTGTAGGCTGTTATGCTATTCACAACTAACTGAATAAAATAAATTAATATGAATGAATAACAAGTTTCCGTTGTTATATATGTAAGTAGTGGTAATTTCTTTTATTTTCAAACTAATTAGTTTTTTATATATTACGATAATTACACAAATTGATATTTTATAAACAATTTCAATAAATTTAGTAAATTACGTAATAACGTAATAATTACGTCTGAAGAAGTCGATATTGACATAGACAATGATCAATTCAGATAATATCTATCGACATAGACGACATGAATAAAAGAGGTTCTAGGTTATTTATTTATAAGTTTTTTTTATTTATGATTTATACTGTAGTGAGATTAGTGAGTTTTGTAGTGTAGTAAACACTCCAGCGGTCATAAGAAAGCTACAGTTAAAATTTTTTAATGATTAGTATAGTAATTTTCACGGCTATCAGGCACAAACGAGAAAGACTTTCTTTGTTTTTATAGTAGTGAGATTTATTTTCATTTTCTATTTTTATTCAATCATTTGATGTTTTCCAGTTGAATTTAAAAAAACTCATAGATAAGTGAACCATTATTTGCTATTACTACTGCTATATCTACACGAATGTCACAGTCATTCCCGATTCATGTTTTATGAGGTCAGATGTATAAAGTGTATCTAACAAATAACTTAAGCCTAATAGAAGGAGCATTAAAATATATAATTAAAAAAACTGATGTGGACACCACATGACTTCCTTGGATGCTTATTAAATAACATATACTCATTTTTGCTGCACTTCATTTAAACATATTTCATTTGAAAGTGAGATACAATCCTCCAATTCTTTAATAAATGGACAGTTATAGAATTGGTAAAGTATTAGTTTTTATTATCATCAAATATTTACACAATTATTAATTCAGCAATCTTACCTGAAACATTAGGTTGAGTAAAAGTCCCTTTATTACGCTTTTAATAAATGTAAGTCTTATATCTACCAAATAGTATGTTTTTAAAATTATTATTGTGTAACCATCAACAAAATGAAAAGTAATAGGAGACAGGAGAAGGTTACTAAATGTTATAGCAACATTTATTATCAAGCAGACTGAAACAAATGAATAAATAAAAATAACCCGATTCTAAATTATAATTTTCAATTAATATTAAACAATCAGATGTTTCGTCAGATCTGATGTGGACACCAAATGAATTCCTAGCATGCCTAATAAATTACACATTTTTAAAAGTACATAAAATTTTATTTCACTAATAACTTCGGATTTTTTTTTAATATATATTTTTTTAATTGCTATTATTGAATTTTTATATATATATATTACAATAAGAGATTAAATCAATATATTTAAATTAAAAAAAAGTCGGTAATGAAGTCGGATTCGAACTTCAAGAATCTTTAAGAATTTTACAAGGTGCTTCCCCTTGTAAGATTCTAAATATTTCATTAAAATTTTAAATGGCAGTAACTCTGGAACTAATGAAAATAAGTACCACTTATGATATATCGTTGAAAAGCTGTCAATGAGGGTTATTACTGCAGTTAGAAAAAGTCCAACATCCAAATATTTTAAATGTTGGTCGTTTTTAAACACTTTTGGTCCAATCGATTGCAATCAAAAGGATAGATGCAAAACTAGATGTTACAACAGTCCTAAATCCAAAATTTCAACATCCTACGGCTAATCGTTTTTGAGTTATGCGAAATATATACGTACGCACAAAGTCATACGTACGTACAGATATCACGCCGAAATTAGTCAAAAAGGATAGGATTCAGGGATAGTCAAAATGGATATTTCCGTTGAAATCTGAATACCTAAATGTTTTTGATCACAATAATTCCTTTACTTCGTACATAAAAGTAAAAAAGCAATAAATAATTCCATGAATTTCAATTAAAATATTCAATTACTTTTTTAATATTCAGGATTCGAACTTTGTCAAAAGTCTGGTAACGTCCAACAACAAAGTTAAAGTAAACTCTCTGTTTTACTGATTTCTAATATTTGCATTCCTTTGAATTTATTTTAAAATAAGAGTGATTTCTCTTAATTTATTTATTATATTATTATGAATATCCCGGAAGTCCTCAGATATGCCATGGAGCTTTCAAGATTCGGGACCCCTTAGGCAGCCGCGTCCCTTGTTCGTGACATATGAGTTGTAGTCTTGTACAGAGACAGGCCGACCTTACCTGAAATGTGTGGTAATCGAAACCCAACCACACCAAAGAACACCGGCATCCACGATCTAGTATTCAAAACCGAATAAAAGCAACTCATTATGATTTGAACCTGAGAACTCTCGACTTCAAAATCAGCTGATGTGCGAGTGTTAACACTAAATTAACCGGCGGTTTGGTCTTTTAATTGGTGTTCAGGAATGGGATGTGGTTTCTTGTACATAAGAATTTTAAAATGGATAAGCAGAAGTTCTTTACGTTTTTTTTTTTTTAATTATGGTTTTGCAACCTTCTTTTTTGCAGGAAAGGATTTATTGTTAATATTGTTATTATATTCATTCCTCGTGTAATAGAAAAATTTACTGCTACAAGATCGTGAATGTCGTTGATGTTACTGATTTGTAATACCAACAGTTGTGTTATCAGGTTTAAAGGGTTTAAATGATGAATTCCGGTAAAGCCCATCAGGGCTAGGAATGGAGGAGGTGATGTGTGGTGTGGCGACCGGGTTGTCACAAGGCGGGTGTTATTCCCAATGGGGGTCAGGATATATCTTTCGATTATTTAGAAAAAATAACATAGTGGGGCCCAGGAGGCGGAGCGATACATCTTGACGTAAGACCGGCTACAACAATATAAAATTTCATTTAATTATAAAAATATTTTCATTGAAAAAATAACTATTTATTACATAAAACTTGTTTAATTACAATTATAATTTATTGCTTATATTACAAGTTAAACATCAAATATAGCTGCTATATTTAGTCAATAAGCTGTATGTAATCAGCACCTTGTCATCTGGTTATGAGTTACTTGGCCTAGTTAGAAACACATTATCACTACCTAGTACAAACTTGAATTCTCTTATTGTGATAATAAATTATTAAAGGCAGATAAACGTTCCGTACATTAACATCACACTTTATGTATATATATAAAATGTATGTATATAAAATCAAATTAGAATCTGCATTTATTTATTCAGTTAATGCAGAAACAAATAATTTTAACCGAAAAATGAATAAATTTATTCAAAAAATAAATTCAGATTATTTTTGTTTATAATCAAAAACTTCATACAATAATTGTGAGAAATAATTAACTCAAAAATAAATCAACGTTTAATTTTTTATGTTAAACTAAATGTATTTTTTTTTCCCCCGGCAAATATAGTTAGAATAGCTATATTAGAGGGGAAGGTATGATGATTATGTGAAAAATTTATTGGCTTTTTTGCAAATCTTTATGTTTTAGGGTTCAACTACTTCATCTAGACCAAAAAAACATATTTATCTATGTGCATATGTATGAGTGTTGCACTGCTTTTGGCTTATATTTAAGAATTGACGAAACCCATTTTCTTCAAATTTGAGAATTTACAATTTATTTTGTATATAATTATTTCGATATAATTGTAATTTAGAAAAAAACAGTCTGTGCACATATGTATAACATATCTCCGATACTGGATCTTAACTAGTTTCCCAATTTAGATAACAAAATTATTCTACAAATTAATTTATTTTGTAAAAATTAGTTGATAACAATAATGTAAAATTATTAATATTTGGGAAATAGCTTAGTAACGTTTGCAAAATGAAACAAAATATGCTTTTGAAATCGTCATAATTTGCTCTAACTATTACAGCTTAAAATTGTTATACTGAAAAATTAGATGCAATAAAGAACCTTATCAGGTGAAGGTTGATATTACACTGATACATCAAAAAGGATCTCATAACCCAGATGTGCTCATAACTTAAAACCCAAAATTAGGTTTCAAATGATTCAACCTGTTAGTTAATCCTATTCTTTTCTAACTTTGTATCCTAAAGATGTTGCCTAGAACTTGTGGGTTTGATGTTATTGCGGTGATGTGGAGACATGCAGTTCGTCTTTGGTGTGACGAAGTAAGAAGCTTCGGTAAATGGATTAGTTCAGGAAAATATAAATTTCCTATCCAAAAGCTTTAATTAGCTGAATGAGTTAATAGCTATTAGCTAAAATCGGGCTGATATTTGTGTTATTTTAATGTCAATGTACTTTCCATTATGGTAGTGAATTATTTAAAACTAACAGGTAACTTCCAGCCAGGGGGTGGAGCCTTCTGGACTCCACTGTGTTCATTATTCTCATGAATGTTAGAATAATACTAATAAATAGCAATTAAAACCTGTTCAATGTGTGAAGACTACATTATAAATTTTATTTTATTATATTTTACTTTTTATAGTTTAGGCTATTTTGTAACTTTTTTGTTGTAATTTCTTCAGAGCAACAATTTGGTCACCACAGGACTCGAAACTTTCTGAAGTATGCAGGTTTCAAAGTAGTTCGCCACCATCTGAAAAATATATTTCTTCGTACGGGCAAAAAAAATAAATATTTTCACGGTTCTAAGCGCTTCCCGACAAACGACGAGGAGGTGAACTACCTTGTTTTTTTTTTCTTTCCTCTTGCGTTTTTAAAATTTTTTTTAACTTTTTTTGGTTTCGTGAAACAGTTTGTAAGCAATATGTTTTAAATAATATATTATTATTTACATCAAAGTATCCATTATTTACAGTTTATACAGATTTCTATACAAAACAGATTTACAAATTTTTCATATATTGGCCACATAAGCCATATACAGTTGTCTGTGCGAGAAACGTGGAGACCAGCTACTTGAAGCGTCTGGCCTTGTTACTTATTTATTGAAATCGAAAAAACAACGTTATATAAAAACTGGGGCGTTTGAAAGTCAAGAGCAGTCTAAAGGAAAGTATGGCGTAAAACCCCGCACCATTAAAGGTACTTTTCATCGATAACCGAACGAATATAGAAAAATATTTTTTTGTAGAAAAATTTAATATCAAATACTGCAAGTTATCTTCGAATTCGACTTGGTCATGGTAAAGTTGAATATCGTCAAGGAACATAATCTGTTGTTACCGCAAGCCATTAAAACGACCACCATCTTGAAACACTTAGTCCTACGTTCTTTCCACTATAGAAACTAAGTTGATGCATAACTTCAATTCAATCGGTTGAGTAATTTTTGCTTGAAAGAGTAATAGATTCATAGAAATCACCAGATATATATATTTGTATAGATTACAAATACCATAATGGTTAATGCCATCGGTTTCTTATAATTTCTAATACCAGTTACTTCTTCATGTGTTTGAGAAAAGTAGAATAAATTCTCTATTTAATATAGTTTTTTTTGACCTTATATATACCTTTTATTTTTTTGACCTTATTTCTCAACAGTTTCTTGGATTGAGTTAATTGTCTATGAACTGTAACTTATGTAATCTTCCTGGAATAAACAAAGCGACTTTTACATTATAATTAAAGTTTATGATATTTCCTGCCATTAAGAAGAAACGAAATCAGTAATATAAAATTTAATTTTGAATAGTCTTTGTTTTAGAAATTCATTGTACATTCCTACTATCTGAAAATTGGAATTAAAGAAGATAAATGTTGGAAGGATCATTTTTCCATTCGCAACGACTGTTCAATTCCTTTTTACTCTTGATGAGATGACCTTCAAAGATTTATTAAGAAGGAAATGAATACACAGGAAACAACCCGGTTAAAGAAGGGAATACACATACTATTATTGTAAAACAAAAAATTCTGAAAATTGAAGAAGAAGAAGAAGATGTTATTGTGATTGACTAAACCTGTTTAAGAAAAAAAAAATAAAAACCTGTTTAAAAATAAAGGTCGTTGTGCATGGAAAGGAAAAAATTAGACTTTCTTAGCTAACTTATTAAAAAAAATAACTCCGCAATTTATTTAAATCCATTGTTTCATATATAAAACTAAGCTTCAACATGATGCTTTTTTAGTTGTACTCTTTGGTGTTGATTTGACACCAAAGAACATAGCCACACAGGCGTTGAGATATCATATTTTTCCAAATATTTTGTTTCTAAAGACAAAATTACATCATTCTTTCATTTTTAAGTTAAAGCATAATTTTTAAATGAGATAATCAGATTTTTATTTTTCGCTAATTAATTGGTATTTTATTTATTTTTTTATGACATAAATAAATTTGAGTTTAATCTTTATTTTTATATTCAGTGATTTTTTTTGTTGTATTTATCCGTGTAAACTGAAAATTAAGAATTACGCTCAAAATTCGTTTATAAACATTTTACTTAAAATATATATTCCGAGATAGTCTTTTAACAGTTAAAAAAAAAAAATCATTAATATACACAATAATAGGAAAATACAGTAGCACAAATATAAGAGTTAACAGAAACAGCCTAAAAAGTAGGGCTACTGGCATTCTTTACCAAGACGGAAATCATGACGAACATCAAATCATTCACACAAAACACAACAGGGAGTAAATACGGAAAGATAAATGTCACTAACCGCTTTCAGTACTTAGGAAGATTATAAGCAGGACAGGATTAGATAAAGCGTCAATTTGAAATAGATTATTATAATTGGGGAGCTTAGATATATTACTAACAATATCTACAATAAAAAGAATTTTCCATGATCGTAAATCTAAAACAGCACACAACTGTAGTAAGACCAGTAATATTACACGGCATTGATTCATTACGCATAATCGGCCTGAAAATATTTCTCAACATTGAAAAAAGTGGTCCAAAAGTAACAGATGAAGGAAACAGGCTGAAATGTTTTGGATTATGGGCTCAGGATGGATTCAGATTAAATAAAAAAATCCTGGTAAGCTGTGGAACATGCAAATCAAATTACCTGAAAAATTTGGAAGACGGCTTACAAAGGACAACTTACAATATAATTCTTGTGACAAAAAAGAAGAACCAGAAGAAATTCGTCAGAGGAGCAAAAACAAAGCCATGCAAAAAAAAATGAGAAAAGCATGGAAGAAGAAAAAAGAAGCTAAAAAGAAGCTAGAAATTTTCGTGGTACTATGTTTGTCTATTAACATAAAAAAACAAAAATGAATAATTAGTATAAGCAGTAATTTTGAATAAAGTAAACAACTTTTATAATAAAAACTGTTGTCCTTTCAGAAAATCATAATAGAAAATATAAATTTACTTTAAAACGAGTATTATATACCATTTCTTTTATTATTTTTTATAACCTCCGGGGCCACCGTTAAGGACTGCTTCAGAGGATGAGTTGAATGAAAATTTTTGTAGCGTATGGAAATACCATGCTTGACCGGAATTGGAAACCCACCGAGTTGAGCTAGTGGTGAACACGTCTTTCCAAATCAGCTGATTTGGAAGTCGAAAGATCCAGCGTTCAAGTCGTAGTATAGGCAGTTACTTTTACACGGATTTGAATACTTGATCGTGGATACCGGTGTTCTTTGGTGTTTGGGTTTCAGTTTACGTGGTCGAACTGAGATTGTACATGACTACACTTCATTTACACTCATACATATCATCCTCTGAAGAAATGCTTGAACGGTAATTCCCGGAGGCTAAAATGGAAAAAGAGTACAATGAGAGAGTGACCGGGATAGGAACTCGGGACCTCTGAATGAAAGGCCGGGACGTTGCCACTTGCGCTACGGAGGTCAGCAAGTATTAATTACCTAGTTCATTTTTTTGTTTTAAACATTGATGAAAAATGGTTCTTTGGAGGTAAACTATTAAATCTTTTCAAATTTGAATATTTTCATGATAATTACTTGAATGCTATTTTTTTTTTTTTTTTATAAATAAATAGTTCTTTCTGCAACATAAAATGTAATGATTATAAAAATTATACCCACAATAACAAATCATTATTTAATAAACGGGTATAACTAAACTATTAAACTTAACTGAAACAACATTAACAAAAGCGAATTTAGGTCAAAGAGGAACCGTAATTTAGCAATGAGTGTGAAACCAAACAGGGGAAAACTTATCATATAGGATAACTTAACTTTTTGTATGAATACACCATAACGCTGGGAGAATCTTGCCTCGGCAATGAATATCTGAAGTTATATCTAACAAACATAATCAAATATTTGTTGTGGAAGTTACCGACCGTTCTATAAATATTCTAATACATATTAAGAACAGAATTGGATTTTACAATATTTTTTTTTATTTCCACAGTATAAACCAGTTGTAAATGAAAAGTCAGTTAAGACTTTCCCGAACGAACATTCTTTTATTTATTAGGGTTCTCTCAATTAATTAATTAATTTCTAACAGTTATAATCTGTAAATATTCAGTTAAAAATTTTTATATAACATATCTGAGTATTATTGATTTATTGTTATTCATACATTTTATGCGTCGAATTTTTAGTTTTAGTCCCCTTGGAGGCTAAACAGGAAAAGAAAGAAGAAGAAGAAGGTCACGCGAACATTATTTGATGACCGATCAAATCAGTGCTCACATGTTATATTAATCATAATTTATATTCTATGTCGTTGGTTCCTTTTCGCCACCTATTACAATTAAAAAGATGTACATTTTTCTATTTTAATTATTCTTTAAATCTGCAGTTAGCGCAAATGAATTTGTTATTACTTCCTTGTACGATCGCGAAAAATTTTGGTTTTCAGATTTCAACGTAAATATCCATTTTGACCATCCCTGAATCCATTTTGACTAGTTTCGGCGGACGTCTGTACGTACGTACAAGTGTATGTCGCATAACTCAAAAATAATTAGCCGTAGGATGTTGAAATTTTGTATTTAGGGCTGTTGTAACATCTAGTTGTGCACCTTCCCTTTTGATTGCAATTGGCTGAACTAAAAGTGTCCAAAAAAAGCCCAAAATCTAAAAAATAATTGGGATTTTGGACTTTCTCTTAACTGTAGTAATAAGCCCCTATCTTATTAACGTCGAGATCTTATCAGCGATTTATTTATAAGTGATACTTATTTTCATTGGCTCCAGAGTTATAGCCAAGTAAAATTTTAATTAATGAGATATTTGGATCCAGGGGAAATTGATTTATTAATAATTATTAACCTGTGATTGTAAAAAAAAAATTACAATACATAATAATTCAATAACAATAAAAAAAATATAAGAAAAATTATCCGAGATTATTAAAGAAATAAAAATTTATGAATTTTTCATTTAAAAAAAAATGTGTGTGTGCAATTTAATAGGCGTACAAGGAAGTCATGTGTTGTTCATATCACAATTTATTTAATAAATGTTTATTGGGTTCCTACATACACTAAGTTAATTCATTTATTTATCTCGTGTTTTGTTGATTTTATGGCATTTTTTCAATTATTAAAGATTTAGTTTTCCCACTATTTTGGGGTCTTACACTTGATTTACAAATTTTATATTTATATGTTTTATGCATTTTTTAGTAAACCTTACAAATATACTTGTGCCAACATGATACCTTACACCGTTGTTACGTAGCGAATTTTATCAAATTTTAACTTTGGCTCCCGTTAGTGTATTTTTATAATCCTCTAACGATGCTTAATCCAAATACGAAATCAAAATCCACACAAAAAATATTCACATACGTACATATTGATTTCAATAACGAACAGTTCATTCCTGGAAAAAGTAAATTTAATAAAATAAATTATAGTTAAGTAAGTCAGATTTGACTTACTGAATTTGTTTACGCTCAAAAAAAATTTAGAAAAGTTATTTATTTAAATTGTAAATATAGATGGCCATTTCAATTATTAAATAATCACTATAATCAGATGTGGCGGAAAAAGATATAAAAAATAAATAAGTCAAATAAGAAAATAATAATAAATATACAACAATAACAACAACAAAAACTGACAAACCGTACTTTATTACAATTTTTATAAATTGTTTACAATAACTGTTGCAATATAAAAACAACTGTTGTCTTTCTAGCCTTGAAACATTAAAATCAATGAGGCCACAAAAAATTACTTACGGTTTGCTACTCATACAGGTTAGATTGATAAAATTTTTCTTAAAATATGTATATTAATCCAAATGAAAAACAATTAAATTTTCTTACAATTGGAAATTTTAACAAATAAAATTCTTGAATAAAATCAAAATTGAAATAGGAAATATTGGATACAAGTCCCTATCTAATCCATGTTTATTGCGTACATTACGATTTTCTGACCAGTTTTCAATAATGCTGGCCTATAATCGACTTTTTAAATTTTTTTATATTTATAATGTACCAAATCGTCGCTTATTCTAATTCTAATTTTCCTTTATTTTGTCCCATACACCTAAAATGAAGTTACTACGTTTATAAATAATTTTAAAAATATTCGGTCATTCAGCTGATTTAATTTTATATTTCCTAAACACTGATTAATAGTAAAATCTCCAAAGAGTATGTAGGGATTTCTAGCGTTCTGCACAGTTTAATTTAGGTTCACTTTTATTTATTATGTTTATTAATGACATAAGGAATGCTATAAGTTCAAAGATAATGGAATTTGTGGTTAATATCAAAATGAAACTCAAATGGTAAAGTGAACTCTTTAAAAGATTACTCAACCCTTAAAGAAAATGTCCGTAATATATATACATAAATGTGGATTAATAATGAAATGCTTCCTAATCTTGATAAAACTGTCAAAGGATAATAATAATATTAAAGGATAGGTAAAACCTATCTTACTAAAGGGATTTTTTTTTTGTGTCTCTTTCTCTCTCTGTGAATGTGTGTGTGTGTGTGTGTGTGTGTATGTGTCTCCATCCCCCTTAGCTTAGCACCGGAAGGTACAGATGACAAGCGGAAAATCCCGATTCGTTAGTACATGTCTCGTGGTGGTCAGGTGGATGGATACTTGTTATAATATTGTATATCGATATATCAACATGTCTCCTTTTTATGTGTTTCAGGTGAACCACCACAGTAACGGTGTCCACGCGATCCCTCAAACCCTTCCCGGATATACGTGTATCTGAAAGCTTCCTCCAAACACTAGGGCCCACGCCTCTGCAGCTAGTTATGACCTATAATAGAAAGATATTACTAGTTGCTACGAATATAGAATGTCCCTAGTAATACCTCCTGTACAGATAATTTTTTATTTAGGCATTATCTTTAATACTAAGTGGCTTTTTTCGTAGTATGTAGATATCATCATATCAAAAGCACGAAGTAATCATTGGCTGCTTTTTTGGGTGTCCAGGCACTTAAGTAAATTAATGCAATCAGGTTCCTTTACCAACCCTTGTCAGATCAGTGTTAGGAGTGCTTTTCTATGATTTGAGATTATAACAGAGAAATTACGGGTCTGAATATTGAGGCTATCTAAAGAAACTTCCTTTGGATGTATGCCATCGAGGACTGTGTATCCAAGAGAACATCTACTGAAATATTTTGGAGAAATATATAAATAATTTATTTTCATCTATAAAGTAATTTATTGACTTCTTGATTCTAATAATTTCTATTATATAAAAAATCCATACTTGAATTTTTAAGGCATAAATTATTCGAATATTGTCAATCTAGAGTACTGTCTCCAATAGCTAGAGGAATAAATACTCTTAATCTAACTATTAATGAAAATGGAGAAGACGTGTAAAATGAGAATCTTTATTAAGAAAAGCGTTATAGAATTTTACAGGTAATTTATTTAAATTGTATTAAAAATAGGGGATCACCTTCCCGGTTCAGATTTATGAACATTGTAATATTTATGAGTGTTACATACGGCACGACATTTGATTTACATATTATTTACGACAATAGACATATTATAGCCGCTATTAACAGATTTTAATTTATCTAACTTGATACTTTTTTTATTGTACTGTAAAAGATTGATTACCTTAATGTCATGTTTTAATTTTTAAGCAAATGTAGAGTTTTTAGCGGTGTTAGGATCTGTTGTATATCGGGACATATGTCATACTCGTACATATTCTTGTAACAGATTTAGGTTTTCACGTTTTGCTTTGCTCCACTTATTCTCTTCCATTATATAGGGATTTCTCCGCTCCCTTTTTAGATGATTTATTTTCATGAAGGCTTACTTCCAAGGATGGCTATGAGGGGTGAGAGAGGGCCATTCCAAAAAATTTAATTGAATTATTATAATCTAGTTGTTTCGTTTTCAAAAAAGTAAAAAATCTCGTTTTCTCGGTTTTTTGGATACTCTTTGGTTGAATACGTTGTACAGAAAACATACAACGGATTTTAGTTTCTTAAACTCCAAGCATTAATTATCTGACCATGTTTATCAAATTATTAGTACAGCAAGACATAAGCTTTAGCTTATTAAATGGCTAGCAAGACCTTTTTCTTATCCCCGAGCTTGTTTACTTTTGTATTAGGCTTTGGTGCGGATCCTTCTTGTCTACTACACATGTATTTGGAACAGAACGCGAGTTTACACATCTGAAAAATCTAAGGGGTTCAAGATAATTTTCTCTCGTGGCTGCGGTTTAAATTCAACCTTTTCGATCTCAGTATCACCGAACTTCATCTGTTATGTTAACAACCAGCCCTTTCATCTCCTTTACTTTCATAAATATCTTCATGGACAACTTTCTTCACCTACTACTATCTCATTGCGTGTTTCTCGTTCGAACTATCATAACACATATCTGTGCATCTTGCAAAACCACTCGATCTCACCTTATGATAGATGTGTCAAATCAGCGTCTCGTTTCTTTTATAGATTTAGAAAAGAAATTTGTTTTAATTGATATTTTATAACTCTCTTCTTGTTTCACACTCTCTATATCCAGAACTGCACTTTTCCCATTCCCTTCTAGCTGCCTGACTTTTCTGCTGATTTAGAGAGGATGGGGGAAAGAGAGTTGTGGAGGAGGAGACCTCTTATTAAACATAAATTTATATTATTTATATATTTTTTTTTGTTACTACTATTACATTTAGATATTTGTTTAGTAATGGAAAAGTTGATTTCTTATATAAAACATTGATGTATAATAAGTTTTCTTATTGTACAAAATTATAAATATACTTTTAACAAATTAATTTGTACTTTATAATCTTATTAAATTGTTTTCATACAGCTTAACAATTACGTATTAAATAATGAAACAAAGATAAAAGTTTGTTTTTCTGTGTATTTTCATAATACCATTGTTATTCAATAATGTTATTATAATTTGTTTTCATTTTTTATAAAAGATACTTTTCTTTTGAATGATTTTTTCTGCGTTTTTAATTCAATTTTAATTTATTTAATCGCATTTATTTAATTTTATTTCATGACCTGAAAGAATATTCTTATTTCTAACTTTTTCCTTTTATTATATTTTGTAAAATACATTTCTTTGAAATCCTACTTTCATTTGATTTATTACAGTATATTCATGAATTTTACTAATCTTTAAATATGTTATAAACTACTCCGACTCCTCGAAATACAGTCAATTTGTTTAGTGCATGATATTTATAATATTGAAACTTTATTATTATTTTGTCCACAACCTGAAAAATTACAATAGTCATTTCAGTTCCCTAACATTGTATCCCCATTTAATTAATTTCGGCCTGTCTCTCTATTAAGTACCTTATCCAAACTATTTGAACATATTATTTTTGATCATATGTATAATTTTGTATTTCTTGTCATATCTCTTTTTCAACATGACTTTGTGCATGGTAGATCGGTGAAACAAACCTTACTGCGTTTCTGTAGTACTCAGCTTGAGCGGTTGAACAGCGAGATCAAGTTGACGCCATTTATATTGATTTCACCAAGACATTTGACAAAATACTCGATCAATATTGCTATAAAAAACCAGAAAAATCGGTTTTAGCGATGTATTTAATTTTTTATTATTTTCATATTTCTGTGTTCATTGCTTTGCAGTTCGGTTTGGTAGCTTTATACCTGATCGATCTTGTTTTGCAAAGACTGAAGTGCCACAAGGCTCCATCCTGTCTTGGGCCATTGCATTTTCTGATATTTATCAGTGATATTAAAGTTTTTATTTCATGTATGATTACCTTAAGTATTTGCTGATTACCTGAAAATTTAACTTCAGATTAATAATCGTTGTGATCATCTGCTTCTCTGGACCAGCATCAACAATATAGTCAACTGAGGCCAGTAAAACTACCTGCCACTTAACCTCAATAAAACTAAAAATATGATTTTTTTCACGAAAAATAACAAAGTCTATGTTTGATTATAAGATTGTATGTTTGACAAGATTCTTGCACTAATTCCATAGTATTTCCATTTAAGATCTTTAAGAGTTATCATGGGATTCTAAGATCTATTTTGTAGAATACATTGATAGTATTGTTAGTAGAGCTTGACGAGATGTGATTTTATACTGCAGATTTGTGGCCGATTCAAGAATCCTAGTTCTTGTAACCTTCTATATAAAGCAGTTTTTAGAAGTCACCTGGAGTACTCCTCTGTTGTAGGAAATAATTAACCTGCTTGCTCATCAGAATTGATTGAAAGCATCCAGAATGGATTTATTAACTAGATAAGATGTAAATTTTATAACATGTAATAGCTACACCAATAAAGAAGACCTAAAAGTGAGATTGGGCAAAACAGCTCAGTCTCACTTCACTATCCACAGGAAGACCCAATTTTGACGTATTATTTTCCATAGAAATTTGTATCAGAACCTTCCATTTCATCATCCAATAGTTATTTGCAATCCACCCCAATAAATTAGAGATCACAGAAGAATTGTTACTACAGTTGGTGCAACAATTTCACGTGTTGAGAGATGCTCTGATGTTGCAGTAAATCTAGAAAGTGTAAAAATGTTTTCTGAGTGGAAGAGTTATAATTTAAAAATAACTCCAAACCACCGTAAGGGACTGATTGCTTTTCTTAATTCATTCATTTATAAATGCGAAATTAATATAAAAATCCCAATCTGGCTACCTATATTCTTATTCTTTGTCTTTTCCTATATATATATATATTTATTTATTTATTTAGTAGAAAATTTTCTTAATAAACACCATTTTGGTTGTTCTTGTGTGTTTCAACAATTCTTTTTTCTCCTGTGTGACTAGGGTGATAAGGTATGCATGAGAGGAAGTTTGATGGTGCATTAAGAAAATTTTTATTATAATTTGTGTTGTTATTTATTTTTCTGTGTTGTCTTGTTTTGATTTGCTACTTTAACTGAATTACTTATTCAGAATTGCACACAGGATTAATTTTGATAAGATTCTATTGCATTTGTATAATGGCACCATCTATTTTCTATTTTTTCATTAGTTTCATGTGAAGTGAAAATCACTTACTTCGGCGTGATAGGTTAGGTTCTTGATCATTAGAAGAACTGGCAATTTTTTAATATCTATTCACATATTAGCTTTGAATTTTTAAAATATAGATGATTTAGTGTAATTTAAATGAAAAAGGTTGATTAGAATGTTGCTTGGAATCACTTCTGTGCTTGAAAAATGCCTTGTTCAAAGTGTTCAGTGGATCTTCAGCTGATGAGGATTTTGTCTCAATTAGTATTTGTGGAGGTAATTACCACTACCAATGTTCAGGCATACAAAACAACACCTGGAAAGCAAAAAGTGCTAAAAGTAAAAAAAAATGGAATTGTATCCTATGTAGAGACATCAAATCAAGCACTGACAATGTTGAAGAAGAAGATTTGGAAGATGTTAACTTTATGCCCCTAAAAAAGATGTTGGAAAAAATGTTTAAAAATAAGAAGATTATCTCGGACAGAGTGGACTAAATAATGGCAGTTGTGACAGAATTTGAAGAACGAGTATCAGTTACATTGCAGAATACAAAAGTTTTGGAAGAAAAGACTGATATTACAGAAAGCTGTAGAAAACTTAAACTGGATTTGGAATGTGAAAAGGATATGGGCGTTCTAGAAATTTCATTACCACCATTATTTTTCCTACACAAGATGAAGATATGGCGACGAAAGTCTGTAAGCTTCTGGATATTATGAAAATAGCCATCAAAAGAGAGGAACTCACAGCCATCATGACTCATCATAAGGAAACACAATTTTGATTTAATGCGCTTCCAAAGCAGTAAGAGACATACTAGTTTGTAAGTCATAAAAATATATATCTAAATTATCTGTTTTGAACAATCAGTATCAGGAAAAGCTGTGTATTTTAATGACTATTTAACACCGTATTTTTATAATATGATGAAGGGAGCTAAAGTTTAAAAAAAAGAAAGAAAAGGGATACATATTTATTTGGTTGAATGGAAATAAAAGTATGATTAAGAAAGGTTATATGAGTAGGGCCATAGTATTAGTTAGAAAAAGATAATATGAGTAGAGTCATAGCATTTGTTAAAAATGATGATCTTACCAAGGGGAAGTAAGGATCTCATCAATGATATAAAAAATTTACATTAACTTTTAGTTTAATAAACCAAATAATACGAATTTGTATAAAAATGGACCTTAACAATTCTGTATTCAAAATCGATGGGAATTTTATAAGTTTTTCTGGGTGGAGTACTTCTAATACATTTATAGACAAAAATAAATTTTAAAATGATATTTGTGTTATGATTATTATCAGAAGCCTAAAAAAATATTAGGATCTTTTTATAATTCATGTACAATTATTATTGACTAATATAGATATATTTGTTTTATCAGAGATTATCATCTCTCAGAATGAAGTAAAATTGTATGGTATTGAAGGATTTCAGAGTATTTACTATTGTAGGCGTTCAGGAAATTGTGGTGGTTTATTAATATTTTTTGTCATATCTTAGAATTACAAAAATTGATTTTGAGATTTTACATCTACATATGGAAATAATGGCTCTGAATATCATATTTGAAAAAGAATCATTTTTGTTGCTGAAATGTTTTACATCCCCTAAATATGAATGTTAATCAGTTTAATTTACAATTAGAAGATATTTTGTTTTCAGATAAATTTAGATATTTCAAAAAAGATCGCACGAATTTCAACCTTACATAGTGAATTAATTATTCTAAAAAAAAAAAAAATGGTAAAAGATTGGGGTGCAAAAACAAACTATTTTATGTTTAACGTAATATAACATTGTTAAATTGTTAATTAAATGGTATTTAGTACCGACATACATGTAGAGTATTTTATTGTCTCTAAATTAACTACGTATGGATAATTAAGTTGTAGCGTTCAAATCTTTGTTCTCTATTGCCAATTTTATTATCATCATCTTCGTTTATTCATTTAGTTTTATCAAATATTCATGCATCGTTTAAGTGAAACTGAAACAATAACCCTGTTGATGATATTCGGTTACGTGATACAATTCAAAAATTACTAGGGATATGTGATTTATTTAATAATAGATTTAAAAACAGAGAATCAATAAGTAAATTGCTTATAACTCTAAAATTAAGTCATTTATCGATAAAATGCATTTCCCAACGATTTTTTTTTTTAAATGTTACATTAGAATCATACATCACATGTTCACCGTCCTATTTAAAAAACAAGTTTGATTCAATATGGTGAATCCAAGATGGGACAAAAATTTAAAACGCACCGTAAAGTAGTATTTTTGTAGATGTGTATATCCGCACTGGTTTCAGTTTCTACTATCCCTCAGGTTTTAAATATGAAGCTCTTTCCATACTTTAATATCACTCTTTATTTATTCTCAATATATCAGTGTGTGTATGTATGTAAACGCCCGCGTGCCTGCCCCCTGCTCTCTCACTCACTCACTTACTCTCTCTGTCTCTCACTCACCCCCACTCTCTCTCACTCTCTCTCTCTCTCTCTCTCACTCTCTCTCTCTCTCTTTCTCTCTCTCTGTCTGTCTGTGTGTGTGTGTGTGTGTGTGTGTGAAAAATATGTAATTTACTGTTATAAACACCTCTCTTTTTAATATATTTTGAAAATACCAATCACTTTGATTTGTTTCAGCCTATTCTTGTGTTAACGATAGCTATTTAGCGTTCTCTTTTGTATTTTAAATGATTTGTAGACATGCGATTGTCCCTGCTCTTTTATACGAATTCATTGCTCTACCATTTCAGTTACGAAATATATTTATCTGTTTACAGGTTACGTCGCGCCTTTCTTCTCCTCTTTAGTTTTATTTACCATATTATTGTTATTCTTTCACCTAACCTCTTATAACTTTTTTTTTTCTTATATTTGACTAATTTCATAAATATTTTTTTAATTTTTATATTAAGTTAATTATTAATAATAATGCCATGAGCACCTTGGCGGTAAAGAATCACCTCAATTTTTCCAGTTAATTTTTTTGAAAATTAATTTTAATAAAAAGTAATTCACGAAGATAGTAACAACTTTTACGAAATGTTCTATTGGTAAAAATAAAGAAGATCATATAGGTTCGTAAACTCTTCGTTAGCGAGTGTCAAGTGGCGAAAAATTTTGGCCTGGATTCTGCGCTTTCGGTAAAATTAAGCCAGACTAAAATTCTTGGTACCCAAATTAAGGGGTAAATTTAGAGATTTTAAATGAAATATAACTTGAAAACTTGTAAAGAATAGGCCCCCAGAACTGTACTTTAAGTAGTTTTCAAGAAATCTGGAGTAAAAGACAAAAGATTAAGGTCGAAAATCACTCTATTTTATGTTTGACGCAAATTAACTTTGTTAAACGCAGAAAACTTTGTTAACAGATTTCTGAAATTATTACTAGGAGAAATAATGATTATTTTACTTTTTAAAGGGAACCAGAGCACATGGACTAAAATTACGTAAATAGAAATATTTTTAAGGATAAATTTTGAAATTTACATACTTTTTATTCGTTCATTGAAGAAAATATCCCATGTTTATGTAATAGAATAAAAAGAAAACAGAAGGACTCTCAATTACTATTATCAAATATCATACTTAAACGATTCTTTGATCTTGTAGTTGACATTATAGTATCCATAATGAAGAATGCTTAAAATATCCTGGAATAATAAAAATACCCGAAAAGGATTGTAGAATTGTAAATACTTTTGAAAATAAAACTTTAAGAATAATACTTTAAATAATACTTAAAGAAGTATAAAACTTTCAAATGCTAGTAGTCGTATAATCTAAAAATTCTAAATGAATATTCATTTGCATTAAGATTCAATGAATCAAAAAAAAATTTATTTACGTAAAAGCAATTACACTGGTAGATCAGATGATTTTGAAGTCGAGAGTTGTAAGGGTCAAATCTTTCTAAAAGTAGTTGCTTTTATTCGGAATTGAATACTAGATCCTGATAGCGGTATAATCGTGATACTGGTGTTATCTTGTTCCTGATGTTGGTGTTATAGCGGTTTTTGGGTTTCAATTAACCACACGTCTCAGGAATGGGAACCAGATTATGTTCAAAACTACACGTTTACTGGTACATTCACACAGATATTGATTGAGTCACTAATGACTATTATTATTGTTGCTACTATAAATAAAAGTATTTTTTTAAAAATTAGAAGTAAAAAAAATTAATTTCTGTTTCTTAATATGTGATACACGAAACCAATCTCTTTTTTAATGTTCGAAACGAATCTCAAGTCAGCATATTTTATCACCCTATCTTTTTTAAACTATCTGTAATGGAATTACTATGAAAGAAACGTATGATGTTATTAAAAAAGGACATTATAAAAAGGCAGAGTTGAAATGGGTTTCGAGATTTAAAAATAATAGCTTTAAAGTTAGGATATATTTAGCATATACAAAATAGTGATGTTTTATTTGTGAATAGAATAGTTGAGCTAGGGATCAGTATTATGTAATAAAATAGTGGAAGAAACATGAGAACCTAACAAACATTTATGTCTCTAATTAAACCGGAGGGAACCCCTTCATATAAAATCGGAATTAAAAAAGTTATTTTAAATGTTATGAAAAAGGATAATTAAGGATTCCTGTGTATAAGACAAAATTTCCACAAATAAGTGAAGCAAAAATTTAAGAAAGGATTTTTGTTGGCCCGTAAATAAGAGAACCGGTCTGAGATGAAATGCTTAATTCTTTATATACCGGTGTAGAACCTCACTGCTTAACAACACTTCAGAAAAATGTTCTGAGTGTCTATAAATCATATAATTACCAGGATATTGTAGTTATACTGATAAATTCATACAGAACTATGGGATGTAATATGTCACTAAAAGTCCATTTCCTGCATTTACACCCGGATTTCTTCCCGCCAGACCTTGGGAAAGTAACTGATGAACGTCTCCATAAGTTTTTTTTTTGATTGATGATAAATTCACCGAAGAAGTTTGCAAAGCAGCTTGTACGTGGGAATAAGAAAATGAAAATTTTTAGCGTATGAAAAATTCCTTGCCTGACCGGAATCGAACCCAAGACCTCCGTACAATAGGCCGAGATGCTATCACTCCGCTATGGAGATCGCCAAAATTTTAGTGACGTTATAAAATTGTTAATATGCCAGTTGATTACTGTTAGACTTTATTGAGATGTACCTGAGGCTACCTACTACGAAGAGCATCTGCTAAGAAGTTTTACTTTTACTACACCGCTTTTTTTGTTTGTTTGTTTTCCTGCTCCCTTGAGCCGGCTCAACAATCAAGTATTACTCAGCCCAAAGGAGTGTCCTTGCGACTCTAATGACCCTCCTCACCTAACGGCAGTACGTCCGGCATGGCAGGTCGGGTCACCGGTTCCGGATTGTTTCCTTATTTTCATCTTGCCTCTGCCTCTAACCGCTAAAGCCAGGAAATTGGGCCCAGCTATGCCGTTCCCGGGTCCTGCCCCAGCAGCCGGGTATCGGTCGTTTTTATTTTCCTTAAAGTAACTTCTCCCACTTCTAGTATACCTCTTAACATTAGTTATAATAACTTTTATACACTTTACTTTACCATTTCTGTTAAACTGAGGGTGATAAAAAGTTTATTATTTACAGATTTATAATCTACGGAAAACACACTATGCAGAGAAAGGTACTCAAATAGAAAGGTATAGAATCACGAAAAAAGGTTACTTTGAATATTAGTGTTACCATTAAGCAATAAACTGCTTTTTATAAAGGTATAGATTTATTCTACAACCAGATTTGAAGCTTTATTAATTAAGCTTGTATAGTTAACTTTTGCAGTTTTAATTTAATTCACTCCAATGCAAAAAAGTATTCATTCTGAATCCTGTTATTTTCCAATACAAATAAAAGGCTTACCAATGAATAACTTGTGAATAAGGTTTTTTATATGGGTTTATTTGGAATTTGTAATGTTCCCTTATAATATAAATATACACTGAAACATCAAAAGAATGAGATTTTTTATTTAGTTGGCCATATTTTTATACAATAATAGAAGAAGTCTAAGAAATAAAATCAAAAAGTTTGCCTTTCAATTTTTCTAATTATACATAATTATTTAAAATTCTAGAATATACTTAATACACTACATCTAGTCTCTGAGTTATTAGTGTACTGTTACAGTAATCTGTAGTTTTTCCACTTTTTAACAAAATGTGACTCTAAGAATGTAATAAACTTTTAGTACTTCGTTTTTATTATGCAGTATTGAAAATTTTGTTTCGTTTAATACCTAGTTAAAATCTGTCACATTTTAATAAAGCCACCAAATTTAACTTATTTTTGGTTTTTTTACCTTATGTCTTGTTTATACAGAGTGATTCCCGAAGAATATAACAGAAAAAAAAAGATATCGCCCTGATTTCTGCGTCTTCATTAAAATTAAGCCAAACTGTAATTCTTTGGACCCAAATTAAGGTATAAATTTAGTTAGTGGTTTTGTATGAAATCTCACCTCAAAAATTAAAAAAAATAGATTCTGTAATGATGATAACTCCAAAACCCCGATATTAATTTGGAAACACGATATTTTCACCGATAAAATATGTTCTGAAAGTTTCTTCTTCCTGAATTACTCTGTGTGAGAATCGAATCAAAATGAAATTAATTTTATATACGTTTTAAATAAACACAATTTTTTTAATAAAAATTAGGTAAAAAAGTTGGTAACATGTAAATTTGTTCTATTTTTTGTTTATTTATTTAATGTCGCATAAACTTTATTGGTCGTTAGCGATACATAGTGAGTCACAAGGAATATTATATTAAATGCCAGAAAGCTGCTTGTAGCTGTAAGTACAATTCAAGAGTTTAGCATAGATGTAGAAGGCACATATCAAATTAGAATTTGTTACTTATAATTCACACTTACATGTATAATGATGAAAATTCAAGTCCTTCAGACAATTAAGAATTTTCTCACAATGTATCACGTTACTTAAGCATTTAGCTAGATCTTGAGGTATTTTGTGTTTCGTTCTTTCCGTTTGGAAGTGGTGGACAGTAGGTAATATTGCCTTTTACTGATAGATAATTCTGGCAATATTCAAATAAATATCGCTCTTTTATCATGGCTGAAGTTAGCGTGTCCTATTCTGTATCGAATTATGATATCTTGTTGTTTCCTGGGAAGTGAGCATGCAGGATTTTCTTCAACTGCATAGTGTTCATGAGATTCAGCAGCTTATTTAGCCAACTTGTTTGCTTCTCATTTAGTTCAAGCAAAAGTGAGGTGGTATCCAGCTGAGTTGATTTTCTGCAAAAGGTCTTGTGGGTTCGATAAGTGGAAAATGTCAGCTTTCCACAACAGGGAACCAAAAAATTAGTAAAAATAAAGTTACACTGCTTATTCAGTAGCATATTAAGGATGTGCGACTTATATATTACTGTGTGGTAATATATAAGTATTACGCGCAGTAATTACTTATCATTGTTATATGCTTTCGATAGTTACACCAAAAGTAAAATTCCAGGAATTATATCTTTTCTGTAATTTTATTTAGTGTTGAAAATGTATAAAAGTATTAAAATTATGATTATAAAAATTTAGCAATTAGAAACAGACCTAGTATCCGTTCAATTATTTTTTTTTTAGCTCTATTGAAACGTATTAAAATTTAAGTAATTTAATTGCTTAATTAGGGGTATGTGATTAAGACTTTAATATATAAGGTATTTTGATATTAACATGTTATACTAAAATATAATGGATTGCTTTACCAATCCATAAAACTAGTTACTAGCGCATAAAACTAGTTAAATGATACATGATAAAATAACTTTAAAGGAAATTAACCGATTAAATAATAAAATAGATTTCGTTTGAAAGTTTGAATACAAAATATTTACTACAAATTTTATGACTGTTCTGCTGGTTTTATGAACAGACTATATTAGTCATTTATAGAAAAAGCAACAATGTCAATGTTGCCGCTTTGAAGAGAAATAACTGCACAATGGTAATAGCATATTGTAGCCTTTTGGTTGGATGGTTTTGTGTGTGTGTGTGTGTGTGTGTGTGTGTGTGTGTGTGTGTGTGTGTGTGTGTGTGTGTGTGTGCGTGTGCGTTGTTAGAAAGGCGCTATAATATAAGATAGAATGCGCGGCTTTTGCTTTACATATTATGAATGAGGGTAGGCTGACATTTGTTAGGACGGCGAGAATATTGTATAGAGTACATACAGGGGGTTCTGTTTGTAAAGTTATAAATAATATAGTGTGAACCCCCTGTACGGTCTCTTTTACATTTGGTTTGCCTGCAAACTTCTCCACCACTCACTCCTTGTTCCTTCCCCATCAATATTTACTGTATCATATCTTTACTTTACATTATAGTTCTCACCAGGAACAGCTACCGTAACGCTTATCTCGGTCCTTTTCCAATAAAAAACGAAACCAAACCTAGTTTATGTTTGTCATTATTAATGATAAATTATTTTATATTTTTAGTAATAGTTAAATGTATTCCTCATTCCTTTTCGTTCTTTTAATATCAAAATATTTACTTAGGAATCCTTACATCTCAATTAACCCGGACCGTCCCACATTTTTCATCGTCCTAAGGTGTTGATGTCTATTTTAAACGTAAAACTACCTACAGTGTAATTTCTTTTACCGTTATTTGTTTAACTACAATATATTTCTACTTATTCTGCACCCATATTTTCCATTTTCAACTAAAAATAAAACGTATAATCCGATATTTTAAGTAAAAGACTTTCTTTTTTAAAATGTGCAACTGAAATACAATGTTAGCCGTTAAAATTCACAATGAAAATTTTAATTATTTTAAATTAAATTTCTTACATTATCGGTAGATTAAAAATTAAATAGCTTTTTTTAAAAAAAAATAATCTAAACGTACTAATTCCACGTTAAAAAATAAATCATTTTTTAAAAAAGAAAGACTAATTAAACCCTGTAAAAGAGTGGTTTTGCAAGAGTACCTGCAATGTCTTCCTCTAAGGGGTTCAAAATATAACATCATTTGTTGTGGTCTTTGTTAGTTGTTTAACATCATAGTTAAACTTTCTCATGCGTTCTCTTACTTATTCAGCATATGAAATTACTAATGCTCATTCATTACAACACCTTGGCTTCAATTGTATTTCAAGTTTTCTTGGGATCAATAATATAATTTACTTGACGGTGTAATTTTCGTAACCTTGATCATTGTAACTGAAATCATTTACATTGTTCACTTCCTCACGGAAATTATCTGTCAATTTTCAGTATATGCGTTGAATTTTTATCTTGGTAGATTAGAATAGATCAGAATAAATTTTGGATTTTTATTTGAATAGATCAACTTTTATAACTTTCGATTATAACTTTTACATTATTCTAGTTTGTTTGTGGAATATGTGATATTATTTTAGTAGATATCATATATATAAAATTTTATTTTACATTAATTTATCCGGTTTTAGAAAGTTTTCCTGACATTTTAAATTAAAAAGTTTGTACTTTTATTTTTTTAAGATAAACTTCATAGTCTATAATACTCTACTATACTGTCTGTAGTCTTTACTGGAGTACTATTTGAAAGAACAAAATATAGTTGTTACAATTAAGTCCGGCAAACCCTCGTTAATTCGAAATACCAATCTCAATTAGTTCAGATTATTTAAGATTCACTACATTTTCCACAACCTTCTTTCTTACCCAAGTATTTATTTCGTACAGCACATCTGGTATTGTATTTTCGACTGCCCATCTCTGGAACCGCGTGAATAAACTTTATTTTTCCTTTGAGATTTTAATTTTTCTCTTTCAGTTATCATGCTTCTTAATCTTTCTTTGTCTTTCTGTGATTCTCCTGTTATTGTTTCCTCGTCTTTCTTGAACCACTTTAAATCTTTTAAACCCTATGTCTAAAATTTTTTCTTCTCTTATTCTGGTCTCTTGGATTTCTTAGAGAAAATCTTTTGGCGATCTTATGCAATCTCTAGATGCCAATTTTTTTCTTTTTAGATTATCAAAGATGTTGAGAATCTTTTTTGTTAATCTTTCTTCATTTATTCTCTTTAAATCTCCGTAAAACATTTTTCTTGATGTTTGCTTGTAATCATTGAAGTTTTCTAAGTTTCAATAAATTTCCTGGATTGATCTTAGTATATTTTATTACTACACACGTCGGACCTTTTTTTTTGAATTTTTCTTTCATTTTTAAAAATATTCTCTAATCTTCGTTGATTATTTAATGTTAAACTTTCTGCCCGTAAAGACTTTCAGATTTTTAAGGTATTTAATACCTGAGTTTCGCGTTATAGGAAATTTATTTATTTATTATAAAAAAATTTAGTTAGAAAGCGATTTCCATTTTGTTTGCCCGATTTTCTAAACAGACTTTCTAGTCCATTTTTCTGGATTACTTTCCCTGGATATTTAAAGCTTTCCAAGACTTAATTTTTCCGAATTTTGTTTCTATTTCTCCTGGTATTCTTTCAGATTTGTCATTATTTCCGTTTTTCAATGAAACTGAAATTTGCAGTCCAGTTTTACTGACCATTTCCTTCAAAATTTCGATTGGTTTTGGACTGTTGTTATATCATCCGAGAAGATCGCTAGATCATCTCTTTTTCTGTTTACTCTCCAGAACCATCGTAAAATATTACTTCAGAGCATGAATGAGGATGATATGTGTGAATGTAAATGAAGTGCTTGTACGGTCTCAGGTCGATCATTCCTGAGACGTGTGGTTAATTGAAACCCAACCACCAGAAAATATCGGCATCCACGGTCTAAAAGTAACATCCGTAAAGTAAAGTAAGTAAAGTCCGTTTAAAAGTAACTGCCTTTATTAGGATTTGAACCTTAGAACTCGTGACTTCAAAATCACCTCATTTTTTATGAATTCAGTACTAAACCAACCCGGTGGGTTCGCTAAATCATCTTAAAAAACAAAACAATCTGTTTATATTTCTTTGTGTTCTGTTTCGATTCTTGTGATTTGATGCATTATGTTTTTAATTTCTTTACGCCATTCACAAATTACTTTATTTAAAATGCAGTTAAATTGAACTGGCGAGAGTCGCCTTGTCTCACACAGGTTTCAGTTTTGAAATTTCTCCCATGAGTTTCACTTTTGAAAATTAGCTTTCCTTTAATTAGACTTATAATTTGCATTCTTTATTGTTTTTATAATTCATATTTTGTATTTTCTTTAACGTACGGTTTTCTAATCTATGAACATCCGTTTATCTAAAGAAATATTAAAAATTCAAGCTAAGATCTCACGTAAATCGTATTTTTTTTTTTTTTGTCTTCAGTCATTTGACTGGTTTGATGCAGCTCCCCAAGATTCCCTATCTAGTGCTAGTCGTTTCATTTCAGTATACCCTCTACATCCTACATCCCTAACAAATCGTATAAGTTAGGATATTTTAACTTCAAAGTTGTCTCAATTCTTATATTTTAACCTAGTTCTAAAAAAAAGGAAATCAAATTCAATCCATATAATTTTTTTTTTAAATGTTTTACTCTCATAATTAGTCTACTTTTTACTAAATCAACCGATTTTGATGACTCGTTTTATTGTAATTCACAAAAAAATTACTCTTATTATCATGTAGTAATTTTTTTTTAATAAAACATAAATGTAGGTTTTCCAAACTAAAAATGTTGCCTATGTGAACGATTTGAAGACGTTATTATCGAAATTTATTACTTCGTATTGATTTGTTGTAGTGACATACATTACTTTTCTTTTCCATAACTGAAGTAGTTTCGTGTAAAATTTAAAAATAAGATTAATATTAAAAAAGATAATTCGGGCCGGTTAATTCGCCGTCGCAAATCAGTTGTTTAATAGCTGATCTTCGAAGAGTAAGGTTCTGAGGTTCAATACTTAGTAATCGTTAGTTGTTTTGAATACTAGACAGTAGTTTGGTGGTTGTGGTTCGATTAATTACACGTCTCAGGAAAGGCCGGCCTAGGTCTCTACAAGACTAGAAGACCTCATTTACATGTCATACATATGATTTTCATCCCTTTTAACCGTTGGAGGAGGTTGCTTATTGTTCACCAGATGAACACATTGGAACGTACATATTAGGAAAGTAAAAAAATATATTATTTAAATTTCTACTTTTTTAGTCACCACCAGTTGTTGGTACTCAGTTTTTAAATTCCTCTTAAAAAAATGAACGTTTATGGTTGTAAACGTTCATTTTTTAACCTTAATCTTTTATTTTTTACTTTTTATACGATTATGTCACAAAATTAACTCTTTTATAAATAATTCCACCTTTTCACTTACACTTTATCAATCTATCGAATTCTAAGCACTATTTATTCTATTACAGTTAATAAAATTAATTTTTCTCTTTGTATTTAATTGTTTGTTTCATTTTTTTTTCAAATTGGTACACTTCATACTCATATTAGTTTGTTGTTTTTTTTTAATTTCTATATGTAATTTTGACATGTTTTCCTTGTAAAGGCAATTTTTATTTAAAATAAAGTGATTTCTTCTTTTATAAAATTTCTGTATTTTTTTTTAATGTAACTTCCCTTCTTTTAGTAAATCTATAAATTTCAATATTTCATACCATTAAGTTTAAATTTTATTTAAGAAAATTTTAAGATGTTCAGTTTTCAAAATATAAATTTTAAAGCGTTGTGTGCAGCCTTGAATCTGTGTGCCACTCTTCCTCGTATAGGAAATTTTTTCCTCGTATGTTTCTCTTATTTTAGCTGATTATTTTTTATTAAAATAAATTACAAATTATTTTTTCTATTTTAATAATAGAATAAAATTGTTTTTACAATTAACAACCAAAAAACATCTTACTTGGATTTTCTTATGTAAATTTACTGGTGTTTGTACTTCTCATCCTTGTAATGTTATTACGAGAATGAATTTCCGGTTTTGGTATTGAAATGTATCATCTGGAATAAGATATTACTATTTTTTTATTTAAGTTTCTGTCAGCAATCCTTTGCTTTTATATTTGTATTTATCCTTAACATCCCAATGTTACACATTTAGTAAAGCTTAAACACCACAGCTTTGTTAACAACCCCATCCCTTGTTTTATTTATTTAATTATTTGTATGTCTGTAGACTATTCTCTGTGTGCGCGCGAGCACGCAGGCGTGTGTATTTATATACGTAATGTTTCTCTGTCTCTTTTTCCCTGAATAAAGTACGTAGCGGTACCGGTGGTTTACCCGTGGGCTACCTACCGTAAACGGGTATTTGAAAGGAGAGAATGGTCTAGTTTCTGATGATGGGTAGGGATTATAATGCAAACACTCCAATGGTCTGTTTACATGCGACTGGATGCTATAATGAGGAAGTGTTGAGTTGGTAGGATGAGTAGGCTGGTAGGGAACGAGATAGCTAGCAGATAGGCATTCTGTTTCTCACTCACTCATTTTCTCTGCCTTTCTCCCTCTCAATCTACCTTTATAATATGAAGTCAATTGTAAACTTTAGGTTTTGGTTCGCATTGCTGTAAATGTCATCGTTCTACGATCACTAAGTCATCATCAATTCTGTTGTTATAAAATTAACTCACTAGTTTACTAACTACAGTAACAGTAAGAGGATAACGTTTGCCATCAAACTGAAATTTATATATCCGATTTAAGAACTGATTTCATAATCCTCTACATTCCTATACTCATACGATATTAAAAAAAGGAGAGTGAAAAACTAGTAGTACTTTTAAAAAGCTTATACTTGTATTTTTTGACTTTCGTGTAAAAATTCTCTTTTCAAATATTTAAAAATCGGTAGTATGATTTAAACAGTTTTAGAATTTAAATATTTTTCCCTCTGTAACCTCAAGAAGGTGTTTCTATAATCCGAGGTCTTTTTATTAGGTTTTGTTTTCTGTTCCAAATAATAAAATATTCTATTAACACGTAGAAGAAATAAAAGTGAAATTTAACGTATAACAAATCAGCTGTGACTAGGGAAACTATCAACAAAAAATGGGTACAGGCATACAAATATGAAAATGAATCACTTAAGAGGTTTCCAGGAAGAAATAAAGGTTGCTTTTATGGAAGGTTATTTTGTTTTACAATAATGTAATATGCTATTGATAATTGGTTAAAAGAAATAATAAGTTTGTTAGTACCCTGTTAAAAACTCTGACAGTTTTAAACTGCTGTGTGCTTAGGTATTTTAGTATCTTATCTATTTAACCTGTGTAAAATTACATATTCTTGGAAATACTGAGATTTCCGATATACTGTAATGCGAAACCTGTGAAGATAATTTTTTTTGGAATTCAAAAATCAATAAATTTAAGATTATTTTATTTTTTCGCGTAGTTAAAATTCTAAATTTACTGTACATACTAGAACTTTAACAAAACAAATTGAGAAAAGCTAAAGAAATATTTATCAGAACTTGGAAAAAAAATCACAGATTCAGAAAATTTACTGAATTAAATATATTTTATGACCCGTAATTTCATAAATTTCATCCAGAAATTAAAATTTTGCTTTTCTTCTTTAATATTAACGTAGGACAGTTGGTAGTGAAAAATGTAGATTTTTTTATTTTATTAAAAAATGTAGATTAAAAAAAAATCACAATAGGTTTTTTATTTTTTTTATTGATGGTTATAAGTCTCTACTTATCAAGCACAATGTTTTTATTCAGACTATAAACAGCCGCGTAATTTATTCGCGTAATAAGAATGTTGGCAGCTTGTTATATCTATGGATTTTCAGATCAGCATGTTTTAAAGGACGTAACAAGCCGAATGATAGCCGAAGTCGATATCAAGGAGGCGTTTGTTAAAATACATATAACTTGTCTGGTCCTGAAAATATAGATTTCACCCAGTAAATATTAACCATCAACACTTCGTGATTTTAGAAGGTAGATGGAAACAGAACTTATCTGATGTGAACTTTTTGTCCAACCACTGATAAAGAAATATAATCATTCCACGGATCACTCCCATTTTGGGCATATTCATCATGGCTCTAACAACAGCAGCTTCTATATCAAAGAAGCAAAAATCGGAAAAAAATATATATAGTATAAAGAACTGCGTATTTTATAGTATGAAACGGGTTGATTGGTTAAGGATTATTCAGAGAGCAGAAACGCACACTGTTCAACGTTCCTTTCAGTTCAAACAGTCCAAACAGTTCAAACAGGAGAATATTTATGTAAGTGAAAGTAGATAACCACCAATCAATGATTATCCGTTAATTAGATTTAATAAAAGTTTGATTTCTTTAAAAAATATATAGTCTCCTGGAAATCAGTAGTTTTTAATGAATCCTACTTATCTGAATAAATAAGAGAACCCACACTTAATTTGAATAAACAAAATTCCTATTGAACAATTTCTCCCGTCTTCCCCAAAATTATAAAGCCTCTGAAAATATTCAATTAAACTACAAATCGTTCAGGTTACCAACTCAGCGGTATAAAAAAGTTACAAATGGTGGCTTAACATTTTCAAATTTCATGACACGTAAGAGATTCTTTGCTCTTATCTACTGGTATTTATTGGGACATATCAGTCAGAGCATAAAAATTACAAAAACGTAATTTTTATCTCTACATCAATAATAGTTGTTATTCTTCATATTTCGTAACCATTTTAGTTTTTGTTCATGCAGCTTGTTCTTGAGTTTAAATTGTGTTAACAAAACGCTTTTTCCATAAAAAATATTTATTTCATCGGTGAAAAACATTTTACTATTGACAAAATTTGATAAGTACGGTCTGAACTATAACTTCTTTATTGAAGCTTTTAATGTGTTAACGAGTCGTATTAACTGAGCAAGACTAAAATCTAAGTTTAATTTCCCGTGGGCTACAGGAAGAAAAGCTGGCCTTTTGTTATATTATGGTATGTGGTTACCTCACCCTAACTGTGGTTGCTACCATTACGGTCTTAATGGTTGTTCAAGCAGGAATGGAAGAACCACTTTGCCCTCTAGAGTAAATGAAAGATTTTAACTTATAATGGTAATTTATTGATTATTTTGGTAAAAATAAAATCCTTCTTCCGTGATCAACCGTTTTTCTATTAACTACTTTTAATTACACAATTTACAATTAAACCTTTTCCACTAAAGAATCATAAAATTTATACAGTATATATAATTCAATTTTTGTTTTCTAAATTTAAAAATGACCAATCTCCTTGTGGAGTTGTCCGTTTCTGTTTTTAATCCGAGGACAGATACGGTATATGTTTTACAAACTAAAAAAGCTTCGTTTTATTATTATTCAATTTCAGCTGTTGCTGGGGCTGCCAGCCTGAATAAAACGGAATATAGAGGAGTTCATTACTGTTTGGCTTTCTCACCTTCAGATCAATTATAGATATTTAACAGATTGTATACATTTTTCCGAGGAAATAGGTTGTTGATATTTAATTGTATTAAAAATTAAATTACTCGATTTTGGATAATTTCTAAGTTTTAATCGGTTATTGTTTTTGAGAGCTTTTTTAAGTGTAATATTAACTTAAAGAAAGCATTGCACTTGATTTAAATATTTTTTTGAAGTTTCCTGAGTCTAGAAACTCAAAAAAATTCCTGTCGCAAATATTTCGTACTTAGATATTATATGCATTACATGTTGTACTTATACAGATGTATACGCTTCATGAATGGTCAGCCTGAGTCTGTACAAGACTACACTTCATTTATATGTCATATATATTGTAATGAGTAGAGAAGCTTCTAGAAAGAAGAAATTTAGAGAAAATAAAGAAAAAAGAATTGTGATAGAAAGACAAATGAATTCTTTCCAGAAAAGAACTTATAGAAAAGACTAGAAGGCACGGACAATTAAAATTATTAAACGTGAATAATCTCAAAAGGACAGGTCTGGTACTGATTCTGCGGGTCAGGAGGTATAAATACGGCCGGGACCAGCTGTGTGATAGGTAGTAGTTTTTTAAGTTCGAGTTCAGTGCAGAGAGCGATAAAAGCTACAACAGTAATGATAATAATATAATGCAGGCCAGACTATAAGTTAAAATAAGTTTTATGTAAAAGAAATTTTTTTTATTTCTCTCAAAAAGCAGTATCGGAACGGCGTTCCAGCGCACTCCGGCAACAGCATATTAGGAAGTTCGGATCCAAGGTCGAGTTAAAAAAAGAAAAAGAAAAACAATGCAACAGTGATGATTGAAGTATTATTGGCACTACCTCCTATAGTGGTCATCTTTCTCGTCGAGTTATAAATAGATAAATTTTTAGTAATATCAAGTGAAGCTAGTATGAAAACAGGAGCATTAGTCATTGAAGATGGTTAGAAAGACGAAATATTTCGAAAAATTATAAATAACTTTATAGCGTAATAATAAAAGTAGCTTTTATATAGATAAAATAATATAAGAAAAGAAACGCACATTAAAACGTGTATAATACAAAACACACACACATGCAACGTGATTTTTACAAAACAAATTTTTTTTTCTTGTATTTGTAACAGAAAATAAATAGAGTTTATCGTTTGAATCTTAACTTTCAGGAGAAATACAGGTTAAAGAATAAAGATTTCGTTATTTTTTGTTTTTGAGAAAAAAGAATATCGAATATATGATGTTATAAAAAGAGTATATAAATTAGGAAAGAGTTGTTTACTGACTTAACAAACTACATAATAATGAGATGTAATTAATTAATGTACTGGAAAAAACACATCTCATATACGAAGAAAATGTTTTATTAATCTCGTTAGTCCTAATAAATACTTAATTATAGATCATATTAAGTAGTAAAATAAAAACTATTGCCAAAGGAAAAAATTCATTTATACAAAAATGAAAAAGAATATATAAAAAAAAATTTGATATTCAAATAAATTGAAATTATATTTTTATTTTCTCTTTGTAAACGTTTTAAATGGAAAATTTCTGAATATTCATTATACGATGAAATCGTATTCTACTTGACTTCCATTTTCTCTTTTATAAACCGATTTTTTTTTTTATAATAGCAATGAAAATAAACTTAAAATATAATTTTCACCTAAAACAAAATTGTTGGATTGTTGAGTTAAGATAAGAAAAAAGGTTTGCTACACATAACGTATATGAAAACTTATAGTTAAAAAAAAGTGGGGAAAATATATTGTAACTGTCACAAGAGAGCCGACCTCCGTGGCGCGAGTGCTAGCGTCTCGGCCTTTCATCCGGAGGTCCCGGGTTCTAATCCCGGTCAGGTATGTAATTTTTACACACGCTACAAATCATACATCTTATCCTCTGAAGAATGCCTAACGGTGGTAAAGAAAAAAATAATCTGTCGCAAGAGAATGGCAAAAAAGGTAGTTTGAGAAATACATAGAGTAGGCTTGCATATCCCATAGAAGATAAATATGTAGACTTCAACGATTTATCCAGAATTAAAATTTATAAAAGAAAAATAAAAATAAAAAAAAATTGTTTATTTCTCACGCAAAACAGAAAAAAAGGGAACTAAAGCACAAAAAAATACTATAAAAAATCTGTCTCATTATGTAACATAGAATATAGTTCAGTGCTGTTATCTATCGTATAACGTAAGTAACGTTTCGATTCCAACGGAGTTTGGAGTAACTAGATGTACAAACAAACCTTATAAAAACTAGAAACAGTACAAAATAATTAAAATGTTCAATTATAAAATTTAACGCTGCCTCAAAATTCGCTTACATGGTATTAGAAGCTAAATTTATTGAAGTGACGATAAAGTTGAATTTTTTTTAATATTGTACTGTTTAGTTAATACTCAACTATAGCATTAAAAATATTTTATTGATAAAGTTGGATAAACAAAAGTTTTATTATAATGTTTTAAGAAATTAGATTTTTTTCATATTGTTTATTATATATTTACTGAACAATAAGTAACTGTAAAAATATTTCTCTCGAAAATAATAAAAAAAATCTTTAAACAAAAAAAAAAGCAAATACCCTGTGAGTTTGCAATTCACAAGCCACGAATATTAGGTTATTGTTTTAATTAAAAAAATAGATTTAGTTTGCAATTCAGGTATGAATTGGAGAATGTTTAAGTTTATGACAGCGTATAGTTTGCTAAATCAAACAAAATTAAAAATTCATTTATAAAATTTAATAACTACTTTGAGAACTAACTGTAAATAAAGTTAAAATTCAATAAATTAACTATTCGAACAATTAATTACAAAAATTTACTAACAAGCAAGAAAGTATGGTGTAAAAGGTGGTTACTGTAAATTTCTTATGCTGTGACAACCGATTTTGACAATCAAAGTATAAAAAGCCAAAAATAATATGACGGAACGACGCTGCTGTGGTGGGAGGGGTTTTCGTACGGTAGATGTTCGAAGCCCACCTGGACAACTTTTATTTTATAGCAAACTGCTTTTCACTATACCTCTTATTTATTATTGTTAGACTCTAATTAACAACATAACTTGTACTGGTAAACCAGGAATACATCTAGCTACAGTAGATAAATTTACTTCTAAAACGATCCTTAAAATTTAACAAACAAAATTGGATGTTTCCTGACTGGCAACTTTTTTTCGCTAAGCATCTAGACGCGTGGCTTAACATAAGCACCTTGCTTCAGAGATTGTATTTAGTACACGATTAGTGTCATTCATATATAACCTATATGTATAATTTCAAAAAAATATATTCATTTATTAATCCATGAAGATTTTTTTTCTCAAATATAAAATAAACTAGATGCTATTATAAATATCTGTTTATCTTTCTTTCTACTTGTTACACTGCAATCTGTTCAACTAGTAAGTAATAAGCAATGAGATGAGTTTGATATTGTAGAGTGATCGTGGTTCAAGAAGGATATTCAGAGATTATACATGTAAAAATAATCATTTAATTACAATTTATTACTCTCAAAGAATAATAATAATAATTATGAAGATAAAGAAGATTGTATATTGATGTGATAGTAAAATTTATCGTAATTTTTATAAAAATTATGTAGTTTTAAAGAAGATTTCTATGAAGAGAGGTTGTAATACTATCTAGCGGTAATAGTTTGAACTGTAACGATTGAAGGTTAGAAAATGAAGGACATATTCATTCAATTCTTGTTTATAAATACAAACTTTATAACATCAAATTAAGTTATTTGTAATGATTAATTTTTAAAAAATAATTTTGGCTACAATTATTTTTATTTTTTTAAGCTTGAAGCTCATCCGGTAGGAATATGAAATAGAAATTTTGTGTAGTATGAAAAATAGTGTTAATTTTTTTGAATAGTGCTAAATTTCTTTAATAGTTAAAAATCTTTAAATGTGCTTAAATTTTTTCTCATTTCTTAATTTACTTTTTACCTTTTTAAAATTTTATTACGAAGATATTCGACATAATCTACACGCGTTTTCGTTAACGTTTCTTCATTACAAGGATGAAACAGGTTTAACTGTAGATATCTGTCTAAAATCTAACCCTAGACTTTTTTTTTGTTGTTGTTTGATGGTATCGCCACATAAGCTTGGAAGCTTATGCATGGGATATGGAAATGCAGTGAATGAAAAATGCTGTGCCTGACGGGGATTCGAACCTGGGACCTCTGGATGAAAGGCTAAGACGCAACCATTCGTGCCACGGAAGTGATTTGATCAAGAATACACCTCGCAAACACACACAAAATACCAGATTAATTGTCATTAAGTAGTGGACTGTATTTAGTTTTTTTTGTTTTTTTTTAGGATAATCAAAGTTTAGTTATATCAACAATTCTGTATGTCTATGCTTCATTAAAACAATTGAAACCGTTAATTAGCAGAGTTGTTGGAAACGGAACGGAACGCAAGGATAGCTTGAAAATTTGCAACACCCTACTAATCGCAGAAGTTGGAACAAAATCCCTTGCTGCTGTATTTTTCTTTTAACGGGAGGGTAATTATTTATTCAAAGGCGGTTATATTTATTTTATTTTATTTGTGGACGGAATTATTTTCTTTGCGTTCCGATCCTTTAGACAAGGAAGAAATTGTTTGATCGAAGATTAGAAATGTTTGGGAGATTAGGCACGTATGAGCTCGTTCTCCCAGCGTGATTCCCTTCGGTTCGTCCCAGGAAGTCCTTTCGGTGCTACAGCCTTCCGGCCTAGCAAGGATGCGCCTTTTGGGGCTCCTAGTGTTTAGAGTATGCAAAGCGCTCCGCTTTAAGGAGGGAATCACACGTGCTGGCGGTGACATAATTGTAAGATTTTGGAAGGATAATGGGTGGTTGGTGAGACAAAGTTAGGTAACTTTCTTCACTCGGACTGTCTTCATTACAATTTCTTCACTTGGACTGTCTTCATTACTACATCTCGGCTGGATTCCTGTCGGGTCGGATTCCAGTCCGAGATAGCGGGTCGATCATCATTGTTTTTCTTCTTGAGTTCCTTAGCCTGCAAGATTTTAGAGTGTGAATTAGGATGTAAAACATGAGAATTACACCAACATAAATGCTGTGTTCACTCAAGCTACTGTTCCTCTTACATAAGAGACGGTAAAATTAAGATTTACCCGTATGAAATTCTTATGGGTGTAATGCAATCATTTATGTAGTAATTAAAATATTTTCTTATTTAAATTAAGTAGTATTAAACTTACATTATTTTATATTCTTTTGCATTAAAAAGACTAAAACCAAAAATAAATACATTTATGCATTAATTAATTTGTCTTAGTTTTCAGTTAGTGTCCCGTTTTTCTGTTAACCTCGGAACCACCGTAAGGTGTTACTTCACAGGATGAGTGAGGATGATATGATGAATGTAAATGAAGTGTAGTCTTGTACATTCTCAGGTCGACCGTTCCTGAGATGAGATGTGTTGATAATTGAAACCCAACCACCAAAGAATTCGGGTATTCGCGATCTAGTATTCAAATTCGTGTAAAAGTAGCTCTCGACTTTGAAATCAGCTGATTTGCGATGTTAAGTTCACCACTAGACCGACCCGATGGGTTAAAAAAAGTTACTGTATCTACCCTGTACCAACTGGAACGTGGAGAGGGAATCATGCGATACATGAATTACACTAATCGTGCACTTAATACAATCTCTCAAACAGGGTGCTTTTGTTAAGCCCCACATCTCTTTAGAGCCTCTGCTAAGTTCTCACATCTCTGTTAAGCTCCCCATTTCTTTATGGATAACAATAAAAATGCTTAAATACCCAAAGGTCTAAAAAGATAATAAACAAATTAATTTTTTATTCTGCGTTTCTTCCCCTTTTCAAGCCTTTAAAGATTAATAATTAGGATTATCAATTTTTGGTTTTCTGAAGGATTACTTATGATTTTATCCAATTTCAGCTTTTTACGTATATATTCAGGATGTTGGGAATCAGTGACGATCAGTTGAAGATTTTTTTCATTTATATGAATAAATTATTAATATTTTAAATAATATATTAAATTATATTCCATAATCAATGTATTATAGTGATGTAAAATTTATTATAATTATTGCTATTATTATTTTAATGTATATAATTTTTTTCTGTATTTCAGGTGAGTAAAATAGTCTAGAAACGTTTTGGGTAAGCATAATTTTTATTATTTTCTATATAAAAATGTAGTCGAATAAATTTTTAAAAATGATGTGGACACCACTTGACTTACGCCTATTAAATTAGATATGCAATTTTTTCTGCACTTCATATAAACTTATTTTAAGAGGGACTTACGATCTTTCAATTCTTTAATAAAATGGACAGTTTCACAATTGAATTGTGGTGGACATGACTTCTATTACATTTTTTGTGCTGTCCTTATTAGCATTTTATACAAGTTTATATAATAATTATGTTTCACGTCACTCAAGTAAGTTATGTGGTGTAAGTGAGAACATGTTGGACCTGTTACCATACCATGGACACATCCTTTTGAATTCGACTTCATATACAAATATTTTTTTAATGTTTTTTTTTTTTTTTTTTTAATTTAAATATATTAATTTATTAACCTCTGTAAAAATTTTTTAATTAAAATGAATAGTACATAAAGTTTTATTTCACTAATAACATCCGGTTTTTCTTAATTTTGTTATTGTTCTTAAGTGAATTATTAATTATTATAAAATATTTTTTACAATCAGATGTTATAATTATTAGTAAATCAATATATTAATATTAAAAAAAAAGTTAAAAAATAAAATGTATATAAAGTCGGATTCGAACCGATGTGCCTTCTCGTTCTAAGACCCAAATATTTCATTAATTAATATTTCACTTTACCATAACTTTGGAACCAGGTGTTTCCTTTGGTAATAAGTGTTCAAATATTTCATTTGTGAATTTTATTCATCCGTATGTTGTAATCATTAATCATCTAAAAAAAATTAAGTATCACTTTTTTTATATCGTTGAAAAGCTCTCAATGAGGGTTTGTTACTGCAATTATGGAAAAATCCAAAATCCAAATTTTTTTGATGTTGGACTTTTTTTGACACTTTTGGTTCAGTCGATTGCAATCAAAACAGGAGGGCACAACAAGATGTTATAACAGTCCTAAATCCAAAATTTCAACATTCTACGCTAATCATTTTTGGGTTATGCGAGATACATACGTACGTTCAAACGTTTCGCCGAAACTAATAAAAATGAATTTAGGGATGATGAAAATGAATATTCCCGTTGAAATTTGAAAACCGCAATTTTTTGTGATCCTTTGTACAAGGAAGTAAAAATATTGTTTTTAAAATATGTTAGTTATCTTTCTGTTTAATAATATTTGGAGTAACACACCAAATTTTTATTTTTTATTAAACATATATTTCCTAATAGATGTTATGTTTGTTTTGATTCAGTGGAAATTCTGTTTATTATTTAAAAACAAAAATATAATTTTTTTCTTAAAACTCATTGTTATATATTTATGTTTAATTTGACCTTCAGTAGTATAAAATGACCACCTTCAAGACCGAAAAGATAGTAAATTATATTCTAACTTTTATTAATGAAACCTATTTATTTATTTTTATAATATACAAAATTATTCCGAAGAATGTAACAAACTTTCAGAACATTTCAACTGTTGTAAATAATGAAGAAAAATGTTTATATTAATGTAAGTTTGACACTTCGAAAACATTTAACTAAATTTTTAAATTAATTATTGTGGTAAGTAATTGATATCTTAATAATTTAATTTGTAGTATTGTTGAAAATGATTAGTTATTATGCGTTGTTATTATTATTAGTGTTGTTTATTATTGTGAAGATTGTTATTATTAGTGTTTTTGGACCATTAATTTCAACATTAGCTGTTTAAAGTTTGTTATTGTGAATTGATGTAAATGTGAAGGTAATACGAAATAAAGTTTTACCTCGTTTTATACCACCATCCTCGATTTTTTACCACGATTTTTCCGTTTTTACAAATTGATTGCTTATAACTTGAAAACGAAGGAATTTATCGAGAAACGGTTTCAATCACAGTTTTTCACGTAAAATTTTCATCTTTTTTTTTAATTTTTCATCGTTTTTCACGTAAAATCATAAAAGGAACAGTTGCTAGAATATGGAAAGAGAAGAATACATATAAAATTCCCTGTTTAAAATTTCAGTAAAATGTCTTAAGTATTTTATACAATCCTATTTTAGTTCATTTTCATGGCGTTCGTTTTCAGTTTGTAAATCTCAAGAAAAACTATTATGACAATACTTGAGTGTAATCCCAATTCGTGATTTGAAATTTAAAAAAAAAGAAATCCTTGAAAAGTTGTTTCAAATTCTATTTTTGTCAGTTCAGAAATGTTTTGTTAAATTATGTCCTTGGCGTATAAACAACATAATCCTACGGCTATGCTGCAAGAAGGAAAATTGGTAATCCGTCCGAAAATGGGATATGATTTGTTTTTTTTTCATTTCTCGACGTTTCATGACAAGGGACACCAAAAACAAAGTGGGAGGTAATGTGTGTACGTGTGTTGGCGTGTTTGAAGCTTAATAAGTTTTGACTGGATAAACCGATTTTGATGAAATTTTTTTGTAAAATTTGAGGTCAATATCTCTAGGTGATGGGAGGTTTTGGGGATCAATTTTTTCAAAATTTTGCGAAGAAAACCCCTCTTTATATTAAGCTCAGAAATTTTTTGATAGTATTGAAACATAATTGCATGCTCACCTTACCAATTTTAAAAAAGATTCCTCATAAAATAGAAAAAAGCTACTCGTTATTTACTGCATATTTTTTAACAGAATCTCTTCCTCGGCATAATAGTAGTGCAAGCGACCTAAAAGATTATTTGGCAGCAATATTGGGAATGGGGAAGCTGATCAAAATTTTAAAATATTGATTAAAATTTGTTGGTTTATTTTAATTTTAAATAACAATATTACAAGAAGATTTAATCATAATTCATCATAAATTTATAAAAGATTTTAGTTTATATTCTGTTTTTAAAATGAAAAACCTATAAATAGGTTTATTTTGATTTTAAACTATAGCTAGTTTTGATTTTTTTCCTGTGTAGCAGAAGATTGGGATAAATAAATACCCGGAAAATACCGAGTAATTGGCTAGTATTTTATAAAAGTAAACAATCAATATTAACAAAAAACAAATATTATTCAGTCGATCTTTATAATTTGGGAAAATAATATTTTTGACACAAAAGTACATTTTAAATGAGAAAGAACGAACTAATGACAAAATGACTTCATCCTTTATTTCTCTAGAAATTATAAAATATGAGAAAATAAAATAAAAATTATTTTCAATGCTAAACCAAATTTTTTATTAATAAAAATCTTTTAGAATCTTATATTTAAATTAATTTTTAATTTATTAAATTAATAAATAATTTTCATTATCAATGTTATTTTATTGTTATGAAATGTTGTTTTTTGCCCACAAAATCCTCCAAAATACTAAATATTTATATTTTACATGTTTACAAACCGTTTAATTTGTACAAACAGATATCTGCACGTACATAGCTACATTTTATATTGAATTTATTTATAAATATTTAACTCTCTATATCATATGAAGTTTTTAAGACCAGAATTCTCTTTTTAGGCAGCTATTACATTTTGTTTAAATTAAGAGCTTTACCTGAACATTAGTTCCTGGAATCTCTTAAGCTATATCAGCTTAGTCGTCTGATGGAAAAGATAAAGTATGATTAACAATACATTCTAGAATATGCTGTAGCATTTTTCATGGACGATTCCCCGTATTTTCTCTTCTTATTTTTTGGAAAGTCGCCTATCTGTTATAAAAATTTAACTATGTTCAATCCTTTCTTCACTAATTCTACACATAACTAAAATTGCGGGGGTCTTTTCTTTTATGCGTCCCGCACTGTTTTTATTTACATTATTTAGGCATTGTAGTTTTTTCCACATATTCTCTGAATTTGGATCGTACGACCAACCGAACACAAAACAAGCACTTTTTCACTCTGAAAACAAGACAAATTTTAGTCCTAGTACTGTAAACAAGTTTTAGTTATATAGTCGTGTCATCCATAACAACGGTTTTAGAGTGTACTGTTACACGGCAGCTAACGAAACATCATCTTGACTTTGTAAAGAAACAGATAGTAATAGAATATTAACAAAGTGCAAACTTTCATTTACCATTTTGTAATTAGGTCATCCAAAAGCAGACTTGCAGTAAGGAGAAAAGTAACTGATAAAGTACTTTTAAATTATGTACTTCACTGGCATATTTAATATATTCTACAGCTTAACTAACCGAATAATAGAAAGTTATGCAGGCGGCCAAAAGGCCTACTGCATCCTGCAAAGTTTGCTCAAATGCATAATTTTGATTCAAACGATGCCGCCATAAAAATTCAAAGATTTAGGAGTCCAATAGCTGTATCGCTTCTCGGCCTCTTGGCTAAGATCAAAGTGTAGTCCAATAGCTTTCTGTTTGTACCTTACACCTTACGTTTTTTTCCTTTTGGCCGAGACATAAGAAGATGAATATCGAAAATCGTTATCTTATTATTGAAGGAACACAATAACAGAACTGCTTGAACAGAATAACGATATATATATATTTAAACAAAAAAATAAACAATACCAGATGAATCTTATTTGTAAGCTGTACATGTCTACACACATAACAGTTACAATGTCATTTATCTGTGACGTTATATAATCATTTAATATTAGAATTTAAAAGATATTGCATCATAATATTATATAAATTCGCGAGAAGTGACAAAACAAGAGGGTAGGGTACAGGGCACATAACAAGAAAGACCCAAACTGCATTCTTACAAGCATCAAATTCGATCATTTTTTTTATAAACATTCGTGGTCTTCAATTTGTTCGTTGCTTGAATAAACATTTGACTTCACGCTTCCTTAATGTCTTCGACCAGTAATAGGAAGAATTGATATCAAAACAGCATAAGTAGGAATTTCGTACAAACTCTTAATAAAACAGATTTCATCCCTACACCAACATTAATTTCTTGTTATAAGTTACATTAAATTAATTTTCTTCCTAACTTCAATCATCTACACATACACACAGATTCGCTTTTGTGATTAGAATAATAATAATAACGGTAACAAAGTAAAAGCATGAAAGTAATTTTATTAATGAGTTTCATATCTATTTATAAGTCGTTTATTATTATTTTTATCTCCATATTTTTATAATATTATTCAAAGTTAAAATGAGTGAATTGGACGTACTCCTTTCTATCCCAGAAATTATGTATATGACTCTTTTATTCTCTATGATATTTTGTAGTGCTAGTTTAAACAGAAAATTTCTCATTTGTTCATAAAAAAAAAAGTGCCCTCAAAGAAATTGTTCCGTAAAATGGTTTGTAATAATAGTGCTTGTTTTTAAGATGGAATATCCCATTTTTATTCCTTCAAGCAGAAAAAAGTAGCCATTAATGCAAATTCTTCGGAATGTTAAATTTATAATTAGTTTTAAAAATGAAAAATTATTAATGTTGTAATGATTACAAATTAAAAATGCGATTTTTAAATGTTTAACCACACGTGCGTAAACGTACTTTTTTTAATATTTTCTAATGATGTAAATGTTATACAGATATGATTGTAATTCAGTAATTTGCCGTAGGATAGCGCCAGCGATAGCGTAGGATAGCGTTTTGTGAGTTTTGTTACCGTATATTTTAAAACGATAAAATAATATTATCGAATGTTTGCTTTATTTTCATGATATTTCTTATTTATATTTAATAGTTCTTTTAGAATAGTGCTTGTTGCTCTGCTCTTTAGAATAATATTCGATTAAAAGTACGGATTAAGATAGTACTCGGTTAATATAGGTTAAGAATAAACTTACTGTGTATAGATTGTAACGTCGACTCAAATAGAAGTGGTTTATTTTATTCTCGTTAGATAGCGCGTTAAGTGAGTCTAGTGCAAATTGTACGTCAGATATCGGTACGAAACTGTGAAAATAATTCAGTAATTACTCACAAGATAGCGCACCTTGTACGATTTATTAAAAAAGCTATGTGACAGACCATAACATTACGGTTCTTATTTCGATACCTCATTCTACCCGTCCATCAGTTATCTAAGCTTATCATTCTCTCCTACTTTAATAGTCACTCTTCGCAATTACTCCCTCGCTCTTTCTATATCGTGTCTCCTGCGAAAGCGGTCCCTAGAATTGATTATTGGAGGCGTTTGTTAGAGTGACGTCATAACTTTTCGCTACGTCAGGATATAAAGGTTGAAGAGGGACCATTATGTACCTTCGCTTACTTCTCTGCTACTTGAATCCCTCGGCCCATTATTACTCGATAACCTTCTAAATGATAGAAGCGCTTCATACCTAACTTTTCTACCTTTTTTTTCTACTACTATGACTGCTACCACTACATAACTATAAAAATCTCACGCCGAGATTTAAAAACCATCGTACACAGTCTGTATTCTTTAACATATTTTAATATCAATTAATTTATCATTGATCAACTTTTTCTCTTATTTTACTTCTTTCAACCATTTTTTTTTTAACCTCCGGGATCACCGTTTATTGCTTCAGAGAATGAGATGAATAACAATTACCGTGTGAAAATGCCATGCCTGACCGGGATTCAAACCCGGGACTTCTGGATGAAAGGCCACTTGCGCCACGGAGGCCGGCACTTCTATCAACCTATAACATTTTATTTGTCAATCTGTTCATTTTGTTAATCACGTCAATCACGATAAACTCTCACGACATTTATATACAATAGCTATGTACATATATATATTATATAGTAGCATCCCCCCGCTTCGCCCGCGCTATATGGTTTCTTGCGTTTCCCGTCGCGTTCATTTTTTATTTATTTTTTTCTTATATATTTTAGTCACAGTTAACAGTTAGAGCGGCTGTGTTGTTTGAGCTACTGGAGGCGAACACCGTCGCACCCGTTATAAAATTGAAATTAAAGAAAACCGAAAATTGTTTTTAGATATTTATCTGAAGAATATTTGCAAGCCTAAATCTACTTAATACCTCGTTTTGTATCATCGGAAATGAAAAAAGTTTGCAATCATTGTTAAAACGTTTTTAACTTTTCCATTCCTTTGAAGGTCGAATTTTGAAAAATCTAGAAATTGGTTTTTAGATATTCATATGAAGATTACAAATATAACAAAAATAAATTGATATCTTCATTTGTTACCGTGAAATTCAATAAAAAATCTGTTTTCAAAAAAATTTCTAAAATCCATTTTACCCTTTAAATTCTGAATTTCTAAAAAAATTATAAATTCCTTTTTTATATATTTACATGAAGATTACACACACCAAAAATCAAGTTCATATCTTCATTTGTTTACGAGAAATTAAAAAAAATAATAACTTTCATTGTTCCACCATTTTAACCCTTTAAACTCGGAATTTAAAAAAAAATCCTTTCTCAGTTTGCACTTGTACTGTAAGAAGAACGTGCGTACAAATTTTCATCAATTTATCTTAAATGGTTTTTTCTAGACGTTGTTTAAGAATCAGTCACGACAAGATGTTTTGTATATGTTTAAAGAATATTATTGGTAATACGAAATAATAAAAATTTATTATGAAGCGTTTTACCTAGTTTTATTTCTACAGTGATTTTCCGTTTTTGCAATTTTGATTGTTTATAAGAAAAAAAACAACGATGGTATTTATCGAGAAAGGGATTTCACAATCGTTTTTCTCGGAAATGTTTAAATTAAAATGATGTATTACATGCCCACCTTACTATTTAAAAAGTAAAGTGATTCAATATGGCAGAAACAAAATGGCGGACAATAGATTCAAACACCATAATGTAGTAAATTTATAACTATGTAGACCTGCACTTGTTTCTACCTCCTAGTATCCCTCAGTTTTGAAATATCAAGCCGTTTTCATACTGTAATATCACATAATCGTATAATTCTATTTTTACTTCGATGTAAGAAATAAAGGAAGTATTGTGAAAAATTTCGGTTTCCAGATTTCAACGGCAATATCCATTTTGACCATGCCTGAATCCATTTGACAAGTGTCGGCGTGACGTATGTATGTACATATATATCTCGTATAACTCAAAAACAACTAGCCGTAGGATGTAGAAATTTTGGATTTAGGACTATTATAACATCTAGTTGTGCACCTCCCCTTTTCATTGCAATCGAATGACCAAAATTTTCCAAAAAAGCCCTAAATCTAAAAAAAGTTGATTTTGGACTTTTTCGTAACTGCAGTAAAGCTCTCGTTGAGAGATTTTCAACGATATATCATAAGTGGTACTTATATTCATTCATTCCAGAGTTATAGCCAAATAAAATTTTAATTAATCGAATATTTGGATCTCAGGGGAAGGCACATCGGCTCGAATCAGATTTCATTTCCTTTTTTTTTTTAAATAAAAAATATCAGAATTTTTTAATGATATAAAATTTATGTACATTTCATTTAAAAAAAAATGTGTAAATGTAATTTAATAGGCGTACGAGGTAGACATGAGTTGTTCACATGAGATTTTTATTGATAATTTATGCTAATTTCAAAATATAATGAAGGGGGATTGATTAATATACGGGTGATAGTGTTATAAGAGTTATACGTTTTGCAAGGTCACACAATATTCCCAGAATATTTATGTTGTAGGCCACTTATCTCGCAAACTATGCGAAAGAGGATAAAAATTACTTTACACCATCGTATAACACTATCTCTGATCCCGTATGATTTTAAGAAAAGTCCAAGATCATATGTATGACCTCATACTTCAATGTAAAATTTTCTGCTCTTTTCTTCGGTGGGGTCAAAAAAAGATAATTTCATTTAAAAAAATCGTGTTAACCTTGAAATAAGGGCAAGGTCAAATCCATGGTCTCCATGAGATGTCCTTCTTTAACCTGAGCAACTTTTGTTTAGGTCTTTTTTTTTATTGCGCGTACTTTACGAGAAAATCGCCTGAGGCGATTAATATGAAACGCCCCATGTCTTTAATTTGAATTAAATTTTTTTTTCTTTTTTAATACAACAAATTTTCTTTCTTCAAATTTAGATTTTGTACACTTGACTATGCAAATGTTTTATTCTGTTTCTCTTTCCTGAATTATATGAATTAAGTCAACAAAATAAAACTAGTTTTGAAATTGTAACTAAGAAAGGGAGAACTATTAAGTATAAAATATTAAAAATTTCTGTGCATAAGAAAAAATATGTTCAAATAATATAAATGTAAATTATGATATCTTAACAGGAGTCGTTGAGATTTACCTTTGATTTTTCTTTCCTCTACGGTTACTTGGTATTAGTTATAACGTAGTATGAATTTTTAGTTGGAACAATGAAACCGTTTTCAAAATCGGTTATATAATTTTTTTTGGAATAGAAATGGTGATTAGATATGATGTAGGAAATGTTCTGTCATCAAGCCACCTCTGCTGACAGAATGACAAAGTGATCTCCCCACTACACCTGACGTCACATACCATGACCATCAATCTATCATGCAAATCTTTTTAGTGTTATTTTTAATATTATATTAAAAGACTTTATTTTTATCGGTTTCTGATTAATTTATTTATTATTATTCCACCTTTGATTTCCTTGCGTACAAAAAATGAAAAGTATTCAGTGAAATATAATAGAAGTACCTCTTTGTCAGTTATCAGTCAGTCATAAGTTCTCCCTAAAAACTGTTTATAATATTGCTAATGCAGTAAGATTATTTTTTGCCGTTTTTCTAATATTTTCACATCGAGTGCCACTTTCTAATTTTCAATTTTTAATGTTTTGTTGTGGAGTGTATAATATTCTAAATTATTTGATCGCTACAAAATAAACGTGGTCTTTTTTTTTTAGTGCTAGTCGTTTCATTTCAGTATACCCTCTACATCCTACATCCCCAACAATTTGTTTTACATACTCCAAACGTGGCCTGCCTACACAATTTTTCCCTTCTACCTGTCCTTCCAATATTAAAGCGACTATTCCAGGATGCCTTAATATGTGGCCTATAAGTCTGTCTCTTCTTTTAACTATATTTTGCCAAATGGTTCTTTCTTCATCTATTTGCCGCAATACCCCTTCATTTGTCACTTTATCCACCCATCTGATTTTTAACATTCTCCTATAGCACCACATTTCAAAAGCTTCTAATCTTTTCTTCTCAGATACTCCGATTGTCCAAGTTTCACTTCCATATAAAGCGACACTCCAAACATACACTTTCAAAAATCTTTTCCTGACATTTAAATTAATTTTTGATGTAAACAAATTATATTTCTTACTGAAGGCTCGTTTAGCTGGTGCTATTCGGCATTTTATATCGCTCCTGCTTCGTCCATCTTTAGTAATTTTACTTCCCAAATAACAAAATTCTTCTACCTCCATAATCTTTTCTCCTCCTATTTTCACATTCAGCGGTCCATCTTTGTTATTTCTACTACATTTCATTACTTTTGTTTTGTTCTTGTTTATTTTCATGCGATAGTTCTTGCGTAGGACTTCATCTATGCCGTTCATTGTTTCTTCTAAATCCTTTTTACTCTCGGCTAGAATTACTATATCATCAGCAAATCGTAGCATCTTTATCTTTTCACCTTGTACTGTTACTCCGAATCTAAATTGTTCTTTAACATCATTAACTGCTAGTTCCATGTAAAGATTAAAAAGTAACGGAGATAGGGAACATCCTTGTCGGACTCCCTTTCTTATTAGGGCTTCTTTCTTATGTTCTTCAATTGTTATTGTTGCTGTTTGGTTCCTGTACATGTTAGCAATTGTTCTTCTATCTCTGTATTTGAACCCTAATTTTTTTTAAATGCTGAACATTTTATTCCAGTCTACGTTATCGAAAGCCTTTTCTAGGTCTATAAACGCCAAGTATGTTGGTTTGTTTTTCTTTAATCTTCCTTCTACTATTAATCTGAGGCCTAAAATTGCTTCCCTTGTCCCTATACTTTTCCTGAAACCAAATTGGTCTTCTCCTAACAATTCTTCCACTCTCCTCTCAATTCTTCTGTATAAAATTCTAGTTAAGATTTTTGATGCATGACTAGTTAAACTAATTGTTCTGTATTCTTCACATTTATCTGCCCCTGCTTTCTTTGGTATCATAACTATAACACTTTTTTTGAAGTCTGATGGAAATTCCCCATTTTCATAAATATTACACACCAGTTTGTATAATCGATCAATCGCTTCCTCACCTGCACTGCGCAGTAATTCTACAGGTATTCCGTCTATTCCAGGAGCCTTTCTGCCATTTAAATCTTTTAATGCTCTCTTAAATTCAGATCTCAGTATTGTTTCTCCCATTTCATCCTCCTCAACTTCCTCTTCTTCCTCTATAACACCATTTTCTAATTCATTTCCTCCGTATAACTCTTCAATATATTCCACCCATCTATCGACTTTACCTTTCGTATTATATATTGGTGTACCATCTTTGTTTAACACATTATTAGATTTTAATTTATGTACCCCAAAATTTTCCTTAACTTTCCTGTATGCTCCGTCTATTTTAAAACGTGGTCAGTAGACTATAATTTACAAAACAATATAATTTACAATATAATTTATAAAACTAGCTATCCTATAAATTAATATTAATTTATGGGACTATTAGTGTATTTATTTTAAGCTCTTACATTCGTCACAAAACAGTTTCTGAGGTAGACTACATCTTGGATTACAAATAAGTAAAGTTTTTAATCTATTCAATAAAAAAAGAAAAATAGTAAATTGTTTATGAGATTCAGTCACAATTTAAAATTTTGGGTCTTTATTATTCTGCATCCCGCACTCTTTTTTTTATACATTATTTATGAATTCTGTCTTTTCCACACATTAGCTGAATTTGGATTCTACGATCATCATTACACTAGACTAGCACTTTCCCATTCTGACACTGTGGGTTTAGGATAAAGCAGGACAACCTATAGCTCATATTGTCATGTAACCCTTAACAACGGTTTGTAGCGTATTGTTACATGGCAGCTAACAAAACATCACAAATAAACATACAATAGTAGAATATTAACAAAATTAAAATTTTTCTATATAATTTTGTAAATAGGTCATCCCAAAGCAGATTTGTGGTACGGAGAAAATAATCTATACAGGCCTATTGAATTTGAACACAAAACTAAGAAATAATACTCAGTACAAAAAAGACAATACCAGATCGCTTTCTTATCTGTAAACCATACAGTCCAACCTGTACTAATTTTGTAGAACTGTTACGTAACAGTTAGATATTATCTAATCATTTAATATGATGATTTAAACGACATTTCATTATAATTTTATATAAATTCGCAATAAATAAATAAATAAATAACAGAATACGGGGGCCGTTACAACAGAAAGTAGCTAAAATATTTACTTCTGTACTTAATCTCGTTTCTAAAAAAAAAATTGATGTGAACACTGCATGACTTCCTTGTACCCATATTAAATTAATTACATATACACATTTAAAAAAAAAATGAAAAGTACATAAAATTCTTTCTTTTAAAATTGACTTTTTTTAACTATTGACAATCGACTGTTATAAATATAATAATTTTATATTTTATTTTCATTTTAATTCCCATTTATAAAAATTTATATACGTAACTATAAAATTCATTATTAATCAGTAATCCCTAGTGATGGAGGAATAATCCGAAAGTGCTTGGATAGTCAATACTCACAATTGTTGGTAAGTGGATACTGTATTTTTATATAAATTGTATAATACCATCGGTGCCAGATGTTAAGAAAATTGAACATAAAATTCTATTTCACGATAACTTCTGATTTTTTTCATTATATATATGTTTTTTTTATTGTTATCATTGAACTAATATTTATTGTATTTTTTTTTTTTACAATCAGAGGTTAATAATTATTAATAAATAAATATATTTAAATTAAAAAAAAGGTTAAAAAAATGAAATGAAGTCGGATTCGAATCGATGTGCCTTCCCCTTGTAAGATCCAAATAGTTCATTAATTAAAGTTTTATTTGACTATAATTCTGGAACCAATGAAAATAAGTACCATTTATGATATATCGTTGAAAAGTTCTAATGACGCTAATTAATAAAATTAGTGCAAATACGAAAAAGTCCAAAATCCAAATTTTTGGGGTTTTGGCCTTTTTTTGTCGATTGTAATGAAAAGGAGAGGTGCATAACTAGGTGATACAACAGTTCTAAATCCAAAATTTCATCATGCCACGGCTAATCATTTTTATTTATGCCAGATATATACGTACGTACGTACAGACACCACGCCGAACTAGTCAAAATGGAATTAGGGATGGTCATAATGGATATTTCCGTTGAAATTTACAAAACCGAAATTTTTCCCTATCACAATACGTCCTTTCCTTCGTACAATGAAGTAAAGAAGTATTCAAATTAGAAAAATCTAACTAGATAAATACATTGATAAAATTCACATTACATTTAAATTGATGACGGTAGATTTTGGAAGATAAAGATTAAAAGAGGTTTTACAATAAGTAATTATTGTAAATTTAATATATTTTATATTTCCAGTTTATTTGTACTGCCTCGTTTGATTCTGTTACGACTGTTAAATAGAGTAAAAATAAATAAGTAAGTAAAACGTATTTTACAGCCGTCCATTGGTATTTTTTTCTGATTTTTAATTTTATTTTTATAAAGTTCAATTTATATGTATAATAATAACCTGAAGATTATTGGTTTTGACCTAGCGTAACGTGTTTTGTATTATCAGTCATATTTGTGCTTTCTAGAGTAATAGGTAATATTGTTGAACGTGATTACATAAAATAAATCCAGTTTAGTGTTGCGTGACGAACTCAATGGCTGATAATCTACTAACAGCTAATACGATAATGCATGTATATAAAAGACTGTACATGTATAAAACATTCAACTATTATGTACTGTAATTTGTTTCTACATGCTATAATGTATTCAAATACTAATAATGCACTACTATTTTTAATGTAAAAATATTTCTGAAATAAAACAAATGAAACTAGATAAGTTAGCTTGGCTGTCAAGAACAATGAAAATAAAATACAGGTAATTTTGTTTAGATTTTAACGGATATAACATGAAAAGATGGGTCAAGGATAAATCCGTACATCACTAGGTTTGTAAAAAAACATCTGTCATTAAAGAATTAGTGTAGCGGATATTTTCAACATTGTTATGGTCTAGGAAACATTTAAAGGAAAGAATAAATATGTAGCGCTTTCGGAGAATAATTCTGTCTTGCGATTTATGATATAGGTAATTAAAACTAGACAGTATTTTTAAGCATTATTTTCATTTAATTTTAAGATAATCAGATTATACAACATTAAATTTTAAATATAACATTCGACTAACCTACAAAGTCAAATACTCGTTACATTTAACTGGAAACTTTAAAAACTATGGTTGTATTAATATCTTAGCCACATTCTTTTCCCGTGAAAAATAATCGTCATTTTTGAAAATAAAATTATTGTTCATTTTATTTACAATCGCCTTCACGAATATCCCACTAAGGAACAGCCCTTTCCAATGTGGGAAATTTAACACTAACTGTTGAATAAATCAAAACCAAATATAGAATTATACAAAAATTCACCTTCACGAATTAATATTACTTATACCGGCAATTGAATAACTGAACTTTCTGATATAAATCATTTTCAATACAACTGGAAATGTAAATTGATTAAATATAAACTGAAATGTAAATTGGAAATTGAAATAACCTTCAATCTGAAGGATAAAATGAAGCAGTAACTAGAAGAATTAATTTTATACTTTCGTAATAATTTATTTTTTTGTCGAGACTTCGCTCGGGCTATATGCATATAGAACTTTAGAAATTGGAAAAAGGTTTTTCAAAATTAACTGTGTATGTAGGCTGTTTCTTTCAGAATTAATGTTATTCACACCTTAACAGATAAAATAGATTAATTTGGATGAATAACAACATTTCAGTTAAATAAAAGCACTAAAATCATTGAGAAGGCACTGGTGAAGATTCATATTGTCTATAATTATAAATTCTAACAGCCTCTAACAGCCTTACAAGTTCTTCTTACCTGTGACCTCACTGAACTAAGCGTTATAAAAGATATTAATACCATCAAACTGGAAGTCTATTTTATGCTAATTATGTACGTGGCTTATCCTGATGGAACTTCTTAGTTCAGAATATAAAAATATACATTACTCGAATGAGGGTCGGCACTAAAATCACGTTAAATTTAATAATTTTTGATGAAGCAGATATTTATATCGAAATACAATATTCGTTAAACCATTCGAATTTTTTTAAAGTGTAACAAAATAAGTTTATAGTCACGACTACCTTTAATTTTATTACCTTTTAATTTATTACCTTTTAATTTTATTACCTAAATTTTTAATAATAACTTTAAAGTCAGCAAATCTCAAAATTACTGAAGAAGTTCTCAGTCTGGAGGAAGTCTGTATTAACAATAGATATTGATATTCGATACAAATAACGGCATCAAATTTAGTAAATGAAGTTCTAGGTTATTTATTTATACATCTTTTTCATTTATGAGATTGATGACATTTGAACCGTGGTAAATATTCTGCGGAAGATAAGAAATCTGCAGTTAAAATTTTGTAATGGTTGATTAAGTAGTTTTTGCGGTTATCGGAAAAATGACGTCTTTTTATATAACAGCTTTTATTTATATACAGATTCCCAGGAAGAAACCGAGAACTTTCAGGACATGTTCTATTGATCAAAATAAATAAAAAACGTCATATAAACGCGGGTCTGAGGAAACGCTTTGTTTTCGAGTTAAGGTTAGAGAAAGATTTCGCCGGATTTCAGTTCTACTAAGAAGAAGCCCTAATGTAATTTTTTGAACCCAAATTAAGGAGAAAAATTGATAGTTTCTTATGTAATCTGAGCTGGAAAATACGTAGAATAAAACTGGTCCTAGTATCTAACTCCAGTAGGTTTTAAGATATTCGACGTAAAACAAAAAATCCGGCGTCGAAAAACAAGTTTTTTTTTAGGTTTGTAGTACAGTAACTTCGTTAAATGACTAATAAATGCTTATAAAAGATTTGGTAATGAAACTTGTAGAGAATTTAATATTCAGAAAATTAATGTAAATACAACTAATAAAAAGTAAATAAAAACTTTTAAAAATCGGTTGTTTTTTGAAGCAAAACAAACTAAAAAATAGACAGAAAATTCTCGGATCTCTTTTATCCTATTTCCCAGCTCAAATTACATACGAAACCACCAAATTTACTTCTTAACTTGGGTCCCAAAAATTACATTAGTGCTTCTTTTTATTAGATGAGTTGAAATCCGAGTGAAATCTTCCGATAGCCGTAACTCAAAACAAAATATTTCCGGACTTTTATTCATATGAATTTTTCATTATTTTTACCAGTAGAATATGTCCTAGAAGTTTCTCTCAGCTTCTTCGTGAAACACCTGTATATAAAACATGTGACTGATTTCATAATCAACGCTAAAAAAAAATTGCTGAAGATAAATTAATGAAAATTTTTTTTACGACAACACGTTCTTCTTACGGTGTAAGTACACACTGTGAAAGGATTTTTTTAATTCCAATTTTGAAGGGTTAAAATGGAGTAATAACGGAACTGACTAGTTTTTTTAACTTCTCGGTAACAAATGATGATATCAACTTCTTGGTAAATGTAATTGTCTTGTGAATATCTAAAACACATCTAGAATTTTCGAAATTCGACCTTGAAAGATGTGAAAAAGATAAACAAATTTTGAACAATGATTGAAAATTTTCCCCATTTACGACTATACTAAAGTAGATATTCACTAGATTTGAGCTTATAAATACTTAAATATTTAAAACATTTAAAAACTATTTTCGAGTTTTTTAATTTCGATTTTTTAAGAACATGTCCGTATTGGCGGCTCAATCAATACGGCCACTGCCACTGTTACTGTATGTGTCATGCGACTGACTACACCTGTCTCCGGTTACTTGATTAAAAAACTTAGAATAAAATTAAAAAATTGACCGCGACGGGAAACGCAAGTAACCAAATAGCGTGGGAGAAATCGCGACGGGAATACTAGTTTATATAATATACACATGCAACTAATTATAGAAGTAAAGCTTACTAAAAGCTGATGTCTTTTCTGCTTCGTTAAGAGTTAATCTTTTCAGTTGAATGTACCGTATAATTAAAATAGTCAAAGTTTTGTATAACAAGACACATTATTTTTCAGTCAGCAACTATTATGATTATTTTTTTAATATCACTTCCTCCTTATCGAATAATAATCTTTTAATCATTTATAAAAAGGACAAGAACATAATTTTATAATTTAACCACCATTCCTAACAGAAACGGTTATAGGATTAAAAAAACCTCCGTAATTAGAAAATCGTTAGTTTTTACAATATACAATTAAACTAGGCGATAAAAGATAGAATACTGGGTAGAACTAACTATTATATCATAATTAAGTTAGATTAAAAAAAGAACTCATAAAAGTTTACTGTTCTTTAATATCTCTTCAGTTTCTCGAAGATTAGTTTTATTGTTGCAAATTTATAGAAATGTTATATTAAAGTAAGAACCTCAATGTTATTTTCATCTCTGTTTTTATATTCATAAAATTTTTGTTAACCTTTAAATTCAGTCTAAAGCTTTAATATAAGTGGAGTGCTATAGAATAAAAACAAAACATGTTGTGGTCAGACAAGATACATTATATTAGAGCATCGTATGTGAGTTTATATTAAGCAATAATATTATTAGATGTCCAAGACAATCGATTATTTCCGCTTGAATAGATTTTTCCGTTTATTTAATCATTTTATTTGTGAAGGATATTTTATCCATATTATTTCAAGAATATTTTCAAAATTGTATAACATCTTTTGGCTGGATAATTCTGATTCAGATAAATGAATACTATATTAAATTTTATTATGTGTTGTACTGTTATGATTTTATATTGCATTGAATTTTGAAATAATTTAATCAAATGAAACTTTAATATCACAATACATAACTATATTTTGTGTTATGGTTAACAATATACTTCTTTCAAAATAGATATTTTCATTCTGAAATAAACAATATAATAACAGTTTCCAAGAAAATTGAATTTTCGGATTATTTATATAAATGATGTATGCAAGTATCAATAAAGGAGAGGTTAATTTTCTTTTGCTTGAATAGTTCTTAATAAGAAATAACAAACGGTTTAATACACGTTCCCCTAAGTCCTTTCGTTTAATATTCATTAGTGAAATAAACACATTTTATAAAATAAAATAAATTATTCAGTCTTGTAATGAAACGATTACAATATTTAAAAATACAGTTGTTGCTTCTCCATCTATCAGAAAATGCTGATAAAGATTATTATCATGTACTGAATTATTACTACTAGAATTATTCTAAAGTACTAAAACTGCTAACATCCGAAATGGTTTACAAAATGGACAGTTTATTTAAACATAAATCTGCTTGCTATAGAAGAACTTTGAGTAAATTTAATTAACCCACAAAAAGGAAAAAAAAAAAAATTAAAAAAAAACTGTAGATTTCAGGAACTCGTCTAGGTATTTGAGAATTGAACTATGCCGATCAGTTCGTATTTTTCCAATAATTGGACGTCGAGATTCGAGCAGATGAACTCAGTATTTTGGAAGGAAATTTGTTGCTGACTTTTCTCAGCAAATTCGTTGATGATTTCTTTTTGTCTGATTGACGTGATCTCATTGCCTGCCAGTATGGTTAGGTCGTCTGCGAAAGCTGGATATACAATTTTGATGTCATCTTTAGTTCGACCAAATTGTGTGGGTTTCCAGTAGTTTTGATTTTTCAATTCTTTTTCTCATTCTAGGATGACTTTGTCTAGAACAAGGCATAGCCGGGTCCCGCGATGTCACGTAGGTTAGAGTCAAAGGCAACCTCTGAGGGTGTGCAATGCATTAGCTGGTCCACCCTCCTAGGTATGGAAGAAAAAAAGAAAAGAGGAACTAGGTTGAAGAGAAGCAGAGACAGGTCGTCGGACACCGGGTTTTATCAAAAAGGGTTAGAATATTTCGCCCAGAAATATTCTAACCTGGTGAAAGATAATTTCACCGTGGAGGTAGTGTCGACAAGTGTTTGTTTGATGAGGTTCTGGGTTTTCTGGTCGAGTTCTTGTTCTTCGAGGATGCTTTGAATTTCAAAATTGTTTTTAAGTTGAAACTTTTTTCTGCGCAGGATCAACTGGGACGGAACCTGATTGGTATTCGCCAATTTTGTGTTCTAGCTGTTCTTGTGTTCTTCACAAGACAGGCTGAGGATATCTTTTACGTAACTTGAAGAATATATATATATATATATATATATATATTTTATCCATTTTATATAATTCCATTAAATATGGAAAATATATAATTATATTCTCCATTTTATATATATATATATTTTATCTTTTAGTAGAACCGAAATACTTTTTCCCCTTACGAAGGACGTGTAACCAGCTATAACTACTATTCTTAAGATGGAGCACGACTATTCTGAAACCCACACACTTAGATCACTCAAAGTTTCTGAAGAGTCGTCCTATACTGGTCAAACTATTGTTATGAAGAAAATAGAACATAATGGTAGGTTACATGAGTTTAATAGACATTAATTGATATTTATCTGTATTATTCTGAAAACGAGAATAACGAACACAGTAGGGGTACTCACTAGATGGGAGAGGCGTGAGAATCGGGCTAATATAGTAATATATTCGTGTAATAATATATTTTTTTTTTATGAGCAACAATCCAATCCACTATTTTGTATTAATATACTACGATATCAGTTGAAGAATTTAAGTGTAAATTGGCTAAGTTAACATTTTATATTGAACTTCAACCTTTAGAATTGACATTCTGAAAATGTAAGGTTAAAATGTAATAAAAATACACATAACTACTGTATTTTAAGTTTTTAAAGTAATTAGGTATTGATTATTAGTGTAATAAAATATAACGCGAAGACGTGTAGACTCAATTTAAACTTAATTACATCATTATTATGATGTATTAACGGTACATGTTGATAATTAACAGGACATTTAGCTTCGTTCTAATAACAAATCATTTGTTATGATTTACAGTAATAATACCGTCTCTTTCCTTTGTATAATATTACTGGTTTATAGAACACTTTTGGATCGTAATTTGCTTTATTGAATTTAATGATAAATTTTTACAAATTTAAAGATATGGAAATATTTATAATTTCTTAATTCAGGTATAACAAGTTTGTTAAGTTTTTCTAAACATGGCACAGTTGTTGTATAATATTATTTACATATAAATATTAACACGTTTGTTTAAAGTTATTGATTTAAAAAAATGAGATCAATAAATGCTCTTTATCTGAAACACATTAACGCTTTTACGTGTAGTAAAATTCTATAAATGTGCTTCTTCTACCGTGATCCATCAGTTTTTATAAAGAAAATAGTAAAAATAAATTAATTCTTAAAAATAAAATATATATAAACAAATTATGAAATAAACAAAAAATGAATTTATATAGAGTGATTCACGAAGGATGTAACAAATTTTCAGAATATGTTCTATTGGTGGAAATGTAGAATAAAGTTCATGATGGTTCGGAAACAATTCGTAAGTGAATGTCAAAAGATTTCTCCCTGATTTCTACGACTTCGGTAAAGTGAAGTCATACTGTAATTCTTGGGCACCAATTTATGAGGTAATTTTAGTGGTTTTACATGGAATCTGACATAAAACATAGCTTCTATAACTGTATTTGTAATAGTTAGAGAAATTTCGGGTAAATTACAAAATATTGGGGTCGAAAAACACAGTACTACATTATGTTTGGCGTAGAATACGCCAAATAAAAATGAGCGATAAACATATAACTTTTAAACAATACTTTCATATAATTTCATTTTGAGTAAAACTATAAAATACAAACGTAAAAATTTTGGAATTTATTAAAAATTAAACTTTAATAATGTCGCAGATTATAATTAGGTATTAAACGAAATAAAATTTTGAATCTTTTCAGAACCTATTTTTTTTTTTTTTTCATATAAAACTACAAAATTTACTTCTTAATTTGGGTCTTAACAAATACAGTTTACCTGAATTTTAATAAATACGCAGAAATCAGGCGAAATCTTTCTTCTTTATTTTCACTAGAACATCTCTTGAAAGTTTGTTATATTGTCCCTGAATCATTTCTTATAAATACAATATATATGAACAAATAAAAAATGCATTTATATATAAATTTTTAAATAACAAAATAAAATTATTTTTTTTTAGATTTTTAAACTAATACATTTTTTTGTTTTATCTGTTTTTTGTTTTTTTTTGTAAATATTTTAATCCTATTAATTTTTTACAATTCAGAACAGAATATTTGTTAAAATATTATTATATAGGTTATTCAAGGTTTCCGATAGATTAAAGCAGCCCAAGCAGAAAAGGATTAGCTACACTACACCATCTACACATTCCATTTGATGTATAGATGGGATGAGTTTGCTCAGTGGCGGAGTTGCCAGGTAATGGTTTTTAATCAACGTTATTTGATTTAAATTTATCACAGAGGTACAGGAAAAAGTTTAAATAACAAATAAATAAAAAATCTTATTAGAAGAGAATATTGTAATTTCATATTTTTTTAATTAATATAAAATTGTTGAATAGTATAACATAACACAGGGTTGATTGATAATGTTTTTGGTTTCTATTTGTGATCGGTTAATCCAATAAATACCAGTATTCCTTTGAACAGAATAAATCTATTATTTTGTGCTGAATTAAAAAAAAAATTGATTAACTATTAAAATGAATAATGAAAAAATTCACAGTAATGTAATATTTTTAATACAGGTTCAAAAGATACAGATTAGGCTTAACGATGGAGTAAAACCTAAAAAATTAAATGTTTAAAATATATTACGCAGTATTAAGAATGGAAAGGATACGGTTGATGAACCATGTATCATTAGTACTCCTTTTATCTGGAAATCGAAAAACATTATTTTATGTTTGGTGTAAACTAACTTTGTAATGAATAATAAACACATAAATGTTTTACACAAAATTTGTTGAGAATTTGAGTCTGAGTAAAAATGGCGCGAATAAAGTCCACAAAAACACAGATGTATGAATTTCGAATTTATTTTAAAAAAAGTAATAAATACAAACATAAACAATAAAACAAACTAACAAACAATTAAATCAATTGCAAAAAATGTCCTCCGCCACAGCGGATACAGCACTCGGCCCGACAAATAGTGGTTTTGGTGGTTTCTCTGTGCGGGATTGTTAGTCTGATGTTTTCCCTAACCGGTGGATCGATCGGCAACAACCCGTTAACAAACCTTATTTCCAGTGGTCCCATATGACTTTTTCTCACTCCATGTGATTTTTCCTTGGGATTTTAATAATAATCTTCCGTAAGTGCTTCCGTTATCTACTGACCTACTTGATTTGAGGCACAGGATTGAATCAGTTGTCGCTTCTATTATTCCATACATGCTGGTTAAAGTATGGTACGAACTCTCTTATCGGTTGGATGTGTGTCGCGTGACGAAAGATGCTCACAATGAATACTTATAAGGAAAAACTGTAAGATTTACTCTGTTTTTTATTAATTACTGTAAGTCAAAAATACGAGATATTAAATATCTTTAAAATAAAAGTTTTTTTATCCAGACTGTTCTAAAAAAAATTTTAAAAACTCATATTTTGTTTTCTTTATTTGGTAAATTATGACATTTTAGAATTATTTATTATCAATTTATAATTGTTTGAAATTGTACAGAAATGTTAATAAGACTTTAGATTATGTAATCTGATATAAATGGAACTATTTTAAAATGAATTTGACAGTTGGTAACGTGTGGGTTAGAATGAATAAACTCATCATGAAACCAATTAGTGTTGATTATTTTGTATTCGTAAACATTCCTACTGAAGTACTAATGGGATGGTCTTATATGAATTTGTATCTTGTTTTTGCAGTAAATCAGCGTACACAGTAAGCATTGTTTGTCTTAATTCGCAGCACCTTTTCGTTATTGGATGTCAATAATAAATATTTTAAATTATGATTTATGAGTAATAGTCAAATCAGAATATGTTTATAATAACTCAAAAAAGAATTATTATTGGAATTTAAAGTTGCAGTCGTCAATATGAGCTGATATACAGCGTGATCAACTTAAAAGAGGCCTCATCACTCTGTAGTTTATAAAAAAAAATCATATTTTTGTTAAAACGTATTTGTTGGTGTGAGATGGGTAAAATAATGTAGATGTTGGTGGACCGGAACTGAAGTGGGGAGGACTGTTTATTGCCTGCACATTTGAGTATTGCCAGAGTTTGGTTTTGATCAAAGTTGAGTAATCGTTTGTTTTGTTGTTTGTTAAAATGCGTTTAACTGCTGAAAAACACATATTCGTGATGAAAACTTATTTAGAGACAAAATCTCATTTGTGTGTCGGGGAAAGTTCACTGAAAAATTTGAAATTTCAATAAAAATATTCAGAAACTAGTTTAGTAGTTAACAAATTTTGTGAAACAGATTCATTGATCGACCATGAACGTGCCCGACACAGGTCAATTTTAATAACGCAGATCGTAGTGAACATTAAACCGGCAGTTATACCATCGTCTCATAAATCTTTGTGGAAACTAAGCCAGGAAAAGAGCATTTCACTCTAGGTTCAGCTCACATTGCAGAATGCTGAAATGTTATCCATATCGAATGCAAGTTTTCTTTGAGCTAACTAAGGCTTATTTTACTAAAAGGGTTCACTATTATTAATGGTTCAAGAACTTCATTAGAGGTTCTCTTCACTGGCATTTTAGATCAAGTGTTTTTAAGTCAGAACTCCCGGACTCGGGGAAATGAAAACCCGCATATTTTCTTTTTAACTGTATTGTGTGACTGAACAGGCTTGAGACAAGTATTTGAAAGTATAAATATGATTATGGCTTAATAATACATTCAAAACTCGTTTTTATATTACCATAAAGAAAGACACTTGCTTTGTTGGGCGATGTGGTATCGGCTGCTGTCTGTTTCATAGTTCGTAAACTGACAAACTATGAATTGAAATATCATTCGGTTCTAAAATATTCTCGACTAAATTTTGATTACTTTTTAAGATCCCTTAGAGATTGAGAAGATCTTTTAAAAACAGGATTGATTGGATGTTCATTTTAACATCACTGTTGTTTATAATAGAATCTGTTTTACAACAAAGGGTTACGTTGTAAATTATTAATTTGGTAAATTAATTAATATTTATATAAGAAATATTTGAAAACAAATAAACCGATTCCAAAAAAAAACCTAGCCAAAGTTTTCTCGGCGTTTATTCTTAAATAGTGACACATGAAAAAAGTTTAAAAAATTCAAAAATCTGTATTTGTTAATTTTATTTATTCTCCCACTCCCAAAATCACCTCCCAAGAAAAATTTGTTGATTTTTTCTACATTTACTGTATGTACTAACTGGAAGGAAAACCAAAAAAATCCACTGAAAAATATATTATCATAAAAAGTTACATAAGTTTTCTTTTTTAGTGGGTGGGGGTGAATTATAATGAAATTTTATTGTAATATTAAAAGTTTAAATAAACTAAAAAATTTTTTAAAATTGAAAAAAAATATTTTTAAACTTTGATTGGCTCTCCCCTTCCCATATTTCCCCAATGTCTTTATATACATATATTTTTATTTTTTCTGTCACTTCCATTTCTACTATACTTAAGAAGAAAAAAAAACAGTTAAAAAGTATGCAACAAATAAAATGATAGCTTTTTCGATTTTTAGTGTGGAAGGAAGGGAATTTTGGGGCACTTTTTTTAATTGTAAGGTAAACATGTACGCATGTGCTGAGAGTAATATAAAGTCGGATTATGGTTGTAAAATTTTGAGAAAATTGATTCTGACTATTTATCCATTCCCCATGGATATAATAATCCCAAACTTTTACCACCAAGAACTCTCCCTATATACACGAGTCCCTGTGCCAAATTTCAAATAAAAATCGCTGTATCAGTCAAAAAAGTTTCAAATATGCCAAGACACGTACTTACGAACGTACAAACATTAAATCACACTTTTACTTTTGTTTTTTTGGGGTCTTTGGGTCATGAAACGTCCAGAAATACTAAAAAACATACCCCATTTTTTAATTGATTACTATACTTTCCTCTTGTAATATTGCTCTAGAGCTATGATGTCAGGAAAGTAAAAAAATAAAATATTGCCATGAAAAGGAAAAAAATAATTTTTCCACTACGGCCTAATTATTATCTTTGAAAATCATTTTTTTGAAGTCGATGCCAAATTTTAAATGAATTAAAAAAATACTTCTATATCGATTTCTTTTATTGGAAGCTGTATTACGTAATTATTTGCAATGATATCATTCAAATAATGTACAACCTATCAGTATCTTGTGCATTCGTAATCCATTTAAAATATCGCGCAGGCTTCAAAAAATGAGTAGTGAAAGATTTATTATTTCATAAAAGTATTTTTTTGTGGTTAGACATCTATGAACCTCAAAAAATATAATTTCTTTTCTCCTAATATTCCGTTTTCTTGTCGTTTATCTTTCCATTTCATAGCTTCTTTCATGTATTTAAATTTTGTTTCTTACGTGATTTTTTTTAAAGTTAAGGCATTTTTGATATTGTGTTTTTTTAAACAGTATTTCTAGACCGTAATATGTTATTTGTTTTGTTATTACATTGAGATACATCTGCGAGGACAAAACAGTTTGTCAGCAACCGTGCGACATCTTCCTTTGCCAGTTTTGAAGGGAGATATTCTGCAAGTTTTGTTCAAAATTTTTATATATTTATTTTTAATTGAAGATGGAATTTACATACTTCTGTTAATTTTTTTTTTATAGTAAAACTTTTACAATTTGTTAATCGACTGCTGGATTTATCTTTGATTTGTTGGTGTCGTATATATATATATATGTATATATATATATATGTATATATATATATATATATATATATATATATTAACTATCTTTGAGAATTATTATACAGTTTTATAACAAAAAATAGTTCGTTTATTATACATACTGGATAGTTGTAAGGGAATTTTTATATTTTGAATGTTATTTTATAATTTTTTTTCTGTTATTTTATTGTTGTGTTGTAATGTAAAAAAAGCAAATAATCTGATTGATTAAAATTTATTAATTTTTCCAACAATTTAGTTTTTAAAAAATTTATTTTTAACAGGTACTCGTAACTCCTCTAGAATAGTAGAGTTTAATAGCTTATTTAGAGTGGTTTTGCATATAAAATATTTATTATTTCAAAGTAAAAGTTCAACAAAATAAGCAACTTCTGTGTATGCTGTTGTTTATGAAAATTTTGAACTTCGCTCTATGAATTTAAATTGATCATTTTAACCTTAAAAGAAGAATAAACACATCTTAAGATACGAAAATAACTCAATGCGCTCATGAAAAGGAGAAAAATTATGTAAATAAGTAGGAAAGTGTTAAGCAAAAAATATACATTTTATAAACAGATACTTAGTAATAATCCGAGTATAAAACCTTATTTTTATTTTTTTAAATAATGTGATATTAGTGGTTGTTTAACATTCTGTACTTTTCTAATATCGTAATTATAATGGAAGCTAATTAAAGAAGTGTTAATTGGTGTACATTATTTTGGTTTTGCATCAGGATCTCGCTTCCAAATCTTTGAAAAGTTAGTTGTCAGTTTCTTCGTTATAATCTTATTTTATTTTTCTTGAGACACTCTTACCCGTAAACGACAGCTATATAATTAGAGTTTACGGTATGTGTAATAGTTTTTTTTCTCAGCATCTCCCTATTACTTTATCTCTTTTTTAATAGGAATATTTTCTGCCATAAAACTGGAATGAACGATATACTTAAAGCGAATCAACATCCTTTAAAAAATAAATAATTCTGTACACATAGCTATCTTTTTTCAAATGTGACTTAATCCTTTGATAACAAACGACATTATATTCATTATTAAAAATAAATTATTACTACATAACTATTAATTTTTAATCTTTAATTAACTTCTTCCAATAAATTTTTTCAAAATTATTTTTTATTATACACATTGTGTATAAACACGTTGTATAACACGTTCGTTACTCTATACAATAAATAACGGTGTTTCACAAGGCAGTATTTTCATCCAAGGAGTTCCACAATGGGGTATTAAGGAATAGGTTAGTTGCTTGTTTGTTACCACCCGTCACACAGTGCTACCAACTTTGGTTTATTTTTTTTATTGGGTGTCAAACTCGAACTAAAATTTAAATTTTAACCCTCCTCATACTAATTAAAGAGCCAAAAAGGGAACAAAATTAGCTTGAACCAGTTAAAAATAGCCAAGCTAGTTTATTCTCAAACGCTTATTAATTTAAACAACCAATATATATTTTTTATTTGTTGTATAAAAATATAAATATCTTTTGTTTAAAAATGCTGTTAAAGGTATTGCTTAACGTTTCCGACTACTAATGATAAAAATTAATAGTTAAAGCAAAAAAAAAAAAAAAAACAGAATATATATTTTTTAGAGGTGGGGAATAAATGTTAAGAAAATTTTTTTTAAATATTCATGTATTGATTAAGCTTAAAAAATTACTTAAGTAAAATATTTTGAATAATTTTAATAATAACAGAAAGCAAAATAAGAAAAAAGACGAACTATTGAAACAAAAAAAAAAGAAAACAATAATAAAAGTATATGAAACAATTTGAAATTAAATAATGAATAATGAACAATGCTCCTTTCCAAGTTAACTATAGCCATTGTTGTTATTAAAATAATATTTATCTTTTCTCCTAAGATCATTATACTTTATGTTGAGTACTGTTGTCAACCTTTCTTAGCTTCATTATATTATCACATGTTGACGGGTTTTGGAACCAGGCCATTGTCAAAACTTGAACTGGTGGTACTTTTAAATTTCTGTTAATCTTTGCGTAGCATTTAGTCAACGACCCTCCAAGCGGTTTATACGAAATCTGACCTGAAAAACTGAAAAAAAATTGGTCCCAAAACTTAATTTTGAGTACTTTTCAAGAAATCTGGGGTAAAAGACAAAAAATTGGGGTTTGGCATAAAATCACTTTGTTAAACGGGGTTTATAATCCATTTGTCAATACTGAGATATAAGATCAAAAGCATTGCGACACACATACGTATACATTATTTTCAAAGAGGTGGGACCTCTTTGAAAACTCAACTGTTCCATAATTGATTCAGTATTTATCGATGGGAACTTAACAGGTGAAAAGTACTTGGAGTTACTGGATGAAGTTATTCACACACTAATACTCCATGCCATAGAAAATCAGTTAGATGACAATGGAAACATGTTACTTTACGAAGACATGCTTCACATTCAGCAAGAACAGCTGCTCAATGTTCACTTCCTGTTCGGAAAGAATGTTTCCTAGGCATTGTATAGATAGAAGAGGAACATTTGAACGGCCAGCAAGATCTGCTGGAATGGAATGCAAAGTTGGCGGGAGTTTATAGATTCTCCCTACGATCGCAGAACCTGGACAGAGTCCCTTGCTGCTGGATGATTCTATCGGGCGTGTTTTTAAAGGTTTATTTTTAGGTGACGGGTCTAATTTTTCAATTTTTGTCTTATTTAATATTTTATCTTTTTAAGGACGGATTTAATTGCATTCCAATCCGTTGTTAACCAGCGTTATCAAACCCATTTTATGGGCCGACCGCTGAAGGCTAGGCTTACGAAACCTGTCCTCCCGACAAAATTCCCCTTCAGACCGTCCACTGAAGTCCTTTCGGTGCTAACGCTTCATAGGCTAGCAGGAATACGCCACAACGGGGCACTAACCATAAGGAGGGAGCAATGCGACCCCTTCTCCGGTTGAGTCGCAATTGCTGATTTAAGTTAATTTAAATGTAAGTTTTAAAGGGAGAGGTTGAGTAGAAGCTCTTCATCCACTTCTGTGATGGTTGCCTTTCGGGATGCATCTCTGCTGGGCTATTTTCCGGACTCCTGTCCGTGATGTTGGGTCGAGTAGAGGGTCTTCCTTCTTCTTCATCTTCTTCTTCTTCATTCTTCTTTGGCCTGAACTTTTCTAGAATTGGCAGTAACCGATGTTACATACCATTAACCTTAGTATTCCCGTGGCCCCGAAGAGCTGAACGGAGGAAAGTGCAGGTTTCTTCTTTCTTCCATACTGTCAGTGGCTGCTGGGCTGATGGCTGCTGGGCTCGTTCCCTCATTCTTCTTTCTTGAAAGGAGGGGGAATAGGGAACTTACAAATTTAGTGATACCTATTCACGATCGCGGTTTTGGGGCGGCGATCGCCTTTTCAGAAGAAGTAAATAGAATTTCTTTACGCTACATAATATTAATCTCCAGACACACGTGTGTCCGGGAAGGGTTTGGGGGGACCGCGTGGCCGCAGTGAAGAAACCATGTTTGTTTGTTAAGGTGGCTGCTGTGAGTATCTGTAACAAAATAAACAGAACACAAAAAAAAGAAAAGAAAAGGAATTTATATTTTGGGATGGCGGGATTAAAGGAAGGGCGTCGTTTCCCTCTCTATTTCGGTGAGTGCTTAGCCAAAGACCAAGACGGCACGACGAGTCGTTCCACACCCACGTCTCTCACGTTTCTGAAACAAAAGAGACAAACAAGATCTGCTGATCTTACACCACCGTACTTTTTTTTGTGGGATCATTTAAAATCAATAATTTATAAAGAAATTCGTGCTAACAAACAAGAGTTGAAAAATAAAATTGTAAGATCATGTAGCGATATAATTAAAGAAACTTTAATAAAAGTAAGATGTGAATGTCAACAAAGACATTATTATTGTTTATAGGAAAATGGGAATCATATTGAACAAATGATTTAAAAATTGATACTTTTATTTTATTGAGATAAAAAAAAAATGTGTTTCACTTATTATTTCTTAACGAATACTATTATTAAAAAACCTTCATAACAAAACTAGCTAATGAACGATTTAAGCTTTATTTTTTGATTAACAATTATTTATGCGTGAATCAGTTTTTATTTAATCATTAAATTTATCTGATAAAAATTCTTTCTTTTTTCTTGTTTAGCCTCCGGTAACTACCGTTTAGATAATTCTTCAGAGGATGAATGAGGATGATATGTATGAGTGTAAATGGAGTGTAGTCTTACATTCTCAGTTCGACCATTCCTGAGATGTATGGTTAATTGAAACCCAACCACCAAAGAACACCGGTATCCACGATCTAGTATTCAAATCCGTGTAAAAATAACTAGCTTTACTAGGACTTGAACGCTGTAACTCTCGACTTCCAAATCAGCTGATTTGGAAAGACGCGTTAACCACTAGACCAACCCAGTCGGTTTATCTGATAAAAATTATCAAATTTTAAGCGAACATAAATAATACTAATAACATTGTTATTGTTATTATTTTATTATTATTATTAGCCGGTCAGGTCTCACTTTACTCACCCTTCTTGTCTAGCCAGAATCCCCACTGTGTTCATTATCATCATGCTCGTGAGAATAATACTATGAAATAACAATTAAACCTGTTCAATTTCTAAAAACAAGGAGTATTGTAATTTCTTCAGAGCAACAGTTTGGTCAACACATGACTTGAAATTTTCGGTATGCAGGTTTCAGAATATTCAACAAGATCTTAAAAGTACTAGTTAGTTTTAGTTGTTTACCAATTTTTCATACGCACATAAAATATTTTTCACAGTTCTTAATGTTATCGACAAGCACTACGAGTAGATCACTGTACTTTTTTCCTCATTTTTTGTCATTTTGTTTTTCATATTTTTTAATAAAATAATCGGAGGCAGATGCAGCCAGTCGTATCGCACACACAGTAACAGTAGTAATGACTGTGTTGGTTGAGCCGTACGTCACCATCGCACCTTTAAAGTTAATTTTCTTTAATCGAAAGATGTAAAAAAAAAAAAACAAGTAAACCTTTTAATTAGAAAATTTAATTTCAAATATTGTAAGTGGTCTCCGAATCCTATTTGACCAACGGTTCGATCATAGTATTACTAAAGAAAAGAATCCGGTTATTACTACAAGCTTTGAAATTGTAAAATATTTCGTACTGTAACTGTCCTATGTTATTTCAAGGTATAACACCTATGTTTGTGCAAAATTTCAGCTCTATAGCTTCGGTAGTTTTTGTGTGAAAAAGTAACAGAATTCAAGAAACCACTAGATTTATATATATATATATATATATATATATATATCAGATCAGAAATCGGATTATAATTATTAATATTATATAAATTTTAAATTAATATATTGAATCTGTTAGAATTATTTATATTTTAGGGATATATTTTGTTTTTCAAGTATTTCACATACTCGAAAATTCAGAGAAAAATTATTAGAACACACCTCCACTACACAAAAATGCTACACATACAGCTAAATCAAAAATACAAAGTAACCGCTGAATTAGTTCCGGTATATTTAACTTCAATATATGATCTAAGCATCGTTTTGTGTGTGTGTGTGTGTGTGTGTGTGTGTGTGTGTGTGTGTGTGTGTGTGTGTACTTGCGCGCGAGTACACCCATACAACTTTCTAATAATAAACGTTTCGACCAAATATATACACATATATGTATTTTTTTTGTTTGTCTATTTGGAACTGATGCTGATGGCTTTGCCTCACTAATTGAAACTGTTGACAACCAATGTAAACTTGAAATTAGTTTCGCAGAGACTTCGCCATCATTATCTTTGTCCTCTTTACAAACATTCATCGTCCCTCTTGTTCTCTATGAATTTATCGTTGTATGATTCTATCTCTTTCATTCTATTTTCATACTATTTCGTGTATCTTTTCTCTAATGCAAATATAATAAAATAGACATGGTCACGCACACAAACATACTCGCGCACAAAACCCATTTAGTTACTTCATTCGATCTAATTAAATACTACTATCAATATGTCGAAAAAAATTTAATGTAAAAAAACAATAAAACAAATTAAAGAGAGATATATTTTTTATATTGCTATTTTGAATGATTTTTTTTTTTTATAACTGCTTTTTCTTTATTAAAAGTTTTTAAAAATTACATAAATATCTTTCTGAAAAAATAATAAAAACTAAAATATGGAAAACCACAAAAGGAAAGCTACAACCGTAACAAAAAACCAGCCGATTGGATTTTGTAATTCATTTTTTTAATTTTCTTATTTTTTTACTTCCTTGTACGAAGTAAAGGAACTATTGTGATTGCGAAAAAATTTCGGTTTTTATATTCCTTTTTTCTATTTTTTAACTTTTTAAAATAATACGCACGCAAGAAAGTTGCGAATATAATAGCAAACATAGCGAATATAGCTAGAATAGCTATATTGAAAGAAAAAGTATAATGATCGTATTAAAAATAGAGTAACTGGTATTTCATATCTTACGTTTAAGGATCCATCTTGATTATCTACTCAAATAATTAAAATATTTATGTAAGCTAATTTTCGTGTACGTAATAGGAATTTGTGTCGTACGCTTTTGGCCTTATATCTCAGATTGACCGAACCGATTTTTTCCAAATTTGGCTCAAGAATTTGTAAATGTGAGGTATTGAACATGTTATTTTTTTCTCAAAATTCTTTTAAAGGATTACGAATATCGCGAAAAAACAAATTTCGATTTTCTTCAGAGCCACTTTGGAAAAATGTTTTCCTTGGCATAGTTTATACTTAAATTGTGTAAATAGGTTAAAAAAGGTTTTTTCAAAATAATCAACTCCCAGCTCATAAAATTGAATTATAAATGTATGTATTTTTTTGTCTTTTTGCTTTACCTCCCTTCGGTTTTAATATGGTTAACTGGCATTTCTCCCGCCACCACCCCATTTGGTCGCCCTAGAGCATAGACAGAATGTCAGTGCCAAGATACGGCTACTGTGCCTCTAAAACAGTTCAGCGACCTCGTTACCTAAAAGCTCCTAGTGAGCTACCTATCAGCGTGAGCGGATTAAGCAGGGTGCTATTCACCACCCGCTTATGTGTCCCAACCGCTCACTTGTCAAAGTAAGTCTAGAACGGGGAGGCGCACACCTTATTACAAATTACTAAAAGTCATTAAAGTTAATAAAATAAAAGACAGCAATTTAGGCTGTCACGCCTCGGTCACTGTATGCTTGCTAGTGCCTGTACACCATTTAAAGCGCTTGGAGCTTGTATCTGGCTGGTGGCCAGCCATTATCTCAGGAAAAACTTCCCACAGCGGCGCCATAGGAATCAGTATAACCTAGATTAATTAAAAAAACTAGCGATGACAGTTGAACTTCGCAACCTCATCGAGGAACTCACACACGGTCCGACAATGCGGCTCTCGCCACACTGACTTATCGTTTATGAGCGGCCAGTTTTCCCCCTGACCTCTAAGTTTCAGGGTGGCCCGGTCTCTAGCCCGTCCAAGAGCACGGCAGAACATCATATGCTCGTTCGACTGGACCTCCACGCAGACACACAACTCATCAGCCGCTAGGCAAAACCGAAACAGAAATTGCTTCAAATCCACATGGTTGGTGAGTACTTGGGCACCCGCTGCCCTTAAAAATTAATTCGAGGCATACCATCCTCCCAGATCCTGTATAAACCTATACAAGGATCTTCCCTTAGTCGTGGTGTGCCATTCAAGCTGCCATGCCTCCATCGAGAGGCTCCATAGTCTCTTCCGCAGGCGGAAAATGGGCAACTGAACGAAATTTAGATCCGGTGCATTGTGATCGCCGTTTCGCTCCAGTTCTAGCCCGGCTCGAAATCGTATCCCAAATGCCTCGGCTTCCCGACCTCTTTGCAAGTTCCACATGGCTGTCCGAACTTTCATCACTAAATCGATTGGAAGAGCCTTTCCCAATACGGTGGTAGCCTCGTAGGAGGTTGTTTTAAAAACACCAGTGCATATTATCGAGGCTCTGCGCAGTGCTCTATTTCTATCCAACCTATGCGCCCAAATTGGCGCCGCGTATGCGATCATGCTCTTGAAGACACCTTGGTACACCAAGTACATTTGACGGCCCGACAACCCGTAATCCTTCCGAGCAATCCTTCTAAGTTTGTGCATCACAGAGACGGTGTCCTCCGCAACTTGCTTAATGTGGTTACTAAAAAGCAACTTGTCATCAAACAAAACACCTAGGTACTTATGAACCCTTACTCGGCTGATTACACAGCCTTTATATTTAATGTGGGGGTTACGACTGCTTGGTAATTTTTCTGTACCCTTCAGAAGTATAAACTTCGTCTTGGCTACAGAAATCTTTAAATTTTGCATGTCCATCCAGCCCTCGGCGGTTGATAAAGCCCCTGCGCCCTATTCTCTAGCTGCGGTCGAGAATTACTACGAACTAAAAGGAGACTGTCATCGGCGAAAGCCTGGGCCGTGACCCCTTCTGGGAATGTCAACCTCAGAACTCCATCAAACACCAGTTTCCACAGCAGGGGACCGAGAACGGAACCCTGCGGGCTTCCCCTGGTGACGTATTTTTCCACAACTAGGTGCGCATCCTTAAACAGAGCCGTGCAGTTAGACAAATAGTCTCTTACCACGGCCTGGAGGGCTTCGGGAACATTGCGGCGTTCCAATTCATAGAGGACAGAACTCCAACACAAGGAAGGATATGCTGCCTCTATGTCAATAAAAATTGCCAAAACGTATTTGCAGTCGGGGCTTTCCACCTCGGCAAGAGCATCTAAGATGCAATCCTTGGTGCCAACCCCTTTCATGAAGCCATATTGGCCTCAATTTAGAAACAGTTCATATCGATGTTTTCCCAGAGTCTTTCCACAACCAGCCTTTCCAGCAACTTACCGAGGACCGGCAAGCGGCTGATGGGCCGATAACTGATGACCTCACCAGGATCCTTTCCAGGTTTTAAGAGCACCTTCACCAAAGCCACCTTCCAGCAAGCCGGAAAGCAGCCCCAGCTTAGGCACCCCGAGAACAGTCTGCCAAGCGGCTCTCTTATGACAGGCAGCAGATGGTAAAATATCCGGGTAAAGTTGGTCAATCCTCGGTGCTTTCTTCAATCCCATTTAAGAAAACGCTCGGTCTGTATCTTCGGGTTCCACGGTCCGAACGCCAGGGAATGGTGTTTCACCTGCCCTAATGCCGATTTCCGCTTCACCTTTCGGAACATATGGAAACAGAGTATCCAGGAACGCCTGGTAGGTCGCCACAGATGTTAATCTGGTCACGACCACCAAACCCGCACCGAACATTGGAAAACACGTGCAATGGCTTCAGCTCGTTACAAGTCTTTGCGAGCTGCCAGTTGCGCGTTGCAACTCGCACATGGAGTCGTTCCAAAACTTGGGTTTGTCTTCCTTGATGGCGTGAACGCATTCATTACGGGCACGCCGGTAGATCCGAAGACGCTTAGCGCGCACGTGGCTAACGATGGTTCCCGTTAGGGGGCAGCGCTGGTACCTTTTCTTCGCGGACCTCACTCTTGCGCGCTGCGCGGAAGTTCGGTTTTAATACATTTATATACGGTTTATATTACATTTTTTGGGGATTTTGTATATCATATTATTAGGCGTGTAAAAAATCTACAATTTTCGAAAATTATAAACTCCGCACCTTAAACAAAGAAAAGCTTTTTGAAAATTTTTAAGTCCTTCTTTACCTTTTATTAGATGGGGTTATAGATTTATAGAAAATCGAATTAAATCTCAACCTATTAATGACTAATTTTAAATTTATTCCCCAACTTCAACAAATGTAATATTCGGTTTTGGTTTTTGGCATTAACTCATTTAATTTTGACTTCTTTGTACGAAGTGAAGGAAGTATTGTGATCGCGAAAATATGTACGTACGTATGTATCTAGCATAACTCAAAATGATTAGCCGTAGGATGTTAAAATATTGGATTTAGGACTGCTGTAACATAAATTTGTGCATCTCCCGTTTTGATTGCAATCGACTAGACCAAAAGTGACCAATAAAGCCCAAAATAAAAAAAATTGGAATTTTTCTTTTTCTTAACTGCAGTAATAAGTCCTCATTGAAAGCTTTTTAACGATATATCATAAATGGTACTTATTTTCATTGGTTCCAGAGTTATATCCAAACAAAATTCTAATTAATGAAATATTTGGATCTTAAGAGGGAAGGCCTATCGGTTCAAATCCGACTTCATCTCCTATTTTCTTTTTTTATTTATTTTAAATTTGTAGATTTGTTAATAATTATTAACCTCTGATTTCCCAAAAAAGTACAATAAATAATAATTCAATAATAATAAAAAAAAATCGAAAAAAATATCAGTAAAATTTTATCTACTTTTCATTTTAAAAAAATGTGTATATGTAATATAATAGGCGTACAAGGAAGTCATGTGGTGTCCATGTCAGAATTTTTTAAATTCGGTTAAGTTAATAATTTCATCCAAATATGAACTGTACAATCGTAGTTAATTATTTATCAGTAAATATTGAAAAATCTTTAAAAGAGTGAATTAAAACATTTTTTTGAAAATTATTTTAACAATCTGTAACAAAGATTATAAAAATTCAATTTGTTTTCTGAAACATCTCGGAAAGATTACAATCGACATAAATGTCAATTGAAAATAGAATTTTAAAACTGAAAAAGGTTAGATTTATCACCTAAGATATCTATAATAAGAATAATCTCTCCAAGATCGCGAAAGTCATTACAACTATAGTAAGATAAAATCTTATATGAGTCACAAACGATTCACCTATCCGACCTCTAAAAATTGCTTGAGATCGAAAGAAGTTTAATAGGGAAAATCCATGGTCCAGAGTTAACATAGAAAGGATAAGAAAATTTAACAAGGCGGTTTAAAAAATCAAGAAGACCTAGAAATAGCGATAAGGAACAGATTAAATTTCTTGGAGCGTATGAATAAAATGAACCCGAACTGATTAAATAAACAAAACTTTGACAAGCTGTGGAACAAGAAAGGCAAATAAATTTACCTGAAACAGATAAAAGTGGATTTTCAAAGGATAAACCTGAAAGAAGAGGACTGTTGTGATAGAAGTGACTTCTAAAGTATAATTTATTATATAAATGTTTTTGTGACAGAAAAAATGGACAGTGAGCAAAAACGAATTTATGCTAATAACATGAAAATCGTAAGGAAGAAGAGAAAAATGCTGCACTGAAGTGATATTTTTTCAGGAAAAAAATTGACTTTCTCATACAAAAAAAAAAAAAAAATGTAGCCCGTTTGGTGATGTGAAAAAAAATGTTTAAAAGAGTAACAACTAGGGAATACACCTGAATGTTGATAAAAATAAGAAAAGTGATGCAAAGAAACTTTTTCCGAGCCTAAATTGAAGCTCTTTGAAATGCGAAAAGTTGTATTTTTTTGGGGTGGGTGGTCTTTTTAATAAAAACAAAAAAAAAATATGTACAAGAAATATTTACCAAGCATGAGCTATGCCACTCATACTTTATTATACTTATATCTGCACATATATATATATATATATATATATATATATATATATATATATATTCATTTTGTAATAGTGACGACAAAAATAAAAAATTGGAGTATATTTACCCTCTACCTGGAAAATCTAACGTTCAAATGATATGGAAACAAATTACACCACACATCACAAGTGGAATTTTTATCAAAAAAATAAAAAATTATTGAAATTGGTTCATTTGGAAAAGATAAAGGCTTGTAAATACATTATAAAACACCTCTGTTAAGTTTAAAATCTATTTCCTTTTTTACTTACGAAGTAAAGATTGTATCGCGAAAAATTCCGGTTTTCAGATTTTAGCGGATGTATCTATTTTGATTTCTTTCGGCGTGACATCTGTACGTACTTATGTAAGAATGTATGTACGTTTACGTACATATCTCACACAACTCAAAAAAAATTAGCTGTAGGGTGATGAAATTTTGAATTTAGAACTGTTGCAACAACTAGTTTTGCACCTTCCTTTTTGATTGCAATCAACTGAACCAAAAGTGTCCAAAAAGCCCAAAATCAAAAAAAAAAAAAATTAGATTTAGAATTTTTGTTAACTGCAGTAATAAGACCTCTTTGAGAGCTTTTCAACAATACATCATAAGTGGTACTTATATTCATTGGTTATGAAATTTTAATTAATGAAATACTTGGATTTTAGAAGACGAAGGCATATCGGTTCGAATCAGTATTTCACCTCCTTTGTTTAATAATTTTTTTAATTTATTTTTTTGAACTATTTTTTATAATTTAAATATACTGATTTATTAATAATTATTAAAACGTGATTGCAGAAATAGTTCTACAATTATTAATAATTCAATAATAATAAAATCAGAAGTTATTAGTGAAATAAAACTTTATGTACTTTAGAAAATGTATTTATGTAATTTAATAGATATTATTCCACATTTGTATATGTAACAGATAGGTGAAATATGAGATTATTTAATATTAATTGAAAATTAAAACTTAGAATCGTATTTTTTATTTTTTATTTTGTAGTTTAATTTCTGTTTAATTTTATCTACATTAGTTAATTACAGAGAAACTGAAAAGTAGACTCTCACAAGAAAAAACATGAACACTGATGCATACATGCCCTATCTTTAATAATTTGCAAAAAATTCTTATCTTTTAGTACATTACTCCTGTGATATTGTCGGACAATATACTCTCTAAATCGGAGTTGATCATAATTTTGTTTGTTGTTGTTGTCAATCATTTAATTGCTCTTTGGTTTGATATAATTCTTCTGATCTTAATTTGTGTACACGTTCTCTAGGTTTCAAATTTTCTTTATATTCATCATCTTTTAATCTTTTTATTCATTCCATGGTCTTATTGTTTTCGTCCTCTTTATATTTATCATCTTTTGTTAATCTTTTTATTCTTTCTTTCGTTTTAACATTTTCCACACAAATTCGTGTGGAAACATATATAATTTTTACACGAATGTTTGTTGTAGTTATGGAATTTATGCAGTTTATTCACAAACACCCTTTTTCTTAGTTGGCCCCATAAAAGGAGGTCAGGGACCGTCAGATCTTAAAACCTTGGCGGTCAATCCAGTGTAGATCTGAAATATATTAAAGAACTAAGTTCCATTTACTTACGGTTTTCAAATTAACTCGTAGATCAAAATCACATTTGATCCTCGCAAGTTCTCGAGTTACTTTAATACGTTGTATCAGTTGAAAGGCGTGGGTAACGCCAATGTGTTACATATCGGCAGAGATGAATTCAAGCTAGGCGTTACTGGGTACGCCAATTTCTGTGCCGTCATAATTTTTCTAATCAAAGAAGGAAGGTAAGCTACCAGCTTACCAGAAGCATACGAAAATAAACTGAAAAAGTTTTAAAGATATGTCGTAAATTTACCAAAAAGGCACAATTAATCAAATGCGAACCTGATATCGATGGCTTTCGAAATGTCATCAACAACAAAAATTAAGTATTGGTGCTAGAATTATTTAGATCCGAATTGCCGGTTATAAAACGCTTGCTTGGTGATTCTGATAATACCTCTAGACCGGAAAAACTTACTCCCATGTGTAATTTTTAAAAGAAAACTTCTACCGAAAGTTGAAAATTTCCACCTGATGTCTACGAACACAAGAAAAGGGATGGATAAGTAATGAATTAGTATTGACCCGGATTAAATGCGTTTGGAAGTATCGACCAGGCGTTTATTACGAAAACCTTCCGTACTTGTAACGGAGAGTTTTAAAATCGGACCATAAAACGCGAAGACTGATCGCTGGAAAGTGTGATTAGTCTATTATTCCTGATGGAATGGAATCTGTTCTTTAACTTCTAGATAAATACGATTACCGATCGTTTAAAACCAAGCTCTGTAAACAGTATACAATCTGGATGGTCACTACGACACACGGGACTGTTCTGTTAAAATTAATAAACCGTCTTCGACACAGATTTTTAAGTGGATTATTGAGGCTCGGTCAGAAATGCCGGATGATTTAATTACAAGGTCGTTTGGTGAATGTATTTCAGACGCTCTTGATGCAAGTGAAGTCGATTATTTATGGTTAAGTGATAACAAAGATAATTGAAATTCTACGGATGACGGAAACTCGAGCACTGATGACATTAATAAATTAGGGTAAGGTACGTTCTATAATTTCTTGCTTTTAATTAAGTTTACAGCATAGACTGACTTAGTCACATTATGCAGATAACCAAATACAGTTATACGTTCAGCCGTCTACAGTTATTACAAAACTTCACAATCTTTTACAGTTGATGCAAAAAAGTAAAAAAACTTTGTTTTAATTTTCCAAACCTGGGTACACGTTTTACATCTGTACGATTGATACCCGCGTAGATAAGATATATAACTTTATTGATTATAACTAATTTGCAATATTTTGTCCTAGCAAGTGAATAATAATATTAAAATTAATTTTAATATCGACTCACCTTAGTGCTTTTTTAGTTATCAAATTCACTTAAGCGGTTTTGTAATTGTCTTCAGAATCAATATTTAAAAAAAAAGACTATAAAAACTGACCGGTGTTTAACAAATATTCACAGAATGGCATCTGTATGCTTCCAATAATTGATAAAAACTAATCACCTAATGTTAAAATTTATGGAGATTAAATTTACTGCTTTTTTTTTAATTCGTTTATTTAAAATTGGAGTGAGGTTAATTAAATAAAAATATAATTTCTCCGATTCGGTAATCATTGTCTAATTTCAGTTATTCATTTATTGTTATTTGTTTTTTATATATTATTTATAAAATATAGTGGATTACGGATATTCGGAATCCTATAGCTTCACTTCTTTAACCGGACCATATAGCCTTGCTAAAAGGCTGGACGTATTAAGCGATAATAACGAAATATGAGGAGATGAGCGTTACGACAAATACTATTTGTTAAACACGATTTAAATCTTATTACTCAGTACATATTCATAATACAACACTAATGGTATATAAACTGCATTATTAAATTGTTTTTATAGTATTACATCATTCATAAAAAACAAAGCTTGAAAAAAAAATAGAGTTTCAAGTCAAAATAATGAGTTTCTTTTTATGGCCAGTAAAATACAAAAATATTTCTTTAACGTCTCTTACTGGTTAAACTTCTTAAAAAGATTCTTCTACTTCGCTCTGTCGTCTCCATTTTATTACTTGGCGTTCTAGAAATTTGGCACAGATTCACAATTCTGCTAGCGAGTTTTCCTTCATTGCCTTTGTACATAAAATAATGCTGTCCGTCAAACATTTGCATAATGTGTAGATACGCATTTGACTTCTGGTTCGTTTTTTTTTACATTTAACATCGTCCGATTTTTGAGTAATCGTTTTAATTAGTCATGGGCAATTTCATTTTCATCATAGTATTCTATGTTCGTCGATTTTCAAGCATTCTTCACCTAAATTTTGATCCTAGTTCCTGTAAAAAAGGTGTTAGCATCATCTTCGGCATCGGCTTTTAAACTACATTTGGCATAGCAATTTCCGAGTTTTCTACTTTTTACTTCTTCCAAGTATTCACTATAAATTGAATTGTCTCTAAAACACTGAGACGTGCACTGATATCTTTAGCCGTAGCGGTGGAAGTCAACATATTTCCTTCAATTCTTGTAAAATGTAGTTTAATAGTTTATTTTGGTAAATAAATTAAAAATTTTTTATTGTTCCCATGTCGAGTGGTTGAATTAAACACGTATTTGATAGTAAAAACTCAATTTAACTATTTAACCTTCCCTCCGTCCTTCATCCAGACTTCCATCTCTAATAAAATTGTATTATTTTATGAGTAAAATAAAAAAATAAATAAAGTGCCATTTTAGGCCGTTAAACCAGTGTCATTTTATGTGAATTATATGAAAACGTTTATGTTTTTACGAAACTTTCCCAATTAAACGCCTGCCCCGAATAACCGGTGGTACTATTAAGTGGAATTTACTGTGCTTATTGTGAGATTTTTACATTTTAAATGTTAAATCAACATTTTCTATTATAAAAATGTATATTTTGTAAAAATAAATAATATTTATAATTTTTTTTATAAACAATAATACTGTTAATGGAATCAAATAAAAAATAAAAAATTTTTTTTATAAAATGGAAAGTATCATTACCTATATTTTTTATATAATGTTTTATATTTGAAGTTCTTTTCTAATACTTTATTTTTATTAATTCCTTAACTCATTTATTTCTCACAGGAAAAATCCTTTAACCATCCGCTAAATCAACCTAGAATGAAAAAAGGGAGGGGAAATGTGATATCTTCATAATTATAACTTATCTGATATTGGATACAAATATTTAATCATTCTCATTCATCATTTTTGTTTGTTATTAAACGCTTTTGAAATCACCCCACATCATTACTGGTAATGCCATAAAAGTATAAATTATTAAATTAATTTCACCCCACTAGATTACCTTTTCTTAAATGATATAATTTGCGTGAATTATCAAATTAGGGTTGAGAAAAACCGTTTATTTCCTAATGCAGAATAAGGTTTTATTATAGGGCGTTTTACAATTGTGGATATCAAATTAATCTTTAAGATAAAATTAAAATGATGATAATCACTAAATTTTTACATATGGATGATGTATATATATATATGACATATATATGTAAAGGTAATAGTTAGGTAATTCAACCTATATATATATATATATATATGTACATACATAGAATTTACTACTGGAAGTTCTTCAAGGATAAGTTAATCTATACAAATTCCGGTAGAAACTTTAATACTTTGCTACCTACCTAAATGAACGATTATGAGATTATTACATTCGCTTTTGCGTATAATGGTAACAGTTAAAGAGGGATTTATAGGTTAGGTTGGTAATTAAAGTTTAATGGTGGGGAGAAATGTCTTTATGACGTCATTATACAGAACTTCATTTTATACTATACATTTCGGTTAAAGTAACCTGTTACAACAAAGTAATCATTTTATAAATCATAAATATTACTGTTCATTTTCAGATAAGTTTAATATTTTTAAAAAAGCGTAATATTTAAATACAAAAGTTTTACTGTTGTTTGTAATAGTGTGTAATAAATTTATTTCTGTTTGATATATATTTGTCTTTTACGTGTATAACTGTTAATTTAAATATTTTGTCTATGTCCTATCTTAAAGTTTATTTTTCCATATATGCTATTATTAGTTCTCTGATCATTTGTAGTGGCTGAATTTGTTTGGTTCTACTTTCTTTTCTAATTTCCTTACGCTAAAATTCCTTCAAGATTTACGGGAAATTTAACCAGTTACATATTAATCGGTTAAGATTTTTCAGCCGTAAATTAATTATTACGTTATTATTAAAATTATACGTAAGTAATAAATTTTAATATAAAAATTAAAAAAAGTCATTGTATGTATGTATTTGGGTACAAGTGAATATTTGTTTCACATCTCCTTCTAAAGCACAGGACCGATTTCAAACAAACTTGAGATAATTTTTATTTATTAACTGAAGAAACACTGTGGGTGTTAGATAATCTCTACCGCATGCTGCCGCAATGGTTATGGGTGAGAACCTTAAAACATTATAGAAGGTTAAAATTCTGGAACTTTCTAGAATACTCTAGAATATTTTCAAACGCTATTACATTTTGGAAATTTGTAGAACTTCCTAAAGATTTCTAGAATATTTTGGATATATCTAAAATATTTCTGAACATTATTGCATTTTGGAACAAGAAAAAAAGCTAACAGATGTTGTCTGTAGGCAAGCAGTGGATTAGTCTGTCATTGCAACCTTGAACTCTGTTGGGTTACAGATGAAAGTATAGTTTTTATTTAAATGTATAATGCACATATTTGTATAGCTACAACAGTTATTTTTATATGTATATTTGTGTTGTTTTTTTTTGTATGTGTTTTCGTATACAACTTTCGGTTGTCTGTAGCATCTTTTTCGATCCTTACGGTAGAATTAATTAATTAATTAAATTAAAATTTCATAAAATTAAAAATACATATTTGTGTAGTAGCATTAGTTATTATACTTTATATTATTTGAAAGCTTAAATACATACCCTTCCTTCAAACTCCGTCGTTTTCATTGAAACAGGGTAAGAAACAAGCTAAATTTGAAAGATTATATTTAAAAGAAGGAATACAATGGAGATTTATGTTTGTTATTAGTAAGTTTTTGTAAAAAAGAAATGGATTGGTCTAGATGAAATTATGACCCAGAGCAACGCCGGCTATATAAGCTAGTAAATTAAACGAAATGTGAATTTTCAAGATTATTACAGAAATTTTATTTACTTTGGCCACAGAGAATTTAATGAAATTATTAAAAGATATATTTTATATTAGATATAACTGGTGATTGGCAAGGTCTTAGTAGCAAACCATTACTTAAACCCACCGGCTTGGTCTACTGGTGAACGCGTCTTCCCAAATCAGCTGATTTCGAAGTTGAGAGTTCCAACGTTCAAATCTTAGTAAAGGCAGTTACTTTTATACGGATTTGAGTACTAGATCGTGGATACCGGTGTTCTTTGGTAGTTGGGTTTGAATTAACCACACATCTCAGAAATGGTCGACCTGAGACTGCAAGACTACACTTCACTTACACTCATACATATCATCCTCATTCAACCTCTGAAGTAATACCTGACGGTGATTCCCGGAGACTAAACAGGAAAAAAGTATGTAATTGCTTGTGAACATTATCAAATAAAAATCACAAAGCTTTATGTATAAAACGCATAAATATTTATTGCTTTGACAGTTTTTTCCATTACATTTACTATATATTTTACAATATTATTAATGTTATTTATTTTATTGCTGATGAAATGAATTAATACGCTGTCCGACAATATGAAATTTATTGTTTTCATATTTACATATCATTTTATAAAAAAACTTGTCACGTTCATTCATATTCTACATTCATATACAAAGTACGCAATATTGTATATTACAATAGAATAGACAGCAAAAAAGTAAATAAAAAAAAATGTAATAACTTGCCAGTATATTTCCTTTGTCAGCTTCCCTTTTATATAACATAAAGCTCATATGGTTACTATAGAAATACATGTACATGAAATAACTGATATCCGATTAACTGATTTAAGGAGAAAATGGGGCAATATTTTACTTTAAAAAACTATAAATTAACCCCAGACAATTTATTTTTTTTAGGTAACAAAAATGTTCTTATTTATCAACCGGAAAGGAAATTTAGATTAAAATTAAAAAAAAAATATATATATATATATATATTTCGAAAAATTTTATTTTAGGATTTATTTTCTCTAATACTGTTAAGATATATATACCGGTCAGAAAATCTTAAAAATTGATTTTAACAGCGGGGAACTGTTCCATAAACGCTTGTATAAACTCCTACCCCCAGTTTTATTTTTGGCTGCCCCCATAGTCGTTCTATTGTTTGAATGTGCACCTGCGTAAGTGGATGAATGAAATTCTGCGAATGATTCACAGTATGTTCGCATAAATTTCCCGTTCAAGTAACGTATACCATTCTATTCAAATCAGCGATCATAAATTGTCATTTGAACGTGATGCGATGTGCTCTACTTTACTCGGCAGTAACATATCTACAGAACTACTTCAAACAAGAAACATTATTTCGTTTTGACAAACACCTCCATGCCCTCCAAACACCTATTGCTCCTAAGGCACTCTAACGACGTTATTCTTCCTTCTTACAAACAGAGACTCGTTGATCTCTTGTTTTCAGATCTGTTGACAATTTGATTTTTAAAGCTTCTCGGCGGTTACTTCCCGTTAAGTAATTTCTCCTATCGACAGCTGTGTTATGGTCGATAATTTGCTCACGGAAAGCCTTAATCGTCATTTCATAGCTCCATGAATAAATAATTAGTAATTTTATCAAGGTATAATTTAGAGCCCTGAAATTATGTATCGGGTCACTGCCTTTTCTTCCCCTGTCATCAAAACGGTTATTCGAAATATTTAAGGCCATATCGTGCTCCTGATTACACACGTTTATGTTCAGGTAAAACACCGAAACTTTGAAACAAAAGAACACAATTCATTTTATCTCCTGATGAAACAAACGATGCAAATGTATTTGCAGGATCATCTATAAAAATGTTGAGATATAATTACTACAGCGGTGGCAATAACCGTACAACACTGGTCGAAAATCTACGATTTACTGATTTAATTTTAAAATAATTATCAAAAAATCCAAATAACTGAACAATAAATAATCAGACAGAATAAACACGTTCATATTAACAATCGTAATTGTAACAATATTTCAGAATAAACTATCTTAAACTTTGACAGGAATGAACATGAGCTTGAGTTTTAAATTTCTTTAATACTGTCTTTTATACGTGGAACAGTAAATGCAATTTAATATAAATCGTGGAGTAATGACGTTTGAAAGGATGGGCGGAGGATAGTGAAGGACGTTTTCTCTAATTCTATTCTGCTATTTGAAAGTATTCTACAGGTAAAATAAATACGATATCGTATGCGAGTCAAGTCCTGCTTACTTTTTTGATACTCTACTCCCCTGGGCCGGTCCGACTGGTTGGTATTACGCCTCCCAGGGGAGTGTCTGCTACCTCTAACGAGCCTTCCCGCCTACCGGCATGGCAGGTCGGCTCGCCGGTCAGATCTTTTGAGTACTTATTTTATTTTTTCCCTCTTTTTTGACACCACGTCATACCATGATTTGTCTTGACGTGGTGAAGGGTCTTTTGTCTTTTATGTAATTTAATTTTACAATTATTTCCCTAATTTAAATTCCTATGGAGTCCCCCAGTGGATCCTTGAAGCCGGCACACCTCAGCATGACGACCCTCACCACTGGGGCTGTCCGCCCTTCCCTATCACTATCCCTAAAAACCTCGTGTGTTCTCATCCGCATCCTTCTGTGATATAACCCCCCTCGCAAAGTCCGCTACCTTCCTCTAGTTATTCTCGTTGACCATCATATATCTAAATGCTTCTATGGGGCTTTTCCCATCAATTCCTGAGGTGGCCCTGAGTGTTCTCCATTTACCACACTCAAAAAAGGTGTGTTCGGCACTGTCTTCTATCCTACAATACATGCAGCCCGGTTCCGGCCTTCTTCCAATTCTACACAGGTACTCATTAAAATTTCCGTGACCTGTAAAGAACTGAGTAAGATAGAACTCGACGTTCTTATGGTCGACCACCTCGACCACATACGGTCTTATGGATGTAATTTTAACCTCTGCACCATACCCTGTCCTATTCATTAATGCTGCCAGTATCTCCTGTTCCGGAGTATCCATTTCAATGTCCGTTATGTGCACTATTGTTCTTCTACCTACTCTAGTTTTTAAGTCTACTTGCAGGTCCGCGGCTTTATCCCTGAGCGTACTAGTAAAATCTGCTGCTCTTTGAGCCCCCTGAATGCGGACATGGAACTCCTCATTCCTACCTTTTGTGAGGGCTTACCTTATCCTGATAGGACTTTTGTCTACTCTCCAATGGTACTTTCCCTTCTTTCGTATCAAATACATATTTTTTATAAGGATAAAGTATATATAAGATCAGCACACTTCCGATTAAAACCTATACAAGGAAGAAATTATTGTAAGTAACAACACTCTCTGATTTTGAAATGACTCACGTTCCAGTAGTTAACGCCTCTGACTTCATTAGATTGTTCACATCATCTAAACATTGGGTGCTTTATTAAATCGAGATGATCAGTGTAAAATCAGGTTTTTTGTTCAGAAATATTCGTTCTAATGCTACACAATTTTACTTAGAATCAAATTCTCTAAAAGCTTTCTTTAAAACTTTTTTTTATGTGTTTATTAAATATTTAACAAAATGGATAATGACGTAATTTTCCCTCTTAATTTGGGTCAAAAGAATTACAGTCTTGCTTAATTTTACCAAAGGCGTAATAATCAGGGCAAACTTTTTCATCAAAACAAATTTGCTAACGATGCGTTTCCGAACTTAAGTTTATATGAACTTTTTTCTTTATTTTCATCATTTTAATGTGTCCTGAAACATTGTTACGTTATTTTTTAATCACTCCGTATTTAAAATAAGACGTTTAAAAATCCACTACATCGTAAAACTGTATATCTTTTAAATTCTTTTTTTGAAATTTGACTTATTGAATTCGGCATCATATTTAAAAATAAATATCTTATGAACCAGTAGTTCGGTTTTCATTAAAAATTCGAAAAAAATTGAAGTTGTATGATTTAAAATTTTTTTGTTGTGTTTTTTTTAATTATGGTTAAGCCAAAAAAAAACATGGTTTCTTTAACGTCATCTAAAAGTAGTAACCATTGGTGAGAAATGGAAAAACCGAGAAATCGGTGTAATAATAAAATAAGTTAACTTTAAAGGGTATTTAGAGATTAATATCAAGGAAGAAGGCTACTTCTTCCTTGATATTAATCTTCTACTTGTTACATGTAGAAGTATAAACTACTTTTTTTTTCATTTAGTTAGAAAACATTCATTAATGTAAAATTTGAATTAAAAAGTTTTGTTTTTTTTAATAACCTTTTAATTATTTTTTTTTTCATTTTTAATACTTTTACCAATCAGTTTAATTTTTCAACAAAAAAAAAAATTAATTATTTTACTTCAGAACTTTTATTTGTTTACGGTAAATATGATTCATGTGGACTGATGAATTCAATTATAATTCTTTAGATTTCAAAAGTTTATTAAGAGTAGCTGTTTAAAAAAATAAATAAATAGTAACGTGTTTTTAAAATGTAATAATATTCAGTTGTACTAAACCAGAAAATAAGAAATTTTTCCTAATTACACACCATCATACTTAACCCATTTAAGTTTTATTTTATTTTTGATGTTACCTTTTGGTATAAAAGATATTTCGACCGATTAATTAAAATGAGATTACAGTTAAAGCAAAAAAGATTTAGATATTAATAAATATTAATTGATAAGATATTAAATATCAATTTAATCTCAATGTTTTGGAAACCATAAGCACATAGATTCATTATAGTTCTACTTGGGTTGTCTCAAGTTGTGTTGGTATAAAAAGTCAAAGGGCTTTTGTACTGTGACTGAGCAGTACTGAGCAGGTAGTAAGTAGCAAAATGCCGGTCAGCAATCTATCCCCACCATGCGTGACAACTTTGTTTTCTAAACTTTGTAAAACCTGAGTATTTTACTTATACTTTTAACAGCCTACTTAATACGTACACAATTATTTAATAATCAGCCGATTCGCTTGCTCTTCCTGTTTAGACCCCCACTATGTTCATTATATGCATGCTTGCAAGAATAATACTGATAAATAACAATTACATGCTGTTCAGTTTATAAAAACTATCAGTGTTTTGTAATTTCTTCAGAACAACAGTACGGTCACTGTAGGACTTGAAATTTTCAGTGATCTGAAATATGAAAGTTTCAGAAGAGTCGTTCCCCATCTTAAAAATTAGTAGCTGTAACTGGCTACTCGTCCTTCTTACGATAAAAAAAGTATTTTACACCGGTTCTGTTACTGTTACCGACAAACACCATGAAGCGATGGCCGTATTTCCTTTCTTATTGTTTAATTAATTTTTTTTTATTTCATATTTTTTGGTCAACTAACCGGAGACAGCCAGTCTCCGGTTGGTTGATCACGCACGCAGGATCAATTTGGGTAATCGCTGTGTTGCTTGAGCCGTCGCGCCGTACACCGTCGCACATTGAAAGGTATTTCATCGATTACCGTAAGAGATATCGAAAAAAAAAAGTTTTTGTAAAAATTTAATTTCAAATACTGCAAGCGGTCTCCGAATTCGACTTGACCAACGGTTTGGGCATAGTAATGATTATCGGCAAGAAACCAGATTTGGTTTTTATCGCAAGCCATTAACGGTCACCATCTTGAGACGATGAAATATTTTGTAACGGCAATAGTCGTATGTACTTTCCAGGTATTAAAACATTGTTCAAACAAAATTACAGCTCAATCAGATCGGACGTTATTGTGTGAAAATCCCGATTCGTTAGTCCATGTCTCGTGGCGATCAGGTGTATAATTTTTATATTATTATATATCGATATATCGTATATATGCCATAAAAATATGCGAATATATATTTTTTACTTCCTTTTACGAGTAAAGGTAGTATTTGTGATCGCGAGAAATTTCGGTTTTCAGATTTCAACGGACATATCCATTTTGAGCATCCCTAAATCTATTTTTACTAATTTCGGTGTGACGTCTGTATGTACATACGTACGTATGTATCTCGCATAACTTAAAAACGATTAGCCGTAGGTTGTTGAAATTTTAGATTTAGGACTGTTGTAACACCTAGTTACACAATCGGCTACACAATCTAGTTACACAATTTGGCTCAATCGATTGAGCCAAAAGTGTCCAAAACATTTGGATTTTGGACTTTTTCTTAACTGTAGTATTAAACTCTCGTTGAGAGCTTTTCAATGGTATAACACAAGTGGTACTTATTTTCATAGGTTCCAGATTTATAGCCAAATGGAACTTTAATTAATGAAATATTTGGATCTTACAAGAGGAAGGCACATCGGTTCAAATCCGACTTCATATACAGATATTTCTTTTTAACTTTTTTTTTTAAATTTAAATATATTCTTTTATTAATAATTATTAACCTCTGATTGTAAAATATTTTTACAATAAATAATAATTCAATAAAAATATTAAAAAAACTTAAAAAAAAGAGTTATTAGTGAAATAAAATTTTATGTACTTTTCATTTTAATTTAAACATTTTTATAGAGGTTAACAATTATTAAGAAATCAATATATTTAAATTAATAAAAAAAAGTAAAAAAAAATATGTATATGAAGTCAGATTCGAACCAATGTATTTATGGTTACGGATCCGACACGTTCCCACTTTCACCGAATGCTCCACTCGAGGAAATATAGTACATAGTGTTAGAAAAGACTTAGACCTTTGTTTGCAGAATAATGGATCTCATACATTCATGTCTTTATTATCTGGTACTACGTCTAACATCGATCTCTCCATATGCTCACCGAATTTACCCCCTCATCTTAATTGGTCTGTTTGTGCTGACTTTCACGGCAGTGACCACAAACCAATTATTATTGGTTTCGGTGTGGACCACGATATTAATAGAAGGCCACAGAGGTGGATTGTTGAAAGGGCAGATTGGGATGGATATCATAAAGCTTTCCAATCACAGTATGACGAGACGGTGTGAACATCCTTGAGCAGTGTTCCTCTTTTACGTCCATGATACTTGAAACTGCCAGCAGATATATCCCACAAACATCTGGTAATCCTAAACGTCCTTCCTTTCCATGGTGGAATGATGATTGCAAATGTGCTATTAAGAATCGAAGGCGAGCACTACGCAAATTTAATAATAGACCTACAACTGAATATCTGAATTTGTACCGCAGGGCTAGAGCGGTATGCCGTCGGGTCTTCTTGAACGCTAAGAGGAATTCATGGACGAAATATGTGAACACCATCTCACGTACTACTCCCACGTCTACTGTGTGGAAAAAATCCATGCAATTTTCAGATCGCCAACGCAATCTATTCTCGGTCTAATTGATGAAGGAGAACTCCTTTCATCATCTTCGGCTGAAGCAAATACTTTAGCAAAATCTTTCCGTTCGGTGTCTCTCACTTCATCATATAGTAATGACTTTCAAAGGTACAAAGCACAGATAGAAATATTGGCGTTAAACATTGGTGATTCGCTTGGTGAATTGAGCACTCCATTCTTATTTAAAGAATTGTTGCACGCACTTAAGAACTCACGTGACACTTTCCCTGGACCAGACAACGTTCGCCTTTGTATGCTTTCACATCTTCCTAACTCAGCACTACAACATTTTTTGAATATTTACAATAGTTTATTCGCCGAACAAGTCTTTCCGCCCGGCTGGTCAGAAGCATTTATTGTACCAGTTCTAAAACCTGGTAAAGATAAAACCGATCCCTCAAGCTACCGCCCTATTTCTTTAACAAGCGTGCTGTGTAAAGTAATGGAGTGAATGGTAAACCGCAGGCTTACATGGTACTTGGAGAAACATGGCTTTCTTTCTTCGGAACAGTGTGGTTTCCGGCAAGGAAGATCTTCCATTGACTATTTAGTGTCAATGGAGACAGCCATACAAAACGCCTTCCTGGACCACCAACACCTTGTTATCTTCTTCGATATAAAAAAGGCGTACGACACAGCCTGGCGACGTGGTATTCTTAACACCCTCAAGAGATGGGGAATCAAGGGCAATATGCTTCCTTATATCCAGGGATTCTTAAATCACCGAACGTTTTGTGTTCGTGTAGACGATTCACTTTCAGACAGTGTCGTCTCGGAAAATGGAGGACCACAAAGTAGTGCATTAAGTGCCAGCTTGTTTTCTGTAGCCATAAACAGCATTTCCAATTGTGTACAGGCTCCTGTCTCATGTTCTCTATTCGTTGACAATTTTGTTACTAACATTGCGAGCCGCTCAACACTCACTGAAGAGCGACTGCTACAGAACTCCTATATTTCACCTTGATGCTTGGTCCAGAACTACTGGTTTCACATTTTCTCCGTCAAAACGAAATGTGTAGTCTTCTCTCGGTTAGGGAACCCTTCTATTCCGTGGGTTTTTCTGATTAGAGAGCTTATTGCTGTCTCTCCTTACGTCAAGTTTCTAGGTTTGCTTTTCGATAGCCGTCTTACTTGGGTCAAACATATAAAGGAATTGAGGACAAAATGTTCCAAACTTTTAGATATGATGCGGGTCCTTAGAAACACCAATTGGGGAGCCGATCGGTCATGTATGTTGCGTTTTTACTATTCCCCTCTTCGTTCCCGTTTAGATTACGGTTGTGTCGCCTACTATTCAGCTCGTCAAACCGTGCTTAAAATGCTGGACGGTGTACATCATGCTTTTCTTCGGCTTGCCACAGGTGCGTTTAGATCAAGCCCTATCGCAAGCTTACTTGTAGACTGTGGCGAGCCATCACTTTAAGATAGACGAGACCAGCTTTTGTTATCTTATTTTGCCCGTCTCAAAGGACAGCCAAAAGGACCCGGCTTTTGAACCAGTTCTTAGGAATCCTAATTTACGGAAGTATGAAGACTGTCCATGCTGTACTGCGCCTGTGGGTGTCCGTACCCGACGTCTGCTGCAGCACATAAATGTTGACACTCCCTCTCGTTCTTTCCATCACGTCCGTGCTCATATCCTCCGTGGAGAATAAACCTTGTAAATTTTACATTTCACCTTACAACATATGATAAACAATCAACATCACCTACTGTTTTCCGGCAAATGTTTCAGTATATTCTCACCAAGACGAACCCAGACCCGGTGATATACACTGACAGGTCGAAACAAGACGGTACCGCTGATTGTGCTTTAGTTGTCAATGAAAGAACTTATATGTTTGGCCTACCCGGTATTACGAGTGTATTCACCTCTGAACTACTCGCTATAAATAGGGCTATAAATATCGTTAACCCTAAATATAGAAACATTCTTATTTGCTGTGGTTCGTGTAGTGCTCTCCAGGCGTTAGAAAACTTTTATACCAAACATCCTGTCATCATTGAAATTTACGATGCAATCGCTGAGTTAGGTAATGGCTCGGTCCCTAGCCACGCAGGGATTCTAGGTAACGAAAGAGCAGATTATGCTGCCAAAGAAGCGTGTATTCAACTTTCTTTCACCACCCGAGTTACTACCTTTGATTTTATTAATCGTGTAAAACAATCACTGAGAGCAAGGTGCCAAAGTTACTGGGCGACTATCGTCGATAATAAACTCCGACGGATTAAAGATTCAGTGTTGCCATGGCGCTCCTCTTGCAGAAAATCTCGTCGTGAGGAAGTGGTCCTCTACCGGTTACGGATAGGACATACGAGGATCACACACGCATACCTAATGTCAGGAGAAGTCCCACCCCTATGCACACGATGCAACTGCCGCATGACTGTGCACCACTTTCTCGTGGACTGCATATGTTATGCTACGTTGTGTCGTAAGTTTAATCTACCTAGAAACAGCCGTGATATCTTGTACAATAATAATGAAATTTTGGACCGGATGTTTCTGTTTTTGCATAGTACCAGGTTACTGCAAAGAATTTAATATTATCATATATATTTTTATGCTAGCAGAGTTGTTGATAATTTTTAACCTTTACTTCCAATTTTGATTTTTTTGGGTTCTATGTCTTAAATTTTATTATCCGAGAAGGGAGCCTTTTGCGCAACCCATCGGAAATTGGTAAGTTTTCTATAGTTTCTTTATTAGATTAATTTAACTTTTATATTTTAAAGACTCCGTCCGCGGTATTAGTTTTGAGTTTTATTTTACCTTCTTGACTCTTGTTTTAATAAATTTTTATTATATGATTAATATTCATTTTACACCTTATAAGTTTTATTATTTTGTAGTTATTTTACCCTTTTATTAATAAAATTCCGGAAGATGGTAACGCCCAGGCGTTTTTCGCCCACAAAAAAAAAAATGATATTACCCATTCCTATTATAATTATAATTTTTTTTTATTATCTGAATAATGAATTTACATTAAAAACATTTATTTTTTATATGTTTTTAAAATATATATTAAAAAATAAAATATTTATTATGTTTATTTTCTTTCAGGTGAGTAAAATTATATGTTCTCTACAATTTTGGTAAGCATTATAACTTTAATTTATTTTTAATTGTATTAATTATTTGAATTTTTATTTGTTTTAGTTCAATTATTTAATTATTTAGAATTATTTGTTTTTTTAAATAATTCGTTAAGATGATTTTTCTCGAGAAGGAATGGTGTTGGATATAATGGTTTACCAACATATTTTTTTTTTTTTAATAGAACGTATAATGGTGGTAATTACGTAGTCAATAACGTGATTTATTTAGATTCAGGTTTCTATCTTACTTGAGTATCGGGCAAACGTACTAGCAGCTTAAATACCTTACTTTTACCTTCAGTTTATTTCTATGATGTATGACGAATATTTTAGAGATTTTTCCTCGTACAACATTTTTATATTTTTTGCTTCTCATTTCATCACATTTAACCGTATAGTTTTGGTCTATTCGGCTTTTGATATATTCAAAATTTCTTGTACTTTTAACAGTTAAAAATAAAAAAAGGCTGACAACACTGACTTTCCCATTACGCGGCTTTTTTCTGATGCAACGCTTACACACACAACTTAATCAACAGCTGTACGTTAGTGCTTTACTAGCGCTCCTTGTGGTGATAGGGGGTACTATTGACACAGTATGCTCACTTAGCCACTAGTTTAGAGCATCTTTTGTGGTGGGAATACGATTTCGAAAAAATTTATTTTTGCAAAACCTTTGTCAAAATTTTTCAAAAATTTTGTCAAAATCGATCGAGTAGTTCTGGAGATATAAGGTGTGAGACATTGAACACACACGTACATACGAACATTCGGAAAATTTCCATCTGGTTTATTGGATTCTTTAAGAGTCAAAACTTTGGAGTCAAAACGTCAACATCTGGTGAAAACGGCATATGCCCAAATTGGACCGATTAAATCCTTCCTGCTACAACTATAGCATTAGACGAGAAAGTGATATAAGACTGGTTGAGAAAATAAAAATATTCCTTTATGAGAAAATATCATTAAAATTGAACTGAATAATAATTAATTATGTTAAAACATAAAACTTAACACAAATTAAGGTAAACATAATATAAAAGATCCATTTCCACACATATTTGAATCCCATCAAAACTGTATGGATAGATGCAAAGAAATGAGTTGTAAAACATAATGCTAATGATATAAAAATGTACAACATAATTTTTTTTTAATATTCATCACACATCACAGAAAAGAGCTGGAGACAAAAGTGAGATCGTGAAAAAACTGAAGAGATAAAAAAAAACTTGAAGTTGGTGATGTTACAGATGCATCAACCATAAAGTTGGAAAGCGATAGAGATGAAAATTATTCAAAGGATACTTCATCCGCTGAAAATGAATATTTTAAATGTCCATATCGTTACTTGAGAATCAATAAAACTTTATTTCAAGATATAAATAAAATAATTATAATAGTATTAAAGAAGAAATTTTAGTGTAAAAAATAAACATTAAAAGGATAGATGAATTATTTTCTTTCATATATAAACTGCAAGTTTCGGTATTCGTCAATTTAACTTCGTATTCAGCTGATTATGATAGTATAACTGTAGTCCAATAACACAACAACACGGATTATAATAACTGCTGCCAAATTCGAAAGCCGGTTTTTTTTTATTCAACTGCGAGACAATGTAAAGGGCGACGCAAATCTGTTCACATTGCGTGCGAGAGAGATAGACTGATAGGACGGTGGAACAGTTAGATAATCATTCGTTTACGAATAAATCTCGTATAGCTCCGTACACTTTCGCAGTATGCAGAGTTTCAGAGTTAAGGATTATTCAGAGTTAAGAGTTATTTTCAGAGTTTCAGGATAGTTAATAGCGCGGAAAGCCAGCCGTCAGGCTATGTGAACAGCAACGCCGCTCGCTATACTATCAATCATCCCATATCTGATGCCAGAGTATAAAAAAAATTAAATTGCAATAGTAAGGTTAAATTTTGATCTTTGGACAAAACCCGCGAACGTTCACCAAGTTAAGCCACTTTTGTTTTATATAATTGCCAAATACGTGATTAAAATTGGGAAAAGAAGGGAAATCATTGGTCTTGGGTGGACGTTTACCATTGGTTATAGTCATTTAGTACCGAGTGAGCAACTCAAACCGAACTGAATTGGCACAAATCCAGTTATATGAATGTCACCTTTAAAGTTTCTATACTAGTTCATGATTTAATTTGAAACCGTATCATACAACTATTTAAAAACAGATAAAGCGAAAAGTCTTAATTATTGCGATGGGTTTCTTAAAAATAGTATGGGTGAATATATAGACCCGATGATGTATTTCATGTCGCACGAAACACGATTTCATTTACGTGAGCAGTTAATTCGCAAAGAACCAGATAATGAAAATCCTCACCTGATGTTTGAGTGCTCAATTCACGAATGAGAAAATCAGTATATTATAGATATTGTTTATGGTAATCGTATAGTGGGGGCCAACATTTTTTGATCTCACTATTAATACGGAAGTGGCCGTACAATTTAACATCTTTTTAAAATTTTGTAAAAACATCTAAACTTTTGCTAAAGTAATTAGGGGGAGCTTTTATGCTGAATCCCCACTTAGTGAGTTTTTGGCGGGAAACCTCACACACCCAGTAGTACGGGCTGCTGAGCGTCTGACAGCAGATTTTTCCCCCTCCTGCGAAAACAAAAAAATACAGAATTTAATTTACGTTTTTATTTTTTTCATTTTATGAAAAAAATCACAATTAAAATCATACATGTCGCTTCGATGTTTTTTTGTAGCGGCATAGTTTTAAGTTGCTTATTCTGTATTTTTTAAAGGTAGTATCAGATGTATGTGCATAAATTTTATTTATATCGTAATACAAAAAAAAAAAAAAAAAATAGAGTAGGTAATTACAATTTTTATGATTAGAAGATAATAAATTATCGATAAATTTGATGTTTTACTGTGCAGTTAAATTATACTGTACTGCAATTTATAAAACAAATTAACAAAGTCATTTAATTGTAATTGTTATTTTTTGTGTTAATTAAACGTGCTCTTTTGGATGAATAAAATAATTATTTTTTTGTTCCAAATACCGACCTTGGATAAATTTAAACATAGAAGAAATTGTTCGTTATCACAAATTCATTGTTTAATGTTTCTTATACGTATTTAAAGCTATGATCATACATTTCAGAAGTATTACGATTTAAGAAATGACCAACGGGAAATTCACGCAACACGACTGAAGTAAACTACAACAGAAGCGTTATTTGTATAACGCTTGTCATTCAATTGGCTTTTTTTCAAATTTTTTCCTCTCCTCACCTTACAAATTCTCGAAGAGAAAAGAAAAAACAAGAATTGATTATGTGTTTTATAAAACGTAGACGAACATAAGAAATTAAAATTTATCTACATGGTTAAAATATTAATATTGTAATAGTACTGAAAAAAATCCCCAAATAAATTTTGTAAAAAACAAACTTTAAATTGCTATAACAAATTTTTAAGATATCAATTTTAATTTAAACATATAAAAGTTTATTTTGAAAGTGAGCTACCTTTCATTCTAAATCAACTTTTTTACAGATAACTGCTGGAATCGCTATATTATCATAACATGGGTTGTGACGCCATTAATTTAGATTAGGTTTTGATTGATCTTATTTGTTGTACTAAATTTGTTCAAATAATTTTTGTAACTTATGTTTGTTATTTATATAGGACGGTGATAAAACTTAAGAATTCTTATGGTTTTATTTTTTCGTAATAACTTTCTAAAAACAACATTTCTTTCTGGTAACTTTGGAATTGTAAACACAGTAATAACACTTTACAAGAATGGAATAGAGTGAAAAAAATTATGAATAAATGTGAATTGATTAAGGAAAAACATTTATTAATTAAATTATCGGAAGAAACTGTATGAAAAATCCTTCAGAACTCCCACCTCCACTGTAAATAAGGGAAAAGGTCTAGAAGAGACTGGTCAGGGCTTATCGATGTCGTTGTTGAATACATATTAATGAATATGTAACACAATGATCTTAAGTACTGTTTTAGTGGGATAATGTTAAATTGGGTGGGGTTGGTGAACTGAAATAATGTAGAAACACGTTGACTAGTGATTATAGCCAACAGTAATAAAAGCTTAAACTAGTACTGTAGATGTTTTACGTGCTAATCAAATTAATCTCGTGATCTGGTGTTACATCGAGTCTATACTTGCGTTTATACCGTACCTGTATCATGTCAATTTAGACCTTCCGATGCAGTGTAATATTAAAGATACCAGTCCACACACTAACCTTGTCATATCCTTAACACGTATCTTCTTAATTGAACAACGATCTGTACAATATAATATAAAATTGGTATACAATATAAAATGTCTGTATATTAAAAAAATATATGTATAATGGATTCTTAATACAAGGCTTATTGAAAAACGTCGGTTGTAATAATTCCAATATTTAATTTAGGTGCGAGTCATCCCTTAAAAATGTATCTTTTAAAAACTTAGTAAACGAGGAATCAAAATTTAAAAAACATGGGAGGAAGGTTTAAGAAACTTCCCTCATATTAAGGATCCATTTTCCGTAAATGAGGAAGCAACATATTATTCAAGATTACTGATATTTAAAAGTCCAAAATAAATGAACACTAATAGTGAATATTTAGAAATATCAAAGAAATTAATTTTACGAAAGTTTTCCAAGAAGCTGTGTTACTTTTCTTATCTTTGGATGATGGCGGAGTCAAACCAACAAAGCTATTGTACTACAAAACTAGAAAACAAACTTAATTTTTCGACACCGAATTTTGTCTTTTGCCCAAGATTTCACGAAAACTACTAAAAATACAGTTTGGAACCTACTTTTGTAATTTTTAGATAGGTTTCATATAAAACCACTACCTTTATCCGTTAATTTGGGTTGAAAATCAATCTGGTTATATGTATCATAAGTAGAGCATTCTAAGTACTAAGTACTGTCTTAATAAAATTAAATTTATTACGTAACACATACTTGGTTGTACTGAATTAAATTTTTTTGTTTTCTGTCATTTGATTGGTTTTATGATATATACAATTTCCAATTTCCTTCTCGAATCATTCTCTTCCTCAACCGTTACTACCTTTACTTAAATCTCTCTTTTAACAAATTAACTAAACCTGAATATCTTTATTAAAAAACATCCCAACTCCGTAAGGGAAGACTCTTGTGACGTTTCCGGTCGCCACAAAATCCCCCGCCGTTCCTAGCCCTGATGGGCTTTAACGGGAGTCATCTTTCGCCCTAAAAAATTTTACATCTCATAGTAATAAGCCAGGCCTAGTTGGGATGCCACCGATGTAAATGCCTCGGTAGACATTTACATCATTGTTTTTATAAACTCAGTTTTTGCCTTCGATGCAGGCCTCATCCGGACATCTTGAATATCCTACATCGTAGCACTCTCAACTAGCTAACCAAATTCGTGGAAGCACAAACCACGCGTCTAGTTCTACATTTTATAGAGCCAATTCGTATGTAAATGTCTCATAAATCCGAGGCAAATGAATAATAACATACCACCAAATGTTTTGTTCGCAACAACGAAGTTTATTCCTAGTTCGCTTAGTGAACTCAACTTCAGTTCATACCCGTGACTTGGTTTCATTATTGACTCCGGTCTGGTCTACCAGTGAGAGGCGGACAGACCTCCTACTACCAGTCAGCTCCATTACAGAGTCCCGCGTGACACTTTCACTTATCGTCGAGATGCCGCTACACCTCACGGATGCATGGAAATCCATGCCATCGGAAGTGCAGTCTCCATCGCGCCGACAGTGATGATTACTCATTATTAAAAAAAAAAAAAAAACAGCCAAACTGGTTTATCTTTTTTATAAGATCATTACATAAATTTCCTCTTTTTTGTTTGTGTTAGTTTCATTTCTTATTTTATCGAGCTATCTAATTTTCACCTTCCTTTCGTAATACCACATATCAAAGGCCCTTTACATTTACAGATCTGTATTAGATATAAGCAGACTTCTCATTTTTTTTTTTTTTTTTTTTTTGTATGAAAGCTCTCCTTGCTTGTATATGTTTGGTTTGTGTGTCTTCATTCGTCTATCCTTTATTAATTTTTCTCCTTAAATAACAAAAGTCTATGACTTCCGATATACTATGTTTACATATATTAATATTTATTAATTTATTATCCTTCAACTTTTTTTATTCATTATCTTTGTATTCTAGTTTTATTTTTTATAAAAACTAAATTTTTCTCCTAGTAATAAATTCGTGTGTTTAGTACTTCATATTTTAACTTATCTTTGATGTTTGCCAAAAGAAAAATAACATCCACGAATCTTAATATAATTATTTTTTCTACATGAATACTAACAAATTTTTCTCATTTCCTGCGTAGGTTCTACATGCCATTTGAATAGTAACGTTGACAGGTTATATCTTTGTCTCATTGCTTCGTTAATCAGAGTGATTTTTTTACAGATTACAAATAAACTAATGCCCTCTCTTTTATATAGATTTTCTGAAACCAAACTAATTGCCATTTATATTACTCCTTCTATCATACATTTTATTTAATTGTAAAAAGCCCTAATGAGTTTTTTGAATGAGATATTAAAATTATTAGGAGAAATTTGTATTTCTTATATTTGTATTTCTTTTTGCCTTTCTTTGTTGTATGCAGTAGTTAACATTTTTTATTTATTTTTTTTTAATAATGCGAGGGAATTTCTCTCTATTCCCATAAATTTTACATACTGTTAATGATTACTCAATTATACTTCTTTCTACCCTACATGATAGTTCTACATGATAGTTCATGTCGTTTTGGCATTATATTTGTTTTACTCTTTCACACCTCCGTTTAATTGAGATCTTAGTTTAGAATCTCCTCGGATGTCATCAATCTCTTTTCCTTCTCTACCTCTTTATCAGATCATTTTTCTCTTCTATTCCTCCATCCTTCTATGTACTCCTGCTACCGTTTAGCTCTTTCTTCTTTTAGAAAAAAAGATTAACAATACAGTTATCTGATACTTAAAAAATGTTGTCTTCATTTCCGGTTCTCTTATTTTCTTATGGCATCTGTATCTTTCTATAATCATATTTTTTTCTTTTCGATTACACATTACCGTCAACCAGTTTTATTGTGCAACCTTTGTACTTTATATTTAACATATCGGTGTATATTTTTTTTTTATTCCTTACCTCTTGGTTTTCAAATTTTCTACGTTCATCTAATAGTTGTAATCCATTTCTCATTATACATAATTATTTGCCTAATTTTACTTATGTATTCAACATTTACTCTGTTTTTCTTAATTGTTTCCTTTAAAATGATCCATTATCTTTAATTTAATTACTTTTATTAATTTACGATTTGTATCCATGAGTTATTCAAATTTCAATTTTAATTATTTTGCTTTCAGCGTATTTTTATCTAATTTCTTCAGGCTTTACTCTTTTAATCTTTTTTAAATTTTAATAAACTATTCGTCATTAGTAATTTATGAGTAGAATCGTTGTCTACTCCTAGCTACTTTTTCAAATAAACAATTTTATTACAAAATCTCCGTGAAACCGTTGTGTAATTATCTTATATGTTCTTTCATTTCGTTGTATGGATTTTGACCTCTCTTTTATTAAGGTTAAAAACTTAATAAAAGAGAGGTCAAATTTGTTCTAAAATATTCTTTTGTTTAGTAACATTGAGAAGTATATTTTGTAAAAACATAATTAAAATCTGCTACATATTTATGTTTTGTTTTTAAAAATTTCGAAATTTTTACATTTGTATTTATTTTTTCATCCATACCATTGTACTCAATCAAATTGTCTGAAAGTTTTGAGTAAAATTTAATTTGTTTATTACCCACTTAAAAAAGAAAATTAAATAGTGTATTTTTCGACTCTAATTTTCAATCTTTAACCCAAGGTTTTTTTAAAAACTACTAAAAATATAGTCATGGGATTTTTTTTAGTTTTTTAGGTCAAATTACATATAAATTCACAAAATTTACCGCGTTAACTTAGGCCCCAAGAATTGTATTCTGGCTTAGTTTTACCGAAGAACCAGAAATCTTGGGCGCAGTCTTTCACCAGCCGACACTCTGAAGCGTTTCGGAACTTGAATTTCTTTATTTCCACAAGTCACTTTAAATTGAAATTAAAAGATATCATTTTACAGAAACATAATTTATCAGCAGATAATTTTTTTTTAATATTACTCATTAAAAAACTAAAACACACGAATTTTCTGCATCTTCATACAACGTGTACTAAACGTGTTTAAATATTATTCATTAACTCCTTCTCAATTGTAACATTTTTTTAGTAATTTTATACTTAGAATGATTCATAAAGAATATAACAATTTTTCAAGATATATTTTTCTGGTGATAAATAAACAAGAAAGTTCATATATATATATATATATATATATATACATATATATATATATAGGTTTTAGAAAAGCTTCGTTAGTGAGTGTCGGCTGGTAAATGTTTTCGCTCTAATTTTTGCGTCGTCGGTAAAATTAAGACATTTTGTAATTCTTGGTACCCAAGTTAAAGAATAAATGTAGTAGTTTCATAAATTTGAAGTGGAAGATTGGAAAAAGATAGGTCCCAGATCTAATCCACCGGGTTTTCTAGTGGTGAATGCGCCTTCGCAAATCAGGTGATTTCGAAGTCGAGAGTTCTAAGTTTCAAATCCTAATAAAGGCAGTTACGTTTATACGGATTTGAATACTAGATTGTGGATACCGGTGTTCTTTGGTGGGTTGGGTTTCAATTAACCACACATCTCAGAAATAGTCGACCGAGGCTGTAAAAGAGTATACTTCATTTACACTTACACATATAATCCTCATTCATCCTCTGACGTAATTCTAATGTTAGTTTCAGAGGCTCCTACTTTGACTCCTTTTCGAGAAATCTGTAATAAAATACATAATACTGGGGTTTGGAATAAAATAATTTTGTTAAAACGGTTAAGGGTTTATAATCCATTTAAAAAAAGTTATTTTACGCCAAATTTAAAGTGAAAAACATAAACGGTTTTCGATCTCAATTTTTATTCTTTTATACCCGATTTCGCGAAAACTACTAAAAATACAGTCCTGGTATCTATTTTTTTTTTCAGTTTTTCCTTTTCGATTTCATATAAAACCAAAAAGTTTCCCGTTAACTTAGGACACATGAATTATAGTTTGGCTTAATTTTACCGATGACGCAGAAATTAGGGCGAAATATTTCGCCAGTGACACTCGCTATCGAAGCGTTTCCGCATGTATGTTTATATGTACTTTTTCTTTATTTTGATCAGTAGAACGTGTACTGAAATTTAGTTACATTTTTCGTAAATCAACCTATTTTTATAAGATTGCTCTTATCAAGATTTTTCCTTGATTTCCCTTGATCTAACTAGGTAAACGCTGAGGCAATTTTTTTTTTGAAATAGTTTTCCCATTCCTGATTTGAACAATATATATAATCTTCCGATCAAAATTAAATGTTAAATGTAAATTAAGTAAAAAATTATCTAGATGCCAAACACTTTTTTTTGTTTAAAACGTGATTCTTACCTCATTCTTCGAATGCTGTTTTTTTCTTTTTTTTTCTGTGTATGAAAAATAATGTCAATAAAAATAATGTTGTAAATTTAAAAAAGAGAAAAATGTTTAATTTAACTAAAACATGGGTGGTGATTACGAATTTAAGTAAATACAATTTGAAAGAATTTTTTTGCATTTTTAAAAATCTTTTGTTTGTAATTTCCCTTCTGAGTAATAAAATGTAATTTGCAGTACAGCTGGTTTATGATAAAATAAAAAATGGATAATTTTTAACTATGATAAAACACACTAAATATTGATATAATTAATTGGAAACAAAAGATAATAAAAAAAAATGCATAAAACCATTCATTTATATTTTGATAGTAACGAAAAATTGGGATAAAGAATAAACTTTAATTAAAAGTTACACAAACTACCAAAAAAAAAGAAAATGTGTACATATAAAAAATTAGGATTTTTCACAATTATTGTCATTTTAATCATGTCCTATTTTGATTTTTGGAGAGACTTTATTATGTTGTTTATTTTCTAAGCGATATTATTAATAAATGATGTGTAGAAGTTTTGTTGTTTGACTTTTTATTTAAAATAGTTGAACAGTATTCAAGGACTGACGACCCGAGCGAAGCAGAGTTAAGGTTACACACAAATAAATCTATACTACAATTTTATATATATATATATATATATATATATATGTAATATAAAACAAGTACAGTGAATGGTTCCATGTAATTTAACAATCACTACTAACCATCAGATATCCAATAGTAAATGGGAAATTTTGATAAAATAAGGGAATTTTACATTTTAAAAAATTCCCCTGATAGTATGTTGCATCACTGTTTCGGGCATTTAGTTCTATCGGTGACCGCGAGCTTTCTTGTCTGCGCAACTCAGAACTACGTTATTAAGTGATAAGAAAAAAAACTGACATGCGTTTTAAAACTCCGTCAAATTGATTTATTTATATATAATTTTTTTTAATAAAATTCTAATGATATATATTTATGGTTAATCTGATACTAATTAGATAAAAGTGTTTCTTATAATTTATTCAAATATTTTTTTTAAATTTTTTATCTATAAAAAAAAAAAATCAGTTGATTTTTATTTTAAATTGAATCAATCTGTCATGTATACAAAGTTACTATATTTTAAAAATTCGTAAAACTTTATTCGTGCGTATTCATCAAGTTACACCTGGTAGAAAAACTTTCGCAAATAATTAATACTTTAATATTGTGTGATAATGAGTGAAAGATAATACGTGTTTTTTAATTTCTTTTATGTTTTTAGTAGCTATTTCAAAAATAAATATATAAAATGTATCCTTTTTTAGTTACAGTATATTATTTACATAATTACAATATAAAATAGTTTATATTAGTATTATAATTTTATACAAAATAATAACTAATTTTAGCAGTTAAAGATGGGATTTTAAGGTTTTTTTTAATTTTTAAATTTAAATTATCCAAATATAGTTAAATTAAGGTTACATTTAAGGTTATGTACCCAGGTATTGTGGTTTCCACTGTTAAATGCCGGGTTTTATAGGGATTATTTAAAAACATAAATAAACAATGATTCTGTATAGTATATAATAGAAATTGTACTTTTTGTCCAACCAAAATTTTTTGCCAGCCTAAAAAAATACTAAGGTTATAAAGTAACCTTTATGAGCCAAACTTAAATTTATACAGCATTATGTATCAAATATAAATATAACTTTGTGTTTATTAGTTTTCTAAATTTTTATAGATTGTTAAATAATAAATTTCAGTGCTTCAGTTAGTTAATTAATCGATTTTTGTACTTCAAGTATCAGGTTTTTTCAGTTGAAGGATGTGAGTATGTGTAGTAATTAATTTTTTGATTATTTTTTTTTAATTTGTAGTTATTTTTATCAGTTTTGTTTAAATGATTCCTTTCGTGGTTTCTCATGATAAACAATTTCAAAAAGTTTTTTCTAATGATCAATAAAAAGATTCAATGCTTTTTTTGTTGATTGATCCAAAAAGTTGTTAGCAGGTTTATAAATGCAACGAATCATTTTAACGAAACTCAAATTTTAGGATTTAATTAATTTTTAATTACGTTATCTTTTTTAAGATGAAATGGTTTTTTTAATTTTTCAATTTATTTAAAAAAAATTGTTTAATGTTTATTAAAATGTTATTTTAGAAGAAACATTGATTTTATTTAGAAAAAATTAATTTGAACTTATCTCCATTAATTTGAAAATAATAGAAAATAACGGTTAATTATAAAAGTGTTATATCTGATAATTTAAAAAAAAAATTAAATACTAGTTTCTATAATATAAGTTTTTAAAAATACCCTGTAGAGGACTAACATTTTATAACATTACTGCTTCACTAGAATAAAGAATGCTTTAATGTAACGTAATTTTACTTATGTATGAAACGGGGAAAAAAAAAATTTGTACGTTTTCCATTAGACCAACGCAGCGGGTTGGTCTAATGGAAAACTCGTCAGCCTTTTAGCAATTTCGAAGTCGAAGGTTCTGAAGTTTAAATTCTTATAAAATTTAATTGCTTTTGTACGAATTTGAATATTAGACAGTGGATACCGATGTACTTTGGTGATTTGGGGGTCAGTTAAGCACATGTCTCTAGAATTTCGGCCTGAGTCTGTACAAGACTATAAACCTCATTTACATGTCATTCTGATCCCATATGGGCGTTGGGGGGGGGGGGGTGTTGCTTATTGTTCACTATTTAAACAGTTAGAAACGTACACATTAAGAAAATAAAAACAAAATATAATTAATAATTTACACAGACCTAATAAGTTTTTTCAACATTTTTGCCTAATTAGTGTTTTATTTTTGTTATAATATTCAATTAATCGAGCAATATGTTTATGAAAATAAATTAAAAATACTGGTGGATTATTAATTACGCGAAAATATTATTAATTACAGAAGAACTGTAATGATGAAATAATTTAGATTATTATATTGTAGACCCTCTATTCGACTACAGATCATGAAGATTGTGCCGGTTTATAGTTTTCATTGAGTTACATTGCTCGCATCATACACAGTAAAATTTTTTATTCCAGTTTTAAACAGAAATACAGACTTTTAAAAATATCCAATCCTAGAAAATATTTAAAAATGGCTGGTGTTAGAGAAATGTTGATGGAAAATCAGGCTGATTTTCCGTCACCATGGTGATAGAAAACTGTTACTTATCATGCGCTTAGTAGGGCATGAATTTCTTTTTTAACTTCCTTTAGTACAAGGAAGTATTGTAATTGCGAAAAAATTGGGTTTTCAGGTTTCAACGAAATATCCAGTTTGACCATCCCCGAATCCATTTTGACTAGTTTCGGAGTTACGTCTGTACGTACGTATGTGTACGTCTGTAACTCAAAAACTATTAACCGTAGTATGCTAAAATTTTGGATTTAGGACTTTTGTAACATCTAGTTGTGCACCTTCCCTTTTAAATGCAATCGACTCGACTAAAAATGTTCAAAAAAGCCAAAAATCCAAAAAAAATGAATGTTGTACTTTTCAACAGCAGAGTTTTTCGACAATACGTATATCATAAGTGGTACTTATTTTCACTAGCTCTAAAGTTATAGCCCAATAAAATTTTAATTAATGAAATACATATTTGGATCTTATTAGGGGAAGGCACGTCGGTTCGAATCCGACTTCATTTCCTTTTTTTTTTATAAATATTTTATAATATAAATATATTGATAATTTATTAACCTCTGTTTTTTATTTAAAAAAATTACAGTAAATAATAATTCAGTAATAAAAATAAAGTATGAAAAAATGTAATAAAGATATATATGTAATTTAATAGGCGTACAAGGAAGTCATGTGGTGTCCACACCAGATATTTTTAAGTAGTGGACAAGATAAACGCGCGTAAATTAACGAGAAGAATAACATTTCTTTAGTAAAGTTGTAAAAATACAAATTTGAATAATGAAATTAAAATACGAATTTGGAAGAAAAATAATTGAGGAATAAAATGTAATTAGTCGCAATTCTTTTCCTGTTAAGCGAATATTTTTGCTTTAAATTTATAGGAAAAATTATAGCGCGAATATTACAAGTTGTAAATATTTGTAAAGTTAAATTGAATACAGAAGTAAAATTAATAATTACTTTTGTTTTATACGAAAATACTACGTAACATTCGTAACCTAAATACAATTTAAAGCGATGCACACGCATGCGTAACCAAACCAAACAGTTACAATTATTTTACCATAATATATATAAATATTTAAAGTTAGTAACATTATTTGAATATTTATAAATCCTAACAATTGTGCTACATATTATTTTTTGTACTTCTTAGAAACGTACAGAAATGTTAAAACTTCGAGGTTAGAATTTTTATTAATTGGTAATGAAATTTTAAACACAAATTTTAAATCGATATGCTTCTTTTTCAGTAATTTCTTAAAACAGTTTAATATGCTAGTTTAGTTAAACTTTTATCTTATGTTAAGTAGGTTGTTAAGTTTTTTAAGTTCAGTAAGTTGTTAGAGCTATAACCGCATCTTTAAACCCAGTTTTTACTTTATCTTAATAAATTTTCCTTTTTCAGATATATTTTTTCATTTTGCTTTTTGTTGTTCCAGTATGTCATCAGTTTTTCTTCTTTTTCAAAAAAGAAAAATTTTTTTCCCCGTTGAATTAAATATCATAGAAGCTTGTACGCTGGAATATGTATATGGAAATTGTATAGCGTATAAACTGTACTATGCCTGACCGGGTTTCGAATCCGGAATTTTCAATTGAAAGAGGGACATGCTACTTTGTGATGAGATTGGCTTATTTATAGTAAAAAAAAACCTTTTTAAGAACTCTTGAAGCATTCAGCTTACTCACGTAGACAGATCGTCTTAATTCCTGCTATCTTATTTGCTTATCTCTTTTTAGTCATCTTTTTTAATTTTATCCAGCCGATATTCTTAGGTTTCTTTTGATTTTTTTTTTGTTTTAATAAAATTACAATCCATGTTTCTTCGTAAAAAGTTACACCTTTTACGACTACCGCTAAAAATTAACCTTAATTTTGTAATTTGTTTTTGTAATTTAACTTTCAAATATTGTATTTGTTATTTGGTCATTAAGTTATTTTTCACTTCATATTTTTTTTTCTCCATAACTGTAAGTAATTTATTGTTCCCGTTCGGACATCCAGGTAACAACATTTTCTGAGATTTATGTTTAACATGTCCTGATGGACTCAACTTAAACATTCCGAGTCATATATATTTAGTTGAATTTGGCTGAGGAGTATCAGGTTTTCCCATTCCCTAATGATTAAGTCGAAAACGTAATTTGAAAAGAAGAGGTGATAATTTATTTCCCAGCCTGACGCTGGGAAATTTTATTTCGAATAATTTTAAGGTTTCGCCCATGAATTTCATTATAGAATTTGAATTTAACTTAAAATTGTCTGTATTGAGTATAAAAATTCGGTAAGAAATTTTTGAGCTGTTTTTATTTATTAGTCAATAAATTTTCATTTAAACCATAAAATGTAATTTCAATAATTTAATTTATAAATTAATTAAAATAAACAAAGGTTTTTACCGTTTTATAAGCCAAACAACTTTTGTTTACAGTAATTTTATATTTGCATCAACAATTAAAGTCATTAGCGGCTTATTAGTGTAATGTAACTCTACTGGTAAATGTGAATTCTTGAACAAACTCGGGTCGATTTTCCATTTCTAAGGCGTGTGATTAATCGAAATCCAACCATAAGAGAACACCGCTATTCAGGGTATAGTATTTAAATCCGAATTTTTACCTTTATGAGGATTTGAACTTGAAAAATAAAGGATTTGAACTTGATTTCGACTTCGAAATCAGCTGATTTACGAGGACGAGTTTACCATTAGACCGACCGGGTGGATTAACAAATTTTTTAAATACATTTTCTTAAATAAACATTTTGTTTTAACCCAATTTTTACCGTTTTTCAAGAAATAGTATTTCGGTTATCAATAATTTCTTTCAAATAATATATATTTAAATATGTTTTGAAAATATCTACACTCGTGTATAAAAAACATAATGAAAGTTTTATTCGATTTTGGTAAGTTCAGATGGAAAAAATGTCTAGTTATGAAAACTAAGAATTTTTATTTTACGTTGCGGGTAAAATGAAATAAAATTTAGTTAAATTATTTCGCGTCAATCCGGGGGATGTATGATTTCTTTTTTTACGAGAAATGAATATCAACGCCTTATAATTTCAGCCGCAATACGTAACGAGAGGAGCTATCTTAAGTATATTAATGAGATTTTTACAGTATTTTCTACTCTAAAATAGTTAATGTAGCAGTAATAACTTGGTTAAATATATTTTATTTACTAATTACAAGCAGTTTTTTATTTTCTTCTTCATTTTAACGAGTTTTTATGAGATATTTTTTTTTAATTTAATAATTACTTCTTACTCATAACCCAAAAATCAGTGATGCCAAAAAAATAACATTAAAATTGTGTAAAAAAAAAGATTGATTGTTTTACAAGAAATTATTTAATTGGACACATTTTTAGTTTTATTTTTTTTATTTTATAACCGTCAAAAATTTCAGTTACGTTAAAAAAATTCTTGATTATTTTTCGTTGGATGATTTAGGTTTTTTAAAGAAAATTTGCCATAATAATATAGAATTAGGTTGGTTTACAGTTACTCTTATTTACATTGTTTTACACTAAATTTGAAGCTAATTGTTAAGCTTTAAACTCATCCGTAAATAAATAGTAGTTCTAACAGAGCCGGTAACAATTATTCCGGCTCCGTTTGATCTGAATTTAATAAATTAAAATCTAAAACAATATTAAAAACTAAAAGAAATTGCTAAACGAAATTGAATTTTTTAAAAGGTTTGCACAGTTCAAAAAACAGTCTCACTATATTACCGCAACATCTAAAGCTTTGTTCCAAGGTCATTGCAATCATTGTTCGATAACTGTCGGTGAGATAATTCCTCTCTAAATACATATATATATATTCTTTTTTTGCGGTGAGACCACGTATGTATCATTTTTCTGGTTTTTTTTCTCAAAATATTCTTTCATTTTTTCCGCGGTTTGGTCTTCTTTCTTCCCACCATTTCACTGTGGTCTGATTCTTTTCCTTCTTCACTGTTTCAAACTCAAGCAATAAAAAATGAAAATACGTGTTCCAAATAATTTCGGTTGAAAGTATCTATTTTTATTTTTTTAATATCATATCGGCTTTTTTATTCATTACATATTTTTTTAATTATTTTTCACAAAAACATTAATTTACTTTACAATGAAATATTACATTATTAATTTACGTGCATTACTGATTACAATATTCTCGAAGACTAAAAATTCAGTGAAAAGGATGGTGCTGTATGCTTAAAATAAGTGACGAGATATCTGATTTGGTTGAATTTAATTTTAAGCGCGAATTTGAGTCAAGGTTCAGTTTATTAGGAAATATATTTTTTACTATAATCATACCAGGAAATCTAGTTTCACAAAAGTTATATGTAAAAAATGAAATTAAAATAAGAATGTTTTTGTGGTTATTCATTTTTAAACTTTAGTTAAAATTCACGTACAACTGTTATTTGTAAATTTTATTTTCAAAATTCCGTTATAGAATAGTTCTATCAAAGATTATGTTTCGTTGTTAATTAAGAGTATCAGGATGATATTCCAGCATGAAAAGGTTTCGTATTAATAGGAATTTGGAATAGTCTTTTTTAAAATATTTTTAAAAAGTTTCAGCGAGCATTAAACAATGACATTTTATATTACTGATAAGATCATCTATCATTTCTACTTTATAAACTGTCACAAAATTTTCCAAATTTAGAAAAGACTGAAAGTTTTCATTTGAAACACTATTATTTATCATTTGACATTTTCTTTTTTTGATAAGTACATTTATTTTATCGTCTATTGAAAATCAGTTTGTTGTTTCATCTTGCAAACTTAAATTTAAGACATTGTGGTGTTTGAAAATATTTGATAAGCAAGCTAGTGTTGTGATCCACACTTTGTCTGTAGTTCACAACACTACTAGTCAGTTGCATTATCTTATTCATGTGAAAATGACTTGAAAGAACGTGACGAAAATTAGGCACTGCTTTAAAAATTTGGTACCACTCTGTTTTAAACCTTAAAAATACTTGGAAAAATTAAAAATTACTTTCAAAAATCAAACCTCTCTCGTGGAGTACACTGGGATGGTCGGAAACTCAGAAGCTAAACTAAAGATCTGTTACCGGAAAATTTCAATCCTAAATATCTTCTGATCCAATTCTCTAATTAAAATTAAATAAAAATCAAACGAAAATTTTAAATTTTCTTTAAAATTTGTTTATCTTTATATTATCTACCTACTACAGAACATGATTTGGTAGCAGTTTGAAAATTTTAGTTCAGAAAAAAAATTGTTGTTTAATTCAGAATTAAAACAAAATTGAAAGATTTAAATAAATATCTAAAATTCCATTACCACTTACAAGTAAAAAGCTTTGTAACGGAAAACGGTATATGTATAAGATTTTATCAATAATTGACGGTGATATAACAATGTTTGAAGCAGTTTAATATTTTTACCCCAGGCGGACTGTAGTAAATAGAAGGATGGGGAAAGCTCTTTTGGTCGGGCGAAATCGTAATAATTTTGGCTTAATAGTTTTATTGTTTAGACGTTGTGTCGTTGTAGTAGTAATGAATAAATAGTTGACAAAGAGTATTTCTGCGCTAACAAGAATAAATTTTTTTGTTTAACTAAATCATATTAAAATGTGTTTAAATTTTTTTTTAGATATCAAGATCATTATCGAATTTTCAAAATTAGCGAAAAAAGCTGCGTTACTGAGTTTGATTGCTAATGATATTAAACAAAGAAATATAAGAATAAAATGGAGTCTGGCCGTAAGCGTAGGATGCAGTGATATTTACGCTATTGAATGTTATATTAACGGTCAAGTATTTTACAGTTTATATACAAATTGATTCATGAAGAATGTAACAAACTTTCAGGACAGCTTCTGCTGGAGAAAATACTGGAAGAAAAGTTCATATAAAAAAGGCTCGGAAACGCTTCGTTGGTGAGTGTTGGCTGGCGAATGTTTGCCCTGTTTTCTGCGTTTTCGGTAATATTAAGCCAGACTGTAATTAATGAGATCATAATTAAGAGGTAAATTAATGGATTTTTTTTTTTGTATGAAATTTGACTTGAAAAATTAAAAAAAAAAGATCCAGAATTCTTTTTATAGTAGTTTTAGATAAATTTCGGGTAAAAGATAAAAGACTGGGGCCGAGAAACTTATGTGTGGCGTAAATTACTTTAATGGGTAATAATTACATAAAAGTTTTTAACGAAATTTATAGAGAATTTAGTAATGAATAAAATGATATTGAAATCTACAGAAACTGAATAAAAATTATTATTTAAGAATTTTTTCAAGCTAAATTTAATTGCTTATATATCGAAAATGGCACAAATTTTAAACATTTTAAAATAAATAAAATCAGAATTTTATTAATTTCACGAAGGAACAGTTCGTACTGCAGTTAAAAACCGACCAATCAATCGATTACAGTTGGATTGATGTTATTGATTCGCGACACATTAATGCTAAAAATTATAAGTTATTTCATTTACCATAAATTTTTTTTCCTTTTTTTTATAACAGAACATATTTGCAAGAAAATATAAAAAAGTTGTATTATTTAACGGTTGTATTAATAAACAAAAGAAAAAGATTCTTTGTTTTTTTTAATGCTAATATTACGTAAAATATATTCAATGTTTAAACAAAATTCTCGATGCAGAATTTTTTAAAAATTATAATCTTATTTACTTGATAGTATAATATTCAGAATGCTTTGTGTATTTTATATTCACTAGGAATTATTTCTGCAAAAAAAGATACTCTACCAAAAATTTAAATATTTTAATAAAATATACTTTGTATTGATATAATATGATGTATATTTTTTATTTATTTGCTTTTATTTTACCAAACTTCGAGCTTTTCACCATGTTTAATTATCTCTTGCTGACCTCCATGGCTGAGTAGGTAGCGGCATTTCGTGCGGAGGTCCCGGGTTCGATCTCGGTCAGACATGGGATCTTTTCATACGCTACTAAGGCGTATCACCTGGGTAATGACCATATCTGTTGATACCCGCTCTTGCATTACAAAACAAACAGATTGTTTTGGAAATTACAGAAGTTGTTAAAGAAGTGTTTTAATTTTGCTATACTGTATATAAAAGTTTCAAAAATCTCTATTGATTTATGTTCAATTACAAGAATTTTTGGTGCTCCAGTTTTTATGATTCACTGACATACGTTAATTTCATAGTTTTAGAAAAAAAGACAATTAATAAAGTTTCTTTTTACTTTTAAAATCGATATTTTATTTTGTATCTTTCTTTCGCCTTGACCTGATTTTAGTAATTCCTTATATCGTCTTTTATTTGTAATTTTACTACGTAAAAAAAATTTTTTGACTTCTAATAAATTAACGCTTATCTATTTTGTTATTTAATATTTAAAATTATCTTTTTTTTATTGAATTACCTTTATTCTTCTTATTTATTTTCTGCTCCATAACAATCAAAAGTTTTTCTACTCCGATAAATAGCCATTATCATCAAATATTAATGTTTTTTTCTTGTACTTATTTTCTAGTAATAATTTTTTTTTGTTCATTTTATATTACATTTTCTTATACATATAATTTGAAAAGCAATAAGAATAGTCTGAATACTTTTCTCATTCTTTTTCATATCGCTATTTCCCTTTCTTGGTTTATGAATCTTATTATAGCTTTCTGATTTTTACTCGGAAACAATTTTTTTTTATTTGTTGCGTTTCAATCCTTAATTTGTTAAAACTGTAAACATTTCATACCAAAATGCATAATCTTATCTCTTTTTACGATGTTGAAATGCCATGAAAAAACCTAATTTAATTTTCTCTTCAGCTTGTTCTCCATTTACCAGTACGAGTGTTATAATCATCTTTGTACGTACAATCGTTCTGAATTCAGGTTTATTTTTATTTAGTGATCCGTCAACATCATATTTTATTTTTCTGTGATTTATAATAATTGATTGTTTTTATATAAGAGATGTGAAAATCATGGTGGAATTTTCACGGCGTTTGTTTCATCTTTTAAATGGATATTAATCATTATATTTTTAATAAAAATTACAATACGAGGGTCATTTATAATTAAAGACACAGATTACTCTGGAGCTATAACGATTTATTTAATCAATTGACATTTCTTTTTCAACATAATCTGCAACAACATACACTTATCCCATCTATGATATATATTTTATATATATATATATATATATATATATACACACACACACCACCTTCCTGCAAACATAAGTCTGTTTCAGTTCTGTACACATGTGAAGTCTTGTCTCCTTATCTGTCCATTCGCTTGGAACATATCTTGCTCTTGTTTCATGGTACTTGAGCGTGTCGGTGATAATGTTATCAACTGTGCTGACACTTACATATAATTTTTCATTTTTAATCTCAGATGTAAACCGTCTTGAATGAAAGAGTCTATGTGGTTTCAAGCGCTAGAGTTGAAACTACAGGACGTCCAGAACGGTGCGTTAGTCACTGAAGTTGACCGCCTTTCAGTTTTTTTACTCGCTTGGAAAAATGTCTGCGGCTTATACAACTTGCTCCATATTGTTTGGACATAGGAGAGTATTGGTTTGTTTGGCATTTCTCCTACCAACACTCCATTCGGTCGCCTTAAAACGATACTCTCATACGAGAGTAAATGCTAACCGGTTTTCCACCTTTGGAAAGCAAAACACAGATCTGTGCACGCACTTCAACTAGTTTACAAACTTCAAGAGGACTCGCCATCGTAAAATGAGATTTTGAGGTTATAATTAAAACAATTTTATTGAAACAACTGATCAAAACTAATCGCAGGGTTGCCAACTTACTATTGTATGACAATATCACAGCCTTCTTAAAAACAGTTTTACCTCCATAGCTACTTGTGTCTTTTTAATTATTGAATGACCCTCGTAATATGTTTTTTTTTCTTTTTTTATAAATTAACGTATAATAAAGATTTTTTTTTATAAAAAAAGGAATAAAAATATTTTACTTATGAATCTCTCTCTCTCATATGTATATATATATATATATATATATATAATGTTGATCTAATTTCAGTAGTAATGTTGATAATATTTCACTAGCCGTAACTCGCAAACGAAGTAATTTAGGACGTATGTTTATATGTATTTAGTCACTTATTTTTACGTGTAGAATAGATAATGAAAGTTCTGGGAGAACTTCGTGATCCACATGTAATGTATCATTATATATATATATATACACACACATTATAAATTAATATTATAAATAATACATTTATTATAGATATAGAATTATAATGAATAACACAAGATTAAATGTAAAATAAATTAGAATAAAAATAAGTAAAAAAAATTATAAACGAAAGAAAAGAAAAAGCAGTATATTATTACACATACACACACACACACACACACACACACACACACACACACACATATATATATATACACGCGCGCACGCGCACACACACACAGATAACAGCTCCCGGTAACTTCTTCAAGTAGTCCCTTCGCTAAGTTTACAGTCCAGCCAGCACCATGGTGAAGATCCAGAAGCAGCACCGACAGGCCTGATGCTACACAATCCACACCAGGTGTGCCAACATTTTCTCCAGAACAACAGCGAAGAAATCTTGGATTTGAATCTTGAAACCGGCTGGAAGAAATTAAGCCGGTGATAAAACTCATTCGCAAGTCCAAGTGCATCACATAACTGGAAATCAAACTCTGGCCCTCGACTCTCTATTAATAATAATAAAATAATACGACGAAGACGATGTGTTATTCAAAGAACACATAATAGCTCTATTAATTATTACGAACAAGCTATTTTAATAAATATATAATGATTACAAAATATGAAGTTCTGCTTATTACATAAAGCTATTATTGATCGTTTACTCATCAAAAGTTGGTTTATATTCCTTAATTCTATAATGTATCAATACAAGACTAATGTGATTTTAAAAAATGCTAAAATAGTATAAAACCGTAGACTAAAAAATATTATTTTTAGTAAAAATAAAACAAAACTCTTCTTATAAGAAAAAATTGTAATGATAAATAAATATTATACGAATAAAAAAATATTTCTGTTTTTTGTTTAACATTATAACGTCAGAAAAATACTTACGTCAAAGCTCATAATTTATGGCAGAAAAAAAATATAAATTATTAATAAAAAAAAAAAAAAATTGTCTTTTTTTAACAATTTATTTAATAATAACTTAAATTATAAAAGTATAAATATAAATAAATAAAAAATTATGGAATCTAGAATATCGGAAAAAAATAGTAAAACATGACGTGTAATAATTTTAATATTTTTAAGTTTATAGTGTGACGTTTCGTGCGTCATAACTGGTTAACTGGTTTCAAATATAACCTACCTATTGACTTATATTAAGCCTGATAACCTTTAAATACAATAAATACTTTAAATTTCTTCTCCTTGCCGATGTGTGTGTGTGTGTGTGGTGTTTGTGTGTGTGTGTGTGTGTGCTCAAACATGTAGATTTTTAGGCATGAACCATATTATCAACCGGAATATATTTTCCTACGTTAACTAATCACTTGGCAAAAATGCCTAAAATTATATGCAGAATAGAATAGCCAAATATTTTTTTATTTAGTTAGTTTCATATAATAAGTATGTACTAAAAAGTGATGTATTGAAAAATGCAACTAAGCAATTGCATTAAGTTTATGTATGTAAAAATACTTTTTCTATTTTAATAAAATTCAAAAAAGACTTAAAATTAGAAGCTGTTTACGTTGTCTTTTTATTTATTTATTTTTTATAAAACATAAACATATTTTTAAATACGTTTTAAATAAATCGAATAAGAATATCATCCATAATTATTTCATTTATTTGTAAAACAATTTCAAATAACATTACAGAGATAAAATAAATAATTAAATATTCTATTTCCACCGTGCCGTATAATTCTTCAAATTTTGATACACCAAAAACAGATGTTTTAGTATCTCAGAGCTTTAAAATCAGGTTTATTATTCCATATTTACGTATGTTTATTTTTAAATTATGTTTTTTCATATTTTTTTTTTTTTTTAATAATTTTTTATATAAACAAACTATTAGAAGAAAGGAAGTATTTGAAAAATCAAATATATTTAATATTTAAAAAGGATAAAATTTCTTACCTAATTAATGAAAATCTAATTATAACTCCAAATTATTTATAAATAAACCAAACAAAAATAATATTTAAAAATCGGATACTACCAGTTTTATTTAGAAGAAAGTCATTTTTTGAAAACAAAATAAATATAGGTTCGATAACGTTTCATTAGAGTTGGCTGGCAAAAGATTTCGTCCTGATTTCTGTGCCTTGGATAAAATTAAGCCGGATTGGGATTTTGAGACCCAAAATACCACATACATTTTTTGGTTTTTTAATATGAAATTTGACCTTAAAAAATTGAACAAAAAATAGTCCCAGAATTTTTTTTTAATTTTTTTTTTTACCATTTTTCGTTTAAGACCTAGTTAAAATTTGCCACATTTTGATATGTTTTGTTTTTAACAAATCAAAATCTTTATATTTGTATTTTTTTCTGTTTAGCCTCCGGGAATCACTGTAGGTATTACTTTAGGGGATGAATTAGGATGATATTTATGAATCTAAGTGAAGTGAAATCTTGCACAGTCTTAGGTCGGCCGTTTCTGAAATTTGTGGTTAATTGAAACCAAACCAACAAAGAACACCGATATTTACGATCTAGTATTCAAATCCGTATAAGAATAACTGGGACAGTTATTTCCAATACTCAAATCCTAATTTGAACGTTGAAACTCTCGAATTCGAAATCGGTTGATTTGCGAAAACGCGTCCACCACTAGATCAACCCGGTGGGTTTTAAGTTTGTATTTAGTTTCTGTAAACTTTACTCATGCAGTTTTACTCAAAATCAAATATTCTACAATAAAGGTTTTTTTTGCGCTAAACATAAAATGGTCTGCTTTTTAGCCTAATCTTTTGAATATTACCCAAGATTTCTTAAAAACTAGTGAAAATATTTTTGAGACTACTTTATTCGATGTTTGAGGTCAGATTTCACAGAAATCACTAAATTTACACCTTAATTTTGGTCCCAAGAATTACAGTCTGGTTTAATTTTACCGAAGCCGAAGAAATCAGGATGAAATCTTTCACCGGCTGATAGTCGCTGATGAAGCGTTTTCAGACCTTTGTTTATACGGAGGTTTTTCTTTATTTTCTCCAGCATAACATGACCTGAATGTTTGTTACGTTCTTTACGAAAACCTCTTTGTGTGTGAGTGTGTTTGTGTTTGTGTACAGATTGAGAGAGTGCGTACTATTGTGACAATAGGAAATAAAGTAACGTTAATAAGGAATAAACTTCTTGGTTTTTGCTCAAAAGGGGCAATTCATCGGCATCATAACTCCTTCTCCAACACCACTCAAAAGAAGCTATTAAAGTTAGGCCGAGAGGTGTTGCCATATCCATTACAGTCTCGATTTCGTACAATCAGTTTTTTCCCATCCACTTAAAGAGTTTTACGTTGCGCCAAATTTGGGAAACGATGTGATTCAGAATGATTCAAGACACCAAGTTGAATAATTATTTACCAATGGATTAAGAAAACTCAGAGAAAGGTGCCTAAATGTGAAAGATCTAACCTGCCTAAATGTAGCGGGGAATGTGTAGCAAAGTTGCGTTATCTTTAAGTGAATAAGTAGTAATTTTTGTACAGTCATTTGTCTATTTAATTATCGAACAACCGTCTTTTAATACATTCGCGAATGAATTGGAAAATATAAATGCCTATTACCGTTCTTTCCCATGAAAATTCTCTATACTATCCTTAGAATTCTTTTGTTCTAAAATTTCTTGTTTATTTTACTGAAAAAAGTAAGGTAGAATAATAAATATTTCAGAAAATTTTCAAACTTCTAATAAGGTTAAGTTCTGTTATGTGGCCACAAATGTTTAAACAATTTCTATACACTTATATAAATGTAAATACTAGGTGTCCGAGAATTATCTAAACTTACATATTGAGTAAATAATTTATTCATTAAGATATATAAACGGGTTGCATGAATTTTGAAACATTAAAACTGAAGGTTTTTTTACCTATAATTTAAGATATTCATAAGTGCACAATTAGTAATTCGTAAAATATCCAACGGGTAATATATATCACGCCATGTTTGTTGTAACGTATCCATATCTATGAGTTCGATTGCGTAAACAATCCTCTCCTTAAGGTCATCATTATTCACTACACGACGTATACATCATCTTTGGTGAAACCCCTTAGGAAAAAAATCACATTAAGTTTTATCCGGTGATTGAGGTGGCCAAGCGATCGGTCTACCACTTCCAATCCAGCGATTTAGAAATGTGGTTGTTGAGGAATCACGGACTAATAAACTCCAATGTGGCAATGTGGCACATTGTTGGAATATGATTTCTGGACTTTTAACAAGTCCAGATATATATTCGCGTTAACTGCCGTTTCTGTTAAGAAAAAAGATCCAATCACACGATCGTGAAGCAGTCCGCACCAAACATTAATATTTGGCTATCTCTGATACGGTCAAATGTCGGTTCTCCGATCCCCATATTCAAACGTTCTGATTATTCACTTTTTCAGACACGTGTAATAACCTCCTGTTAGAACATAACTTGTTTAAGGTAACAATCATCATTTTCAATTCTTTCAATTATTTCTACAGCAAATTCCTTTCTAGCAGTAATCTTGTGGTGTAATATGCTGAAATATTTGTAATCTATAAGGACGCAATTTTAATCGTTTCTTCAAAACTTCGGGATTGGTAGATCGCGGAAGATTTTACTCACGAGCTGCACTCCGGATTGACTTCCCAGGGTTTAAAAAAAAAGACTGACAAATGATCTCAATTTTTCCATCTGCTATTCTAGGTCTGCCTGCACCCTTTTTATTTTCAACATTGCGTTTCTTTAAATTTAACATACCATGAACGAATATTTGTTGTAGAGGGTGGTTCTAAGTTATAGCGAGTTCTAAAATTGCGTCAAATTGTGTGTGATTTTGTTTGAATAAATCATTCTGTGCATTGTGCTTTCATGTGTAGACTCATGAATTTACGTATTCAATCACAGCGCTATCTTCTGCATGCTGAGGGAAACTTTATGAGTTACCTTATAAAGAAAGCCCAATTATTCATTAATAGAATTATTACTATTTTCTAATAAGACATCAAATTTGTTCTGATAATTCTCGGACACCCGGTGTTATATTTACTTGAGTAAGATAAAAACTACTAAATATAAAGTTATTTCACTTTATTATGATTATTTTTAACGAAATTAAACAAATTATATTGTTATCAAACCAACAAACTTACAGACATGTTATTGTGGTGACCAAGAAGTACCGATATCTTCAACTATACGCTTAAATGGATTGGCGTCTACCGATAGAAGTTTCCTTCACGTAAATACACATAGATTACTGTCTATCGTTTGTTAATAACTCCCATATTGCCGCCGAAGTGGGAAGTGCGTAACGCTCCACATTCATTCAACAGTATTAGTGTGCGTACCTGATACTGGATCTATGAAGTGTTTTGATATGTGGTGGTTAGTTTTATGTTTGTAATGTTTATTATACATTGTATGATGACCGCTGGTCTGAAATTATATGAGTTCCAGGTGCACTGTAATTAACAATAATAAGCAGCAAACAACCTCTTGTTCTATTTTCCACAACAATCAACAAATATTCCCTCATTCACGTAAGACTCCTCCACAACCCATTGCTGTTTGAAAATTTGGGCAATATTGTATTTGCATTTTGTAAATAGGGATTCATTGATTTCCATAATTAATCCCGGCTCTGTTATTACTTTGGGTGTATCCAAAAGTTCAGCAGCATATACTTCTCGCAAATAGTTACACCAGAAAACTTAAAATAGTTCAGTGTCACAGAAAACTTAATATCCACCATCTCGTAGCTAGAAATGTAAATAAACAATATTTCTCATAAGGTAATCTTATTGCAACGCCTCCTTTCTCGGCTTTCAATTACACTTAATGTTAAACACGCAGTTACACTTTATCTTATATTTGTATATTATTTTTAAATTTACATAAATCGGTAAAACTGAAAATATTACCAGGAACCTCCATAGCTTATCGCAACATTGTGATTAGATTACATCAGATCGCTCCCAGAATACCAGGAAATATTTTACATTAACAAATGCTACTTCCTTTATTACTATAACACATTTGCATCGATATAAATATCTATAAAATGTTTAAAAATTTGCGGACATTTAACGGAATCTGTCCATAAATAAGTTTATTATGGTTTATACATATATATAAAGTAAGAAATAATTGGTATTTGAATACAAGAGATTTAACTTAATCTTTATTAAGTTAAAGATTATCTTTACCAATTTAACCGTGGAAACACAAGCTGTGGCACGTTTTATTAATTTTCATTTTGTTGTGTGATGTGACATCGATACGTTAATTATGAAATCATGAATAGTCGGTAACAAGTAAAGAATTATGAGTACAAATTTTGTGAATGCGCGAACACGTGCCTGTTATTTTTTTGGTTTTTAATGTGTTATCTTGTAAGAAAATTATTTTACCACGTATATATATATAACAAATTTTAATTTTATTTGTTTTATATTATTTGGCTTACATAGTATTATGCAATATTTAAATCTTAAATGTATATATATATATATATAGCACATAAAAGATAAAAGTAATTATACATAAATATATTTTTTTTTAATAATTTGATATAAAAATTAAATTTTACTTTTATTTTAAAATTTTTTGTTATATTGTTATTGCTTTCTATCATTTTAACTAATGAAGCTATTAGTGAAATTAATTATTATAAACTTAATGAGTATTTAAATCACGTGTAAAGCCAAGACTGCTTGGTCATTCATTGGAATGTAAATTGATTAAAATTTTTGTACGAATAATAAATAAATATTATTCCTACTTAATTTTTATCCTTGAGTATCGGTTATATAAAAATTATACTGAATAAGAAAATTATTAAAAAAATATAATTATTTTACTAGAAATTTGAATAAAAGAAGAAATTAAAAGTATATTAATTTAAGTTATCCCTCTATATTTCGGTGAAAATAAAAAAGTTTTCCTAAAATTGATCATTTTTTGTGATAATTTGAAAAAGGCAGACAAATTCTCATAATGGATAACTTTTTTTTTAGTATAAAAAATACCTAAAAATATAATCCAAAAATAAATGCTAATATTTTCGGGTGGTAGTTTTCTACTATTCATTAAAATAAAGAAGAAAATTAAAAATATGAAATTATTCTTAAAGAATTGTTACATGAATGAATAAAATATTTACTTTTAGGAAGTGCATCGAAAAAAAAACCCTAAATTCCCTTAATAGCTCTATATAGGCTTTAATTATTATTACATTAAAAAAAAAAATTGGAAAGGACTAATAAAACATCTTTGATAATGTCTTTTACGTTTATTCCCGTTAACTATTAAACCAATCATGAAATTTTGACTGTATATTTCTTATGATCCGTGAAATTTTTATCACATTTCAAACCTTACCAATTTCTCTACTATGTAAATCATAAATATAAATAAGTTTTAAATCTGTTAAAAATTAAAAACCACGACTGTCAAAAAAAAAAAACCTAAAAAAAATAATATAATGTCCGGCCATTGCAGATAATTACACGACAGTGTAATGTAGAAGTGCGAAGTCCCTAAATTTCGGATCATTGCTATTAGATCCGAGAAAGCTTTTTAATTTTGTTAAAATGTCCACGTACTATTAACCTCCCGTTGCCTATATTGTGGCAATGACATTGATAATTTCGTTCGACGTATTGATTTTCCTGCGTTATTTTTTCAAATTTTGTAAATTTATTTTTTAAATATATGTATATATATATATATATATATAGAGAGAGAGAGAGAGAGAGAGAGAGAAAGAGAGAGAGAAAGAGAAAGAGAGAGAGAGAGAGAGAGCGACAGAGACAAAGCATATGACAATCTCGGTAACGTAAGGATTCCAGCCCGAGGTCATACATCTAAATCGGTTTAGGTGTTGAGCTGATACGGTGGTAGAAAATACATATATACACACACCCTAAATCCATTACATTCCTTTTTAGAGAATCGTGAAAAAAGTATAAATAATTAGTTTAGAACTTAATATCGTTGAATTTCAATATTTAAATGATATTTTAAATATATTATCATTAAAATGATATTTTTTTAATATCATTTGAACTTAATATCATTGTATAAATCTATAGATATTATCTATATCGATCGTTGTCAATGTTTATATCGAGTTTTTCAGACAGCTATTTTGTCATTTACTAATTTTAATTGAAATTCTTTTTTCCTAGATTTTGAGGAGTCTGTCCACCGATAGATCCTTCGTTTAGATTAAATATCTTCCAATTTTTTCGGTTCTGATGATCTTTTTTTATTTCTTTGTAACTTCTTCCTTCTCTAACTTCTGTAAATATCTCACCCTTCTTCTTTCTAATCTTTCATTTCTTCTACTACTGGTTTTTTCTGTGATCCTTACCTGGAAATATTTTTTTTGTAGAATATCCCCCACTGAGGATGTTTTTCTTTTGCTGTATCATCTTCAGCGAGTCGGTACGTCTCTAGTTCCTTTCTTAAATATTTATTCATTTTACTATACACGACTATTATGATGGATAGTTTTTGCACTATCCACTCTTCTTTCTTTATACTAAATTCCTTATTATTGGTAATCTCTTGGTTTTGCTAGACGCCCACGTTATTATTAGTCCATGATTAGGATTTTCAAATTTTATCAAGGCTGCTACGTTCTTGTTATGTATATGGAAGAATGAGGGATGATTTACGAATAAATAATTATTATTCTGTTTCCCTGTTTCATATCCAAATGATGTACAAATAGTCTAATCTAAGATTCGGTATAAGTTGTTCCTCAAATTCGTTTGTAATAGCTGTATATTATTTTCTCGGTTATAGCTATGAACGCTGCTACAGCAGCTATAGCTGTAATGAGAAACTGTATAGATCGGTAAAAAAGAGATCTAAAAAATATTGTTTTCATCTTTTTTTCCTTGATTATATCGCCACATAACCTTGAAGCTTGTGCGTGGCATATGGAAATGGAATTTTTTAGCGTATGAAAAATGCCATGCCTCACCGGGATTGAACTCACCGGGACTTCAGGATGAAAGGCAGAAACTCTACCTCCGTCACGGAGATCGAGTTTTACTTGATATTCACCTCTTCCCACGCCAAAATGGCTTTATATATAGTTTTTTATAATTTATATCTTACTTTAGATAAAATATATCTTACTTTAATCGAACTTTTTGCATATATTTTTTCATTAATAGACCTTCAAAACACTAATTTTTTTTGCCATCTCAGTCCAATGGTCTGTGGTAACAAAAACTATTTTTTTAATTTAAAAAAATTTTGTTTAAAATCTGTTTTTAATTTTAATTCATCTTACAAGTGCCCATTACATTTAAAATATAAAAGTTTTATGTTTTTTGTAGCTCTTACTCTTTTAGTATTTCTTAAAATAATAATTACCCAAAAACTTTCTCCCCCTTGCTAAAAAATTAAAACTTCGTTTATTCAGAATTAATTATGTACGTTGGTATTTTTAAACGATTTTTGAAAGTTATATTTTTAAATTTATTATCACCAATTAGGTATTATTTTCTTAAAAATTAATTTTACCCTAATGCTTTCCCTTGAGTATAGGTGCTCGCAAAATTAAAAAAAACAAAGATTTCATTTTTCAAGAACATAATACTGTTACCGTTAACTTCCATTAAGTCCTCCATAAATATGGAAATAATCAGGATTTTTGTACTTATTTATTTAATTATTTATCGTATCATTAGAAATAAATATTATACTTTAAAATGTGAGAAACAAATTCATAATTCTGGTTACTTTTATTCAATAAAAAGGAATTATTTTATAATAAAGATACAAATAGTAATTAAAATGATTGAATCGTTAAGGTTTTCAATTTTTTTTTTCATTTTTCAAGAATGAATTACATAACTTGATCGCCGTAGTCAGTAAAGTTACGCAGTTCATTGCTGGCTTTTACTAAAGTTAATCTGAAAATTATTTTGAGCCAGGGTGAAGAAATCAGAATTCCAAGTATTTTGAAATATTAACATCAGAATCATTTAATTGTTTGCTTTTGTTAAGAAGACTTGATTGATCCTTGTTTACTTATGGCATATTTGTTATATATGGAATATCAGTATACCAATTTCTTTTATTAAATAATAGTACATTACGCAACGAGCGTATAATGATAACCATTATTGTGGGAATGCGAAGTAAGTTACGACGTGAGCTTTGGCGAGTGTCGTAAACTTCGTAAGAATTGATTAATGGCCATTATAGAGAGTTGCATACCGTATTATTTTCTACGGCTGAGAATATATTGGGATTATTAATTTAAATAACTTGATAGAATACATTATTTACGGAATATATTATTTTTAATTTTTCAAAAAAGTACATTAAACAATAGATTTCTGTGGCAATAGTTTATGTCATAAGTTCTGATTTTTCTGTAACATCGATCGGTGTTAAAGACATAAATGGTGTTAAAAGATTAACAGTGTAATATAGAAACTTATAAGCTTTCTTTTCTGTTAAGCCTCCGGAACCACCGTAAGGTATTATAAATGAGGATGATATGTATGAATATAAGTGAAGTGTATTCTTGGACAGTCTCAGGCCGACCATTCCTGAGATGTGTGATTAATTGAAACCCAACGAACAAAGAACACCGGTATCCACGATCTATTTATTCAAATCCATACAAAAGTAAATGGCTTTATTTTTTACACCTGTTGGTGTATAAAGTAAAAAAAAAAAAAACAGCTAATACATTAAACAGTACATTTCTGATTGGTCAGTGGTTGAAAAAAGTAGGCTTTTGAACATCTGTATCATAATAAAGATTTGTATCATAATGACCCTCATTATGGTTCAGGTTCGAACCTTGTAATTCAAACGTTATAATGTAGCCGTAGAAAAAAATTATCAATGAATTGTTTTTAAAAATAATTTATTAGATACAACTTTCTTTTTTATTTAAATTATCCCTCATAACCTAGAATTTACTGTTTTAATTTATAGTTGTCAAAGTATTAAGTATATTACATCTAACTTAACTTATTAAGTGTCGAATTATTTTGAATTTTTTATTACATTTTGTTAATTTTTATTCTTATATAATTACATTTAAATATATGAATAATTTTAATGAAGATAAATGGTAAGGATATTGCAGACTACATTATTATATTAATTGCAGTTTTATTACCGGTAATACTATTAATTGGATTGTAATTACAGTAATAAAACCTTTTTAATGATACTTCACGAGTTAATAACAGTAAATACACGGTATGAAATTATTCTTGTTATGGTTTTCTTTCTGCAATCCATTATGAATTTAGCTTAATTAGTGCTTGTGTATATATATATATATATATATATATATATAGATATACCAGGTGTTCGAAAAAAAATTCTGTGGTTTTAAATTAGATGTACTTAATCCTGTAATTCCTAGTGCTTTTAGGAATGTTTAACTGACGACTAACTTTACGAACTGAAAGTTTTGGACTTCGTTGGAAAAGAATTCTTTCTGTAATTTCGGCACTTATGAAAGGCTCTACCTTGTGAGTATCCTTTCAAAACGCTTCTGGTTTCCAAAAAATGTTCACACTACTTACGTTTGCTTTTGTCATTCGGAGAATTTCTACGATAGATTCGCGTATAGTCCTAAAATTTATTGTACATCGTGTCGGTCCTGTGTAATATTTTCTGTAATCACTGAAATTTAATGCATATTCTTATAGGTTGGTGTGTTTGTAAACATCTGATTTGAATAAATTAATTTTTTCACTAATTATTGGAGTTTTTTGGTCCTTTTTCTACATTTACTGTTATTGAATCAACTAACGTCATCAGTAAAATAAACCTTTCATAAGCGAATACTCGTATAACATTCAGGAGTGGGCGGGCATATTCTGTCAATCTTTAACCTACAATTATTTTATATCATCAGAGACAAAAATCTATGAAATAAAGTTTTTCTACTTTTAAATGAAATGATAAAAAATAATTGCAAAATTACAAATTTACTAATTTTAATACGAAATTTGGTACACAAAACAAAATACATCTTTTTTAATTTCATCTATTCTCCTGAGAAGTAAGAGATTAAAAAATATATATTTATTTTTTGAACACAAATACGTACATACTGATGTAATGATATTTTCTTTTTGTCTGCAATTTTCTTTGTGCATTATATTCTATAAACTGCGGAAAGAAAAATTTATAACAACAAAAAAAAGTTAAGAGAAAAGATGAATGGTTTTGTTTTAGGTAACCTATAAAATGTGGAAGATAAATGACTGTTTCACTGATCTGTAAATAACTAATAATAAAGAAACTACTTTACTATTGGTGTTACATTATGTAAGCATTTACAAAAGATATTATTTATCGTTATTGATGATTGAACAACAATATTTCGAAATATTTTACTTTCATATGTCATTAGCTTATGATAATATATTCATCAAATTTTTACAGCAACATACGTGCAAACCAATATACTATTATATAAAAAAGTATATTTATCAGTTAACTATATTTTTTTTTGTGTTAGTGTCAGATAAGATGGTTGGTGGTTTGGATTATACATTGGAGGGATTTCTGTTATGCGCTCGTACTCTGTTTTATGCATTATTTATGAGTTGTTATTGTTTTTTCCATACATTCGCTTAGTTTGAAATTTTCGGCCATCCAAATACAAGAAAATCACTTTTTTATTAGGACACTGCGAGTTTACAGCAAAACAGGACAACTTTTAGCTCATTACAGTCGTGTCCACCCATAACAATTGTTTTCAACAATGGTTTGCCAGCATACTTTTACAAGGCAGCTAACGAAAGATCACGTTAACTTCACAAAGAAACATATAATAAGAAAATATTAAGAAAATGCCAACTTTCACTAAACCATTTCATCCAAAAACCAGACGGAGAAAAGTAACTTATTGATTACTTCTAAAAACTACACTACGTATTAAACCTGCATATTTAATATATTCTACACACTTAACAGACCAGATTTAATTTAAACAATACCTCGAATAATCGAACATTATAGGAATATTAATTTTTGTACACCGAACAATGAAATATTTTTTTTTCTTTTTTTTCCCTACATCCCTGGGCCGGACACCCACTCAAGTATACACGGTCCAGGGATGTGTCCTTGTGACTCTAAGGGGGCCTCCCCACCCACCGGCTGTACGTCCGGCACGGCAGATCAGCCCCCCCGGTTCCTGATCTTTTCTTATTGCTGCCCGCCTCTAATCCTCCGCACGTAAGGAAGGTCTGGCTATGCCGTCCCCCCCCCCCACACTCTGAGAACCGGTTCTCGGTCTTTACTCTTTTGTGCCTGCCTCAAACCGTCGGCGCTAGCCCCAGCAAGCACCACCGAAGCGCCCCCAGGAACCGACACCGCCGGCCGGGACTCGGTCTTTCCTTATCCCTTTAAAGCAACCCCATGAGTTCCCACCCCATCACCGGAACCCGCATACCTAAGCATACGGGCCCTCCGGGGTGGGACTGTCCTCCCTGCTCTATCTTCGCGCCTATCGTCTGCGATGCCTCTCCACTTCCTCTTTAGATTTGAGAACGGTGCTCGCAAAATTGGAAAACCAATCCCAGTTGTTATTGGATTGCGTTAGCCAGCTAACCAGGTTGTCAGGTGTCAGGTTATTATGCCTTATTTCATGTCTGAGACCCTCCCATCTATAGCAGTTGAATACGGTGTGTTCCGCGTCGTCTTCTTCCTGACAATACGGACACCTTGACGTCAGCCTTTTCCCGATTCTATTAAGGTATTTCCCGAACGACCCATGTCCTGTCATCAACTGAGTGGTATGGAAATTTAGTCCGCCTTTCTCCCTACCCAACCACTCTTTCAGATTGAGAATAAGTCGCCTTGTCCACTCTCCTGTTTGAGCGGATGACCATGCGGTTTGCCAGTTGCTAACGACTGTGTCTTCTACCTCGGCTCTTGGCACACCTGCCGCCCTCATTCTTCGGCCTTTTATCTGTAATTCAATGGGAGGCGTTTCAGCTAAGACACATAACGCATCGTAAGAAATTGTTCTATATCCTGAGACAACTCGTATTAGTGCTACTCTGTGCACGCTTCTAAGTTTGCGTTTATCGCGTTGTACATTCATTGCAGTGCCCCAGACTTGTTTCGCGTATAAGATAGATGACATCATTGCCGTTGTGATCAACCTTCTGGCCACCAGTTTCGGTGCACAGTGGTTATTAAATAGACCTCTTAGAGCCTTAATTGTAGGGGCAACCTTTTGACAAATCATATCTATGTGATAACCGTACTTTAGACTCTTATCTATGAATACGCCCAAGTATTTGACGTTACTAACTTCACAAATAATTTCACCCCTTATTTCTATATTTATTCCTGTGACCCTTCTCCTACCAGAGGAACGAAATATTACTATCGGGTACAAATACATAATACCAGTTAGCTATCTTATCATTAAGCTATAAAAGCCAAAATAGGGAAAAGTTTTAAGAAGTTAATATAAGATATTATTTAATCATTAATTATGATAACTTGAACAATACTGTATCGTCATTTTATATAGGTCCACAAGAAATAACAATAAACAGGTTGCGTAAACAGGTGGCGTATAACAGAAAAGACCCCACTAGAGTTTATCTACCGGTTAGTGAGCTATAAATAACACAGCGCCAAATTAATGAAATACAGTCTTGATAAATCCTAAATATACTGCCAAATCCACCTCGTTCTACTGCCACTGCAGTAAGAGATTGGAAAGCCATATTGGTTATTTTTCCAAAATTTATTTTACGATGGTGATAAACATAATTTGTTTTTGATTTCTATTATATTGTGAAACAGATTGGAATTTAATTTATTTCCTAAATGAACCATTTTATAATTTTTTTTTTTTTCAATATGTAACTAATTTTTTAGTATGAATATGACTGCTGTTTCGTAATTTTCAATAACTAATCGGGATTTCCAATTAATTTTTTTTAATTTTTAATTTATTATTACTATTGTTATTTTATTTATAATTTAATTATAATAATGTATTTATTTTTTTATTTTTTATTTTTTTTTATTTTCTTTCCGTAGCGGAGGAAAAAGCTCTGCCAGCCGCCGTCAGGCCCGTACTGACGGCAGTGCGGGGCTCTCACCCGCTAAAAAAACTCCCCTTCTACCATGCAGGGGGCGGATCCCATGCATTATATTTAAATGCATGTAACTGACAGTATATGTAATATTAACAAAATTAATTTGCAAAATTAATTAACAAAATTAATTAAAAATCTGATATGGACACCACATAACATCCTTGTACACCTATTGAATGACAGGAGTATAAATATTTTTTTTTTTAAATGAAAAGTTCAACATTTTATTTCATTAATAATTTCTGATTTTTTTCATATTTTTTTGTGTATTTTCATTATTGAATTTTTATTTATCGTAATTTTATTAGAATCAGAGTTTAATATTTATTAATAAATTAATATATTTAAATTTTAAAAAAAAGTTAAAAAAAGGAGATGAAGTTAATTCAAACTGATGTGCCTTCCTCTGCAAGATCCAAATATTTCATTAATTATAATTTCATTGGGTTACAACTCTGGAACCAATGAAAATAAGTACCACTTGTGATATTTCGTTGAAAGCTCATTGAGGGCTTATTATTGAAGTTAAGAAAAAGTCCAAAATCCAATTTTTTTTAAGTCGATTGCAATCATATAGGAGGTGCACAATTAAATGTTACAACAGTCCTAAATTCAAGATTTTAACATCAACTGATCATTCTACAACTAATCATTTTTGAATTATGCGATATAAACGTACGTACGTACAGATCTCACGCCATAACTAGTAAAATGGATTCAACCCACCTGAAATGGGAACGCGTTTTCCCAAATCAGCTGATTTGGAAGTTCCAGCGTTCAAGTCCTAGTAAAGTCAGTTATTTTTATACGGATTTGAATACTAGATCGCGGATACCGGTGTTCTTTGGTGGTTGGGTTTCAATTATCCACACATCTCATCTCAGGAATGGTCGACCTGAGAATGTACAAGACTACACTTCATTTACACTCATACATATCATCCTCCGAAAGGTAACTACCGGAGACTAAACAGGAAAAAGAAAGAGTAAAATGGATTTAGAGATGGTCAAAATTGATTGAAATCTGAAAATCAAATTTTTTTGCGATCACAGTACTTCCTTTCGTACAAGAAAGTAAAGAAAGTAAAAATGAAGTACAGGTGCGTTAATATAAAACATTACTAATAATCATTTATGAAAAGAAAATATTATAAATTTATATTAATTAGTTAATATTATTTAATAAATTATTTGGATTGGACAAATAGGAATTATTTTTTAATCTAAACAGTTTTTTCTAATTGTTTTTAAATCCATTGTTTAATTCAGAATAAATATTTTTGAATTTCACCTTTTCATACATTGATTATATGTAAAATTTTAATTCCATTTATTTAAAATATCTGAAATTATCCCGTAAACCCTGTAAATCTGAAAGTATCCCGTTTACTTTGAAAATAATTATAAGTTTTCCTGGTAGTAAAATTTCAGTTTTAGGTTATTTCGTAAAAGAGTTTGTTTAAAATGTTGTTAAGATACATTTAAGAAATGGTTATATTTTCTTCCGTTTCAATATTTTAAATTTTAATATATTTTACCAGTTTTTGATTTCAATATAGCGGCTGTTCAAAAAAATAAAAATAATTTCGGTTCTCACGAATTTTGATATTATTCATTTGTGCTGAACTATGTGTTTTAATAACATTATTATGGCACGTGCAAGTTATATAATTTCAATTAACAAAGGGATTGAAAAAACGGTTGTGGAAGAAAGAATGTTTTCTATTTAAACGGAAGGAATCTTCTCGCATGTTATAAAAGAGTAGCCTGTAATAAATTAATATGGATTCACTTCACGTAGGGATATAGTAAAGCATAGATCTTGTCTCTACAGCTGTTTCTTTGTGTGTACAAAATTGTAAAGCAAGTATACTTTTATCTTTCTTCATAATTCTTATTTTATATCTTTATTAATTAATAACCATGAGTTATGAAACTATATATGTGTAAAATACTCAAAGGTCAGTGCCAAAATTATTTTTGAGAGCCGAAATTACAATTAATTAAAACATCCGTCACCATATTGATAACGAATACCGGAAAAGTTTTTAAAAAATATTTTATAAGTAGATAGAATTCATATATTTGTATACAAACTGCCAAAACAATAAAAATAAATAAAAAGATACAGTCACAATTTTAAATAAATTTAAACGTTATTTTTTAGGAAGAAGGTGAACATTTTTTTTGGCAAATTTTTGTTGTATATGTACTAGAAATTTGGGGAAAATGAATTGTCTGTACTTTCACATTTTAAACGCAATGAATATTATAAACGATTAAAATTTCAAAAACGATTTTTCTTTAACAGAGTATTGGATTGGAAAGGAGGGAAAAGTTTCTACAGTCACTTAAAGACTCATTGATTTAGAAAATATTCATGTAAAATCTTCCATTATATGCTCCTTTTCTGAAGAAGAAATAGCCAAAAAAATTCAAATATTTATGGTGGTGAGGGTGAATATAAAAAAGACTTTTGTCCTGATAAAAGACGTTTATCCTGATAAAAATGGCTTCAACTTCTGTAAAGAAAAGGTTTGGATAAAATGCGGCAGTAAATTTTTTTATTTTTATTTAGATCAAAACACCTCTACTCCTTTTTTCCAATTTTTGCAAAAACTGAATATAATAAATCTTCCTGAGGATGGTATCTTCCTACCAAGTTTGGATTAAATTAGTTAAAGGAGTTCTTGCTTATTAAGCTTCAAAAACGCTAACACTTTCATAAAAGTTCACTTTAAAAATGGTCATTTTGGGCTTTGGGATAACGTTAAAAGTTTTAGTTGTTTTCAATCTATATGTTTGTGAGGTTTGTAAAACACAATTCAATTTTTCATTTAAAAATGGCGACCAATGTAGCTTTTAGGAAAAGGGTTAAATATTAGCCTGCTTTCATACATATACTGCCATTCAAATAATCATTGTACAAAATACTTTTTAAATATTTACTTTGTTTTACATTTGTTATCTAAAACTTTAAACCGTTAGTTTAAAAATTTGTAAAATATAGAATATCAGGGGGTTCACTGGAGTTGGAACGCCGTTCCGGTACTGATTCTTGGAAGAAATAAAAAATTGTCCTTTCATATAAGATTTATTTTAACTTAATAGCCGATAAAAAACTATAACCTCAATTATAAAATTCAGGTTGTTCGCAAATGGTCCTTACTTTTGGATATCTATAGACAAACGGGACAAAATAAGTCGCTAAAACTATTTCACAAAAAAAGTTAAACATTTTACATGAAAAAGATATGTTTTGCTTCTAATCAAAATGAATGTGAATTTTTCATATCTCATGTAGTCAACCAAGTGGCTGGCTACATGACTTATTTATTATTTTGAAGGCTGATTTTTATTAGTGTTTGGGACATTAATTCCAACATCAACTGTTGCTTATAACTGGAAAACGAAGGAATTTCTCGGGAATCCGGTTTTCATCATTGTTTTTCTCATAAATGTTTAAGCCTACGTAGAAATCAGATATCGCATGTCCATCTTCTTATATGAAAAAAAAGTTTGATTCAATGTGGGAAACTAATATGGCGGACAAAAATGTCCAATACACCATGAAGAAGTAATTGTGTAACATGTAGATCTGAACTTGTGTCTAATATGGGAACTTGTGTCCCTAATATGCATCAGTTTTGAAATCAGAAGCTGTTTCCATACTTAATTTCAATCTATATGTACTTATACAAATATATATTTTTTCAGTCTTCTTTAAATATAACGGTTAACTTAAAAAAAAAATTATCCGATTTAAGATTACCAAACATACATTGAATATATGTTTCAAGAGCGGATATTGGTAAACCGCAATACTTAACTCATGGAATCCTTTCGATTATGTTTAAAACAGACCAGTAGTAATTTTTTAATAATCATTTAAATATAAAACGTTTTTACATTTTAATCAATCACCTTATGCTAGAATAAATTATACTTTAATACAGAAAATTATTCTTATTTTAGTATTAAGCTATTATATCGTGGTATTTTTTTCTTTCTTTAATAATAGTAGATTCTAATCTTTTTTAATTTAACGTTCGCTGTATCTTATTTTTCTGTTTAATTAGTTATAAAATATTATGTATATTATTTCTGTTATATAATTATAGTAGATGCTATTATTTTTATGTATTTTCCTGTAATATATAATTATGCAAATTAACATGTAATTTAATTACTTAAATCCGATTATGTAACTATCAAGTAAAAACGATAATTATTGTTTAATTTGTAAATAAATAAGAAATGAAAATGCAAGTAGACTTTTACCTAATTTAAAACCGTTTCGATTGTTTAAAACCGTTCCGATGCCGTTTCGATTGTCAAACAACCATCACTATATTTTAAGAAAATGTAATACAAATAAAAGAATAAATAGAT